>NC_000076.6:85494249-85794249 GCF_000001635.26 Mus musculus | reverse complement strand
TTCTCATCTACTCCTATTATCCGTAGGTTTGGTCTTCTCATTGTGTCCCGGATTTTCTGGATGTTTTGAGTTAGGATCTTTTTGCGTTTTGTATTTTCTTTGATTGTTGTGCTGATGTTCTCTATGGAATCTTCTGCACCTGAGATTCTCTCTTCCATCTCTTGTATTCTGGTGCTGATGCTTGAATCTATGGTTCCAGATTTCTTTCCTAGGGTTTCTATCTCCAGCGTTGCCTCACTTTGGGTTTTCTTTATTGTGTCTACTTCCCTTTTTATTTCTTGGATGGTTTTATTCAATTCCATCACCTGTTTCGTCGTGTTTTCCTGCAATTCTTTAAGGAATTTTTGTGTTTCCTCTTTAAGGTCTTCTACCTGTTTATCTGTGTTCTCCTGTATTTCTTTAAGTGAGTTATTAAAGTCCTTCTTGATGTCCTCTACCATCATCATGAGATATGCTTTTAAATCTGGGTCTTGCTTTTCGGGTGTGTTGGGGTGCCCAGGACCAGGTGGGATGGGAGTGCTGTGTTCTGATGATTGTGAGTGGTCTTGATTTTGTTAGTAGGATTCTTATGTTTGCCTTTCGCCAAGTGGTAATCTCTGAAGCTAGTTGTTGTAGTTGTCTCTGGTTAGAGCTTGTTCCTCAGGTGACTCTGTTAGCCTCTATTAGCAGACCTGGGAGACTAGCTCTCTCCTTAGCTTCAGGGGTCAGAGTATTCTCTGCAGGCAAGCTCTCTTCTTGCATGGAAGGTACCCAGATATCTGGTGTTCGAACCTGCGTCCTGGCAGAGGTTGTGTGCCACTCACCAGAGGTCTTAAGATCCCATGGAGGGTCCTGTGAGGACCTTGGGGTGTCTGGAAACTCCACACAAGGAACCCCGGTGCTGGAGTGGACCAGACAGGACTTGTGCCACTGAACAGGCCAGGTTATCTGCTTCCCTAGTTAATGCAGTCTCAGGTCCCTCGAGATTGGATTGGAGCAGACGCTGTGTTCCACTCACGAGAGGTCTTAGAATCCTGTGGGTGATCCTGTGTGGGTCCTTGCGGGTGTCCGGAGAGTTCGCAGGCAAGGCACCCTGGTGCTGGAGTGGACCGGAAGGGCTGCAATGCTCTCTCTTATGTATCCTTTTTCCCCCTTTCTACTCGTGAGAGTGAGGCATATCCTCTTTTGTCAAATGTTTGTCTGATTCATCATTCTTTCTATCACTCAATTAGACATAACTTTCAAACCTTGTGCTAATTTCTACAATATTAACATTACCTTTATCACTTGGAATTATGTACGTGTATTAAGGGTGAATCATATCGCTACCAGGAAACAACAAAATCTCTGGTTTTAGAGTATAATCAAATATCATGCAAGAATTAATGGGCAGTGGGCCTACCACTCAGCTATTTGTTTCCCAGTTAGCATTCTGTGACTGTGACCAATGCCATGGCCAAAAGCATGTTAGGGCAGAAATGGTTGGTATAGTATGTATATCCCAGTCAAACCTTGCACTGAGGAATGTCACTGTAAAGAGTCAAGCAGAAGCAAGGGCAAGAATCACAGGAGAAATTTACTCACCTACTTTTTCTCCATGGCTTCCTCAGCTTGTCTTCTTATGACCTTCTTAAGAACCACTACTCTTGGGTGCTGCTACCCACCGTGCACTATAAGGACTTCATCAGGGATCAAGAAAATGGTCCGTGGACATGACCACAGTGCAAAATGTGGAGGTCATTTCTTAGATGAATTTTTATCTCCCCTTTTGTCTCTTGTGTCAAGTTGACAAAAGTCTTCCAATAGTCTTTCCTTCTCTCAGTGTGAGTCTAGTTCCTTCACACTGAGCAGACTAAGATGCTGTGTTTTCTAAGAAGGTGGATGGCCCAATGATAGCCTCTACATTTTTTTTAAATGGAGATCTGAGATCTGTGGTTGATTTTTGTATGAAAAATCTAGAAGTATGCTGGAAAATGATGCAATGAATTCCTATCCCTTTCCTAAATGAAGACAGTTTATAGTGGTTAGTCTGCCAGTCAGAAGCCTCTCTCTTCAAGGAAGCAGGGGGGGGGAAGGGGTTGGGGGGTGCTGAGAAATGACAAAAATGTAAGGAAGCACTGGGGGGGGCTTTGACAGGAGAACTAGCCCTGGTGTGCACAGTGCAAACAGTTCCTTCTTGCCTGTTGCTGACCAAAGGCTTTAAAAACACTGCTTCTGGCCTTTGGGGATTTGTTACTTTTGTTGCCACCTCCTGGTCAGTCTTCTCTGAAGTTTTTACTTTCTCCTTGCTATCACTGCCCCTGTCCCTGCACATGACTGCTTCCACTCTGTTCTCCTCTGAAAGATCCACAGCTGGCATCCCGCTGCCTCCTGCTGCCTCCATATCCTTCCAGGGCTCCCTCCTGCTCTGGCTGCTCAGTGGCCATGGTGAGCTGCCAGCATCTCAAATCATGCCACTCCTCCTGTATTTCTGTGACTGCTTCAGCGCAGACATCAAAACCAACTCCCGGTTTTCCTTTAAGGAGGGCCATCCCGTTCAGTTTGTCATCGATGCTCTCAGTCAGCTGCTCCTTAAGTTCTTGCCAAGCATAACTGATACTGGGCATGTCATTAGAGCTCCGCAGAATCATGGTCACAATGCATGCTTTCAAGTTGATCAGGGAGCGCTGGATGATTGATGTGGCCCTTGAGATGTGGATCAGCTGCCAGGGCCTCTCTGGGTCCTTTCTCCTCAATCGGCTTCTCAGTTGACTATTGAACTGTCCAACGACAGTGGGAACACAGAGTCCAAAGCCTGATGGCATCTTTGCTGGAGGCTTTTATGATTTCTGTTGCAAAAGGAACACCCATCAATTTCAATGTAGTTCCTGCTTTCTGCTTCACTTGAGCTAACTGGTACTCTTCTTTGTGCTGATAAAAGCAGGTGCATACTTCTATCCTTCCATCTCTGTCTGTTCACCCTGAATAATGAACGGAAGACTGCATATCCTTTTGTGGACAGCTTTGAACAACCAAGTCAATTTCAGGGATGTCTAACCCAGGGGCAGCAACATTGGTTGCCACGAAAACACCAAAATTGCCATTTTGGAAATCTTTCCAGTGTGATTTCCCTTTGCTTCTGCGGAATGTTTCCAAGCCAGGACCAGACATTCTGCTTCATGCATGTGTTTTGCACCAGCTCCTGGGCATCCTTCTTGGTTCCAGAGAAGATGGTTGTGTGCCCTGATGACCACTGTACACTAGGATCACGTCCCAATCCCTGCTGTGCTGTCTGTCCAGAGACACTTAATTGTCATGTGCTCCGCAGTTATAGATGATTTCTGAGTCTTTTTACCAATCAGGTCAACCTGTTTGTATGTAGATCTCATGGAGTTTTTAGAACAATAAATACCCAAAATAGGGCAAGTTGCAGAGAAAAGTAATGTTTGGGGGTTGTCTTCAGTATCTTTCTTGTATGCCACACATAAAATTTCTTCCACCTGATCAGCAAAACCCGTATCCAACATCTGGTCCTCTTTATGCTGGAAAACATGTTTAAGTTTGGTAATATCTAGCTTGCCATTCTGCAAGTTTTCTTTATTATGACCTGGGGTCCCAACCAGGATATCGATCCTACTCTGTCTTCATTAAATTTGACCTCTGTAGGGAGTTCCACCATAAAAACAAGCTAGTGATAGCATTTTGTTTGAGTCCCTGAAATCTTTTCTCACTTGGTTTGCTAATTCTCTTGTAGGTCCTGGACTAGTACCTGACAGGTTTGGCCTCTCTTCTTCTCTTGTAGCCCACATTGAAGTTTCTCAGTCAAAGGGATAGCAAAGGAGAAGGCCTTTCTGGGTCCTGACCATGCTTGAGCAATTAAGTCTTTCCCTCTGTCTACATGGTGGAAAATCTTGACTTGTGCAGGAAAGACGAGGTTCACCCTGGGAGCTCTGAGAAGCTTGACATTCTCTTCAGATATGGGAAAATTAGAAAATTCTTCTTCTTTCTGCTCTATGGGTATTTACTTTTCTGTCTCACTACAACTTTTTTTTTCGTTGGTCTCAACTATTTAATGCAAAAGTATAATAAAATGATAGGGGGTTTCAGGTCTTAATATATTCTTGGATTGTTGGCCTTCCAGAGAGCATTATTTCCAACTGTTGAATACTTAGCTGACTGTTCTGACCCAAAGACAGTTTGTTTAACTTTGAAAAGACTTGCTTCCATTGGCTTTTAGCAGCTAATGTATCAAGAGAATTAAGTAGAAATATGTCAACATCTGAGCTAACAGAGAGTAACATGCCAGAAACAGCTGGGGCAGACATGAAAGCAAAAAATCCTAATATTATTTTTCCCTTGTAACAATATTAAGACTTGAACATGATTATACATTCATTATTGTATTTTAAAGCAATCACACCCAAATAAATTTATATCATTGAAAGTTGTACACATACCTTATGCCTGCTTAAGCACAGCTTCTTGTCCACCAGCCCCTGGCACATGTTGACAGAATCCTCTCTTCTCAAGCTAATGTAGGTCTGTCTGTCTTTTTGTAGAAGATTACCTGAAACTTCAAACCTCACCAAGCTGGGACTTTTGTACTGGAGACACCAGGACAAAATCAGTGGTTCTCAAAGTTGGGCTTGCTTGCCAGTCACGGGAATGGTTTGAAAATCACCCTGTTAGTCCCTGTTAATGAAGCCCCCAGATCTCTGCCTTGAGAGATTACCTGGGGTATGACTGTACTTCTGACAGTGCCTGGGGAACCCTACTTTGAGAACCACTGGCTCACCTAGCACTGAGCACCAACAATTCCATTGCTGTTTAGTCACACCAGCTACTGTCCACTATTCAACTGCTGGGGCTGTGTGGAGCTGGTCCTTTGACTGCGTTGCTCAGCACCTTCTGGTGTCAAGAAAATCTGGGCCTGCTCACAGGGCATTCCCCTGTTAGCCCACAATGCACTTTACAATTAAAGCCATATACAGTATAATTGAAATGATTTACTTAATGCTGAAAAACTTACCCGAGTGGACAGAGGATGTAAAATTCAAAGGTATGTCTTGGTGTTGTCCTTGGCAATGAACTGTTTTCTTCAAAATGATTTCACTGTTACTTCTCAGACCAAACATTCTATGAGGTAAACAGGCTCTTGTATCTCAAGGACAGGTGCTAGGGGCGGTGGTCACTCCAGGACTCTAAAGCAGGGTCTGGGCATGAGAGCCCTGAGCAGCTGGAAAACAAAGGCCTTCCTCAAATTTAGAAGGAAGGGATCCTATGAATCCTTTGAAGGAGGTCCCAGAAACAAGCTGGGAAGGAGCCATTTCTGAGTTTGTTGCAAGATCACAAACAAAAGCAGAAGACAGGCTCCAAGGCAAAAACAGGATGGCTTCTAGGCTCCCTCCCATACCCTAAGTAGCTCACTGAGCCAGGCTACCTAGTGTGTCTTATGTTTAGTGAAAGGGGATCTGCAATCCTGGTGGAAGTCCTCAGCACCTACTGCCCCATCTCACCACTGCACCCTCTACCTTGAACTCAAAAGCATTTTCTAAGTCAGGTGTACTATAAGTGTTCCCAGGAGCAAAAGGCAGGCCCCATCTGACCCTGTTTCCCTCCCATTAACTGCTTTCCCAATCACAGGGGACAGGAATGTGCCAGGAGAGCCTGTCCACACAGCCCAGGCTGGGGCCAGGGTAAGATGAAGCAAGCATCATTGACAGCTTGAAATGGCTGTTGTCAGGTAAGTGGAAGCTCATGTGGTCACTGTGTGCAAATAAGGGGCTCATATTAAGTGGCTCAGTTGGCATCAGGCTTAGAGGTGGTCTCTGGCCTTCACAGCAGAGGGTTTTGTGCACACCCTGCCTCCTGGTAAAGTGTGGTGTGCCTGGGTTGGGCTTGTGGTGTCAGCTGGGGGGAGGAGGCAGCAGTGGCCTCAGCAAAGGGTGTCATCAATAGCCCATCTGAGTAAAGCTTGTGTCACCAGGGATAAGTTGATGGCAGGAACACAGGGCTCCTGGCTCCCACAGCGTAACAGCTTCTAAACCCACACAGAGAAAGGCTCATGAAATTTAGGGGACTTATATCCAGGGATCCACCCCATAATCAGCATCCAAACGCTGACACCATTGCATATACTAGCAAGATTTTATCGAAAGGACCCAGATGTAGCTGTCTCTTGTGAGACTATGCCGGGGCCTAGCAAACACAGAAGTGGATGCTCACAGTCAGCTAATGGATGGATCACAGGGCTCCCAATGGAGGAGCTAGAGAAAGTACCCAAGGAGCTAAAGGGATCTTCAACCCTATAGGTGGAACAACATTATGAACTAACCAGTACCCCTGAGCTCTTGACTCTAGCTGCATATGTATCAAAAGATGGCCTAGTCGGCCATCACTGGAAAGAGAGGCCCATTGGACACGCAGACTTTGTGTGCCCCGGTACAGGGGAACACCAGGGCCAAAGGGGGGGAGTGGGTGGGTAGGGGAGTGGGGGTGGGTGGGTAAGGGGGACTTTTGGTATAGCATTGGAAATGTAAATGAGCTAAATACCTAATAAAAAATGGAAAAAAAAAAAAAAGAAATTTAGGGGACTTATCCAAGATGGGGGCAGTCTTCAGAGGAACACAAAGGCAAGCTGTCTTCTGAAAGGATTACTTTAGACTATGATATAAAGACACATGCCCTTCTCCCCCATGAGTCCAATTTAAGACTGCTACTATTGCTTCTTCCAGAGGGTCATGAACAAAATCTAAGCCTTGAAAAAAGAATTCAATTTGTTTAAAAGAGCAACAATGTTGGGGGAGATCTACAATCATTTGGCTCACAAGCTACTTTAGCATCATCTGGCCTCAGGAAGCATCCCTGGATATCTACCCACTTTCTGTGAGGAAATTTATTATTCTTTTCTTTAGGACTCTGTCCAGATAACTATGAAGGCGAATTTTAGATGGGATCTCTCATCGCTTCTGGAGGTGATCTTTAATTATCATAGTCTTCACAGTCAAATAGCATGCAGGACTCAAATTCAAGGAACTACAGAGAACCTTTTTGCAATCTGACAGCAGCTCCAACCCAGGAAGGTTCTCAATGGCTGCAAACTCGCTGTCTTTGCCATCCTCCTTCCCCGTTCTGGAACTGGCCAGGATTTTGTTCATCTTCCTCCTTTTCCATTTGTGTCTGTCAGCCTCATATTCGGCTGACTCCTCCATCTTCTTAATCCCATTGCATGGGTACCGCTGTAGCTCTCAGATCATGGCATGAAGCATCTTCTCTTTGTGCATGTTTTCAAATAAATCATCAAATTCTTTGCAGAGCATGAACTGGTAGAGTGGCCTTAGTTTTACCTGCAGCCCTTTCTCCTCCTTGGTGATCTTTCTCTTCAATGTCTTTCTTCTTTTCTTTCTTGTCCTTGCCAGGGAAGGCTGGTACCATGTTATACTCTTGGGCAATATTCTTCCAGAGCTGCCTCTTTTTCAGCTTCCACACATGCATGTCTACATGGGCACTCTTGAGCTCCGTTATCTCCTCCTCCTCCCCCTCCTTCTCCTCTTCCTACGAGTTCACAGAGTGAATGCTGGTCATACTCGATCTCATAGTCATCTCGCAGGGGCATGGAGCCTAGCTGCTGCTGCTCAGCCACAGAGATTTCCAATGCAGGCAAAGGTGTGGTAAGACTAGGCTAGATCGGACCTCTAATGAAGACCGCTGTGGTCTGTCACCCGGTTGGGGATGGTGCCAGGGATGCAGACTTTGCCTAAGTTCCCGTGGGTATACATGCTAACGAAGTGCTCCATCACTTCCTGGGCAGTCCATGAAGCAACAACATGCACAGCCATGCCCAGTTACTGAAGCTGAACTGCTCCATGGTGTCCAGCTGCCCTTGGCCTCAAGACCCCGGAGTGTGAATCATCCAGCTTCCACCAGATGGCAGCCCTGGTAGCGGTGGTGGTAGCTGATCTGAGCACTGGGCTAGAAGCACTCAGAGCACAGCTTGATGTCCTGGCACTCTGTGCAGTGGAAGCGCAGAGGCTTGACCTTGGTCAAGCAGTACATGAAGTACTTCTCACCCAGCTCTGACATCTACCCCTGCTTGCCCTCAGCGGCCTTACTACCATACTCAGACCAGCACCATATGCTGGGCTCGCTGGGCTCTTTGCGCGTGTGCATTTGATGGCCGCTGCCAAGGCTGCCCATGTGCAGGCACCACTGGAACCAGCCCTGCTGGCTGTGTCCTACCTCTGCAGGCATGTGCTCTCTGGTCCAGCCAGTCCACTACAGCTGTATTCCTGCCCCATCTCGCCCGCGCCCCATTATCGCTACTACTTTCTTTCTTCCTATTTTATTTTATTTTTTTAATTGGATATCTTAGTTCTTTACATTTCAAATGTTATGCCCTTTCCCAGTTTCCCCTCTGCACCCCCCCATGCCATCCATCCTTACTCTGCTTCTATGGGGGTGCTCCCCCACCCACCTACCCACTCCCACCTCACTGGTCTAGCATTCCTCTACACTGAGGCATCGAGCCTTCACAGGAACAAGGGCTTCTTTACCAAAAGCTTCACTGGAGTTGGAGTTCAGGTTGTAATTGGACAGTCCATTCTTTAGCTTAGGGATTTTCTCTCTGTCTCCATTTGCTTCCTTCATTTTCTTCATCTTCTTGGGCTTAGGGATTTCTGCCTCTTCTTCAGAAGGCTGTTCATTTTTTATCTCTATGGTTTTTAGCAGTGGCTGCTTCCTTCTCAAGGGGCTCCTTTTTCTTCTTGGAGGATTTGCTTTTAGAAGCAGTGTCATCTTGAGGCGCCTCCTCCTGCTTCTTGGCCTTCTTGGATTTCAGGTCTCCACGCCATTTTCAGAAGGCTCCTTCTTTTTAACTGCTTTCTCTTTGGCGGGAGCAGCCTCTTCCATTCCTCCTGGTGCTTCTTTGGTTTTAGATTTTGGCTTCTCTTTTCTAGTTTTCTTCTTGCTTGGTTTAGGCGGCATCTCCATGCTTCCTCTGCCCAGTCTGATCCCAACTTAGACGCAGGCCTACTGGTTTCCTCAAATGCTTGCAAAGGAGAGCGAGCGACAGAGCAGCCTTCTACTTGTGATCTAGCCTGCATCTTCAACAGCTTCCTCCCCTGGCATGCAATGACTCTTACTTCCCCTGAATTGTCACAGTGAGAGTTCTATTGCTGTGAAGAGACACCATGACCCAGGCAATATTTTGCTGCCTTGTCATGTACAGTATTTTATTGTGGCTGGCTCAATGGTTGTGAGTTTCAATCCAAGTTGTTATGGTGGGAAGCATGTCAGCCTCTAGACAGGATGGCACTGAGTTGCTGAGCATTCTACATCATGTTCCAAAGGCAAACAGAAAACTGCCTTCCAGGAAGGAAGGAGGAGAGTCTCCAAGCACACACATACAGTGACACATGTACTCCAATAAGGACACACCTCCAATAGTGCCACTCCCTCTGCAAAGCATGTGCAAACCACCTCATGCAGTTTCCCAGGTCTGTGTCCTCCCAACTCCATTTTTTTTTTTGGTTGTTTTGATATTTGTTTGTTGGTCTTTTGTTTGTTTGAGGCAGGGTTTCTCTGTGTAGCCCTGGCTGTCCTGGAATTCCTTCTTTAGATAACACTAGCCTTGAACTCACAGAGATCTGCCTTCCTCTGACTCCCAAGTGCTGGGCTCAAAGGCGTGTGCCACTGCTGCCCAGCTCCCAACTCCATTTTTAAGCCAACATTTGTCTTGATGTGAAATGATCTTTCTGAACATAAGTACTTCTCTTTATGGGCACCTTGGCTTCCCAGAAATTAACCTTATTTGAGTACTGTGATAGGTGCTTTGATGGAAAGAAATAGGCATGTATGTGTGTGTGTTTTAGAGAGATTTTGTCAAAATTGGTTAATTGCTCACACTCAGTGTTTTCTGGAACCTTTCCTCAGGCTGCATTTCCAGCTGTATCAAACTGAGAAAGCAACTAGATTCCCAAACTTCAGCTGTCTGGGATTCCTGACCATGGTAACAATGAAATCCGTTGCTATTTCTCCTGACACCCTGTTTTTCCCACCACTATATCATCGTCATCACATCTGAGCCAGGACAAACCACCCTTTAGGTTGCTTTTCTTCAATATTTTCTCACGACAGGAGAAAAGTAAGTCATAAAATCCACTCTCAACACTAGAGTCTTCCACTATCCATATGTCTTTGCCCCTTTCAAAGTCACTAAGTTATTACCAGTGCCTTCCAAACTTTGCAGAGAACTTGAGGCTTTAAGACCACAAACTCTTCCACTGATTTTTTTCCACTCTCTTATCTCCATCATTTGACTCTAAGGTAAATCAGCTCAGGGTCCAGTCTTTAGCCTCAGTTGAGGTTGTGACCTGTGAATGTGCATCTCTACATGGATTACCCCACCTACCCCATGCTACTGAGTTAACGGTGTGTGATGGTCTCTGTACCAGTGCTTGAATGACTTACAGTTTCTAATCCCCTAAATATGGATAAAAGCTTGCCTACTAGAGACAAGGATTACACACAGCTAGTTAGTGGATTCCTCATTCTGCAATCAGATATCTACTCGTCAGACATTAAGTGTGGATCATGATAACAGAGACAAAGACAGAATGCTAAGCAGACAGCAAATCTGAAAACACTGAACCTGTCATCAATAGGCTACTTCATTGTTGCCATGAATGCAGTGCTGAGAATCAATGAACCCTTCTTCAGTCATGGGCTCCTCAAATGCTATTAGTCTCCTATTAATTTCATGTTTGCCCTGTAAGTCACAGCTCTTTGAGACGATGCAGACAGAGGTCAGTAGATTGCAAGGGTGAACCAGTTCTCCAGCTGAGTCAATGTAGTCAATGGCACTGGGCCTCAAGTGGCTTGGAGAAGCATCGGGAAAAGGACTAGTAGACAGAGGTTGGATTGTCTTACAGACTGCCGAGTAAGGTGACAGGTTTGAATACATACATACATACACGCATGCACACACATGTGTGTGTATGTATGTAAGTATGTATGTATATGTGTATGTGTGAATTCTGTGTGGGCCATCTCCATGACGTCCAGGCATCTTGACATGGGTGAATGTGGCAGAGTCACAAGAAAGCTGAGAGGATCCTAGGGCCCCTTAACTTCCTGCTATAAAGGCAACCAGAGACTGATTGGTTACAATCTCATTACCTGGACAAGGTCTCAGAAGCAGTTTCCCCTACCTAACCTGTCCTCATGGAGTGCACTCACTGGAGCATAGCAAGCAGGATGGAGATTTCACCCTGGACATGGTGATATCCTACCTGCCATAGTTTGAGGTATACAAAAACAGTCAATGAGGGTCAGCTTCCAGTTCAAGGTGAAAGGAAGAACAAAGGCATAAGACATCAATGGGTATGTGGGTTTTCTGGTTTTTTTTGTTTTTGTTTTTGTTTTTGTTTTTTGTTTTTTTGATGTTGTTGTTATTGAAGCCTAGCAATAGTCCAGGGTGATCTGATAGGATGCACGGGACTATTTCAGTCTCCTTGTTGAGGCTTTTTAAATAACTTATTATGTGGGTAATTTTGGGGAAAGTACCATGAGGTGGTGAAAAGGAGGTATATTTTGTTTTAGTATGAAATATTTTGCAGATATCTGTTAAATCCGCTTGGTTCATAATCTCTATTGATTTTGGTGTATCTGTGTTTAATGTCTGTGTCAATGTTCTGTCCATTAGTGAGAATCAGATGTTGAAGTCTCTGTCTATTATTATGTAGGGGTTCATTGTAGTTTTTTTTTTTAATGTTGTAGTCAAGTTTCTTTAATTACTGTGAGTGTCCTAGCATTTGGGGCATAGATAGATGTTAGCGAATGTCCAGTTTTGGAAGTCTTCCTCAAGTCTCTTCTCTAAAGATCTACTTAGTATTTAGTCCAAGTCTAAAAAGTTCTTCTTGGGAAGAATTTTCTGACACAATTCTCCCCAAAGTCAAGTCCAGTTCATCAACAGCTTCCTTTGAATCAGAGTGGGACCATCTAGAGAAAGGCTGTTGGTTAAAGTGTTATGGTTCTTGGAAATGATCTTATATTGGTTCCCAGAACTCACATCCCTGCATTAACATTCACTTGTAGTTCCAGCTCCAGGTTGATCTTGTGCCCTCTTCTGGTTGTCATAGGTGCCTGCACTTACATGCACAGTTTCGAAAAAGAGAAACAGACACAAAGAAAGACACAGAAATAGAAAGAGAGTGAGTGAGCAAGCGAGCAAGAGAACTAAAAACAATGTTTTGAAAAAAGGGGATAGTATTTAGTGTAAAGTTGCAAAAATAAACACTTTATATATTTTTAAAAATATGATAGCAGAACAGAAAATTATCTTTAATACATTTATTCAGAGATACCATAGTGAATATTGTATTTAATATAGCTTTGAATCATTAAAAACACACACATGTGTTATAATCTGAATTTTTAAACATTTATTTCACTTAGAGCCAGAGATTCCAAACCTTTACACAGTTTCTAATTTTATATTTTTTATTAGATATTTTCTTTATTTACATTTTAAATGTTATCGCCTTTCCTGGTTTCCTCTCCAAAAGCCTCCAATCTCCTCTCTCCTCCCCCTGCTCACCAACCCACCCACTCCAGCTTCCTGGCCCTGGCATTCCACTACACTGGGGCATGGAGCCTTCACAGGACCAGGGCCTCTCCTCCCATTAAAGACCAACCAGGCCATCCTGTGATACATATGTGATTTTTTGTTGTTTTTGTTGTTATTGAAGTCTATCCATAGTACTTGGTAATCTGATAGGATGCACGGGACTATTTCAACTTCTTGTATATATAAAGGGAATAAATATTTGATGTAAAGTTCCACAAATAAATACTTTACATAGTTTAAATTTTATGTCAATCTGTGTGGCATGGTGAGAACCCAGGCATTACCATGAGACTCCATGGAGAAAACTAGGGGCTCCAATTTTCATCAACTGAACAAACTTTTCTCAATGCTGGAGGAATATATTTAATTAAAGTAGAGGAAGATAACCCAGAAGTTAATCTGGCATTTGAGTTTATAATTAATAATATAATATGGGTGTGCTGTCATACACTGCAGTGGTTAAGTGCACTGGTTGCTGTTGCAATGGAAGCAGTTCCGAGTCTCAGGACATATACTGTGGCTAAAAACATCTTGAAACTCCATTTCCAATGCATCAACACAATCTTCTAGATTCTTCACATACCAAGCACTGCAGGGGTATACAGTCATCCAGACAAACAAAACACTCACAAATGCCAAAGGAAAATTAAAAAGTAAAGAAAGAAATCACATTCCTGCCTTACAGGACACACTGACTAGTGGAAGTGAGACAGGTAAGGAGGGGGACATGTTAGCCCTATGGTCTTTTCCTGAGGTCTCCTGACCTTCTGTGGTCTCCTTCTTGTCCCCATTCCCTCTCACCTGCAGAAAATGTAAGGACGTACATCTAGTACCTTAAGAGCCTGCTGAGGACCCTGGCCTCCTCGTCTAAGCTGCATGTCTTCGGCATTTTTCACACTCCAGAAACATCAGGAGAGGAACCTGAAGTAACAGGCAGGAGGCTGGGTTTTCTCTGGTGATGCACTTTCTTCAGCATAACTTAAGACAACTTTGAAGTTCAAAACATGAAAATGAAGCAAGCACCACATGAAATGGCAAGGACCAGGCTGCCTTCAAGGTCCTGGATGCTCTTGAGCCACTGTGGAGTGGTAAGTGTGAGTCTGCTGTACAAGACTTCAGGGTTAAATACAGGAAGAGGCCATTGAAGAAGCATTAGAATTACGGTGATAGACAATGTTTAAAAAGCAGCTGTATGAGATGAAAGGATGGACCATGTAGAGACTGCCATATCCAGGGATCCACCCCATAATCAGCATCCAAACGCTGACACCATTGCATACACTAGCAAGATTTTATCGAAAGCACCCAGATGTAGCTGTCTCTTGTGAGACTATGCCGGGGCCTAGCAAACACAGAAGTGGATGCTCACAGTCAGCTAATGGATGGATCACAGGGCTCCCAATGGAGGAGCTAGAGAAAGTACCCAAGGAGCTAAAGGGATCTGCAACCCTATAGGTGGAACAACAATATGAACTAACCAGTACCCCGGAGCTCTTGACTCTAGCTGCATATGTATCAAAAGATGGTCTAGTCGGCCATCACTGGAAAGAGAGGCCCATTGGACACGCAAACTTTATATGCCCCAGTACAGGGGAACGCCAGGGCCAAAAAGGGGGAGTGGGTGGGTAGGGGATTGGGGGTGGGTGGGTATGGGGGACTTTTGGTATAGCACTGGAAATGTAAATGAGCTAAATACCTAATAAAAAATGGAAAAGGAAAAAAAAAAAGCAGCTGTAACCAAGCACATCCTGCTCTGCTGTAGCTTGGAATATGTTTTATACTTTGTCATTCACAAGCTTTCTAGCTCTCATCCTAATGACCCCTGATCTTTGGATTTGGAGTTCTGCTCTGTTTGTTTTGCTTAACTTTGTGCTATTTTGAGTGGTATATGTGTGTACTGGTTGGTGGTTTGTTGCAACTTGACACAGGCTGGAGTTATCACAGAGAAAGGAGCTTCAGTTTCAGAAGTGCCTTCATGGAATTCAGCTGTGGGGCATTTTTTCATTTAGTGATCAAGGATAGAGGGCTCCTTGAGGGTGGAACCATCTCTGGACTTGGAGTCTTGGGTTCTATAAGTAAGCAGGCTGAGCAATTTGGGGGAAACAAGCCAGTAAATAACATTTAATATACGGAAATCCATCAACGTAATCCAGTATATAAAAAACTCAAAGCCAAAAACCACATGATCATTTCGTTAGATTCGGAGAAAGCATTTGACAAAATCCAACACCCATTCATGATAAAAGTCTTGGAAAGATCAGGAATTCAAGGCCCATACCTAAACATGATAAAAGCAATCTACAGCAAACCAGTAGCCAACATCAAAGTAAATGGTGAGAAGCTGGAAGTAATCCCACTAAAATCAGGGACTAGACAAGGCTGCCCACTTTCTCCCTACCTATTCAACACTGTACTTGAAGTCCTAGCCAGAGCGATTCTACAACAAAAGGAGATCAAGGGGATACAAATTGGAAAAGATGAAGTCAAAATATCACTTTTTGCAGACGATATGATAGTATATATAAGTAACCCTAAAAATTCCACTAGAGAACTCCTAAACCTGATAAACAGCTTTGGTGAAGTAGCTGGATATAAAATTAACTCAAACAAGTCAATGGCCTTTCTCTACACAAAGAATAAACAGGCTGAGAAAGAAATTAGGGAAACAACACCCTTCTCAATAGTCACAAATAATATAAAATACCTTGGCGTGACTCTAACTAAGGAAGTGAAAGATCTGTATAATAAGAACTTCAAGTCTCTGAAGAAAGAAATTAAAGAAGATCCCAGAAGATGGAAAGATCTCCCATGCTCATGGATTGGCAGGATCAACATTGTAAAAATGGCTATCTTGCCAAAAGCAATCTACAGATTCAATGCAATTCCCATCAAAATTCCAACTCAATTCTTCAACGAATTAGAAAGGGCAATCGGCAGAATCATCTGGAATAACAAAAAACCTAGGATAGCAAAAACTCTTCTCAAGGATAAAAGAACCTCTGGTGGAATCACCATGCCTGACCTAAAGCTTTACTACAGAGCAATTGTGATAAAAACGGCATGGTACTGGTATAGCGACAGAAAAGTAGACCAATGGAATATAATTGAAGACCCAGAAATGAACCCACACACCTATGGTCACTTGATCTTCAACAAGGGAGCTAAAACCATCCAGTGGAAAAAAGACAGCATTTTCAACAAATGGTGCTGGCATAACTGGTGGTTATCATGTAGAAGAATGCGAATTGATCCATTCCTATCTCCTTGTGCTAAGGTCAAAT
Source organism: Mus musculus (assembly GCF_000001635.26). Taxonomy (NCBI): domain Eukaryota; kingdom Metazoa; phylum Chordata; class Mammalia; order Rodentia; family Muridae; genus Mus; species Mus musculus. Next base: position 85,778,385 of record NC_000076.6, on the reverse strand, counting down.
CTAAGTGGATCAAGGAGCTCCACATAAAACCAGAGACACTGAAACTTATAGAGGAGAAAGTGGGGAAAAGCCTCGAAGATATTGGCACAGGGGAAAAATTCCTGAATAGAACAGCAATGGCTTGTGCTGTAAGATCGAGAATTGACAAATGGTACCTCATGAAACTGCAAAGCTTCTGTAAGGCAAAAGACACTGTCAATAAGACAAAAGGGCCACCAACAGATTGGGAAAGGATCTTTACCTATCCTAAATCAGATAGAGGACTAATATCCAATATATATAAAGAACTCAAGAAGGTGGACTCCAGAAAATCAAATAACCCCATTTAAAAATGGTGCTCAGAGCTAAACAAAGAATTCTCACCTGAGGATTACCGAATGGCTGAGAAACACCTGAAAAATTGTTCAGCACACTTTCTTCTTTTAAGAGGGAAAAATATCAGGGCACAGTCACAATCAAAAGCAAAATCAAACTGCAACAGTCCAATGTCTGGGATCCACTCACCATCTTCTAGGCTTCACCAAGGGCTTGGGTGACTTTACCAGCCCTGTCCTTTGTAGCACACAGCTTCTCTTCTGGTATCCAGCCAGCAGTACTCCACTGACATTGAACTGTTGTAGTTTGATTTTGCTTTTGATTGTTACTGTGCCCTGATATTTTTCCCTCTTGAAAGAAGAAAGTATTTTAGTGGAGCCCACATTTAAGAGACTTTTAATTGTAAAAAGAATTTGGATTTTAAAAGATATTGGATATTTTCAAGGGATTGAACTTTTAATATGTTAAGTCTGTGGGACTTTTAAAGTTATTTAGATCTTGGGGATGAATAAAAAAGTAAGGGTTCAGGCTTAATAGTGATGTGTTTGTGTGTCAAGTTGACAAGGGGTCAATTGTACTGGCTGGTTTTTTGTATCAACTTGACACAGGCTGGAGTTATCACAGAGAAAGGAGTTTCAGTTGGGGAAGTGCCTCCATGAGATCAAGCTGTGGGGCATTTTCTCAATTAGTGATCATGGAAGGAGGGCCCCTTGTGGGTGGTACCATCTCTGGGATGGGAGTCTTGGGTTCTATAAGAAAGCAAGCTGAGAAGTCCAGGAGAAGCAAGCCAGTAAATAACATCCCTCCATGGCCTCTACATCAGCTCCTGCTTCCTGACCTGCTTGAGTTCCAGTTCTGGCTTCCTTTGGTGATGAACAGCAGTGTGGAAGTGTAAGCTGAATAAACCCTTTCCTCCCCAACTTGCTTCTTGGTCATGATGTTTGTGTAGGAATAGAAACCCTGACTAAGACTGTGTGTGTGTGTGTATGTGTATTTCTGTGTGTGTTTGTGTGAATTTCACTTCACAACTCACAATTACACTAACTCACCCTACCGTACAGTCCATTCTTCACCCTTATCCCCTTTCCCCAATTATAGGGGGAAAATGTTGTTGAAGCTGTAGTATGTCACCATGGGTTCCTCACCTTTTGGCCTGCATTGTTCATTATGATGGCTGTTTGGTGTGGTACAAGGCCTCTGCTACTCTATCAACACTTTAATTTCTATAGGACTGCTCTCAGATCTCTTGTTGTAATGGAGATCATCTGTGTCCCAGAGGTCCTGGAGTTTTGGATCTGTAGGACAGCCCTCTTCACATACTCTAGAATTTCACCAATGTTGGAATCCACCAAAAGACCCTCACTAACAAAGACCACAGAAACCAACATCACTGTAAACTAACTGCAAGAGGTTTTTGTTTTTGTTTTTTTGGTTTTTTTTATTCAACATGTTATGGACACCCCCCCCCCCCCCAGCACATAGGCAAGAGGAGAGATCTAGAACGAACAAAGAACGCACTTTTTATACCTTGTAGGGGCAGATTTAGGCAACAGAGCTAGCTAGCTTATTCTAATTGGTATAGCAAGTAACCGTTTCTGGCGTTGGTTGCTTTGCATAGGGTGACTACCCTTGGCCAAATATGACTGAAGGGATCACTTTCTCTGATGACCTGGGCCTGTAGTTACTTTATCCTCTTGTCTGCTGGGGCTGGGGCACTGGGATTTACCTGCTATGGCGTGGCCTAAGGTCAGGAACCACATGGACTGCTTGGTGTCTGTGGGCTTTGGGGGGATTATTTGAAGTCCTTCTCCATCTGGCTGTGTGTAGAGAAGTAGGAAGCCAGGATTTGCTTAATATCCTGGTCTTCATCCTGGGTTAGATCTCTGAGCTAAGAGAACCTTTCCAAGTGGAACCTCCACAGAGAGATCCAGAGGCCATAGAAGTGGTAGGAGGGAATGGAAAATGGGTTAGTGGGTGAGAATGCATTATCAGAAACTAATAGGGCAACTCATACCCCAAGCATGATTCTCACCAATGTGTCTGGCTCGGGTTTAGCTTTCTGTCTGCTTTCAAGAGGCTGTTCCAGCAGCAGATTTGTGCCTTTTCTGAGGCAAGGCTCACCTGCCTTGTGGGGAACCATTTTGCCTGCTTCTGTGAAAAAAAAAATGCCTGTCAGGCAGAGTCAAGTCAGGCTGTGGTCTACTGGCAGATTTCCTAATTTGATGATGCATATAAGGATAAAGAGATACACTTGAACCTCATGTTGAGGGGCACAATGTTAATTTTGGAGGAAGGAAAAGGGAGGAATCGAGAGTCCTCTAAATGGGTACAGATATTGAATATATGTCAGCCATTGTCTCTGCTGGCTTGGGACTTTGTTTCCCATGATATTCTAATGTTTGTAAAGCCTAAGGGAAGCTGGAGGCTGCTCCTCAGTACTGACTGGACAGTTTTATCCAATTCTTTTTTCTTTTTTTAAAATTTATTAATCTCTCCATTCATTTACATCTCAAATGATATTCCACTTTCAGATAACCCTTCTACAAACCCCCATCCCACAAGTGCCCTCTCCCCCTTGCGTCTATGAGCTCCTCCAACCAACCACCCTTTCCCACCCCTGTGTTCCAGCATTACCCTAAGCTGGGGCATCAAACCTCCTGAGGACGAAGACCTCCCCTCCCTCTCTGCTACATATCTGAAGCCATACATAATTTCCTGTACACTTTTTGGTTGGTGATCTGGGAGCTCTGGGTGGTCTGGCCAGTAGATGTTGTTCTTCCTATGGGGTTGCAACCCCCCTTCATTTCTCCAGTCCTTCTGACAGCTCCCCAACAGGGTAGGGTCCCTTAGTTTAGTCTGAAGATTGGCTCCAAACATATACATCTGCATTTGTCAGTTGCTGGCCAGACCTCCCAAGTTACAAGCATACCAGATTTCTATCAGCAAACAACTCTTGACAAGGGCAACAGTGTCAGATTTGTTGTCTGCAGCCACAATGGATCCCAAGTAGGGGCAGTCTCCAGATGGCCCTTTTTTCAATCTCTGCTCAAATTATTTGTCTCTTTTCTTCCTTTTGACAGGATCATTTCTGGGCTAAAACCTTTGAGATGGGTGTGTGGGCCTATCTACTGCAGGTGGTCTCTACAGGGTTCTGTCTTCCCCTTCTCTGCACATTTTGGCTAAAGTCATCACTGTTGTGTCCTGAGAGCCTCTCACTTCCCTGGTGTCTGGGACCTTCCAGTAGCTGTCTCTAGTTCCTCATCCCCTCCCTGTTACATGTCTTTATTCCATTTCCTGGCCCTCTCTAGCTCTCTCCCATCCCCTTTAGTAACAGACACTGCCAGCCTTATTTCCTTCCCTCCTCTCTGCCTACCAGGTCCCTGTCTCCCTCTCCTTCCTGCAATCATCTTGGTCCAACCTCAATGCAGGACTGAAGCATCCACACCCTGGTCTTCCTTCCTCTTATGCTCCATATAGTCTGTGGGTTGTATCATAGTCATTGTGAACTTTTGAGCTAATACCCACTTATCAGTGAGTACATACCATATGTGTTCTTTTGCCTGGGTTTTGTCTAGGTTACCTTACTCAGGATGATATTTTCTAGTTCCATCCATTTGCCTGCAAATTTCATGAAATCATTGTTTTTAAACTCTAAGTAGTACTCCACTGTGTAAATCGATCACATTTTCTGTATCTATTCTTCTGTTGAGAGGCATCTGGGTTGTTTCCAGATGCTGGTTATTATAAACAAGGCTGCTATGAACATAGTGTAGTCATATGTTGGAGCATTTCTGGGGTATATGCCCATTACTGGTAACTTTTGTCTCTAGTCTTCTTTTTCATCTTTCCTATAATCCCCTCAGAAGGAAGCTCAACTTCCTACCAGCCAGACCTATACACTGCCTGTGACCTAACTATGGTCAGCTAGCTCTTCTTGGCTTTGCATTCCTACCATAGTCATAGATGTCAGTATTTCAAGCTTTATTGCCTGGCTCACTCCAGGAGGAGTTGGATCTTGCTTGCTTGTATCCTGTTCTCTCCTCAAGCCAGCATGTCCTATTTCTTCAGCCAGCTGAGAAAGTGCCAAACTACTACATATACCATAGCCTCAGCAGACATGCCTGGCCTATTAGACTTTCAAAATGACTACTTTAAGAGTCCTCTGTCTATCACTAAGTCACTTGTAGTTGTTGTTGTTGTTGATGATGAGAAATATCCCTTGTCCTGCAGTAATTAATTACCCTAACTCACCTCTTGTGGGAACAAGCACAAAATTATCCTTCCCTCAGACACTCTGTCTCATTGCTGTGACCATCAGGGCAGAAGGAAAGTACATGATCTCTTGAGCCATCTGTATCTTTCCAACAAAGTTACCATTCTTTTCCTAATGGGCACTGTTCACAGGGACTGAGGTCTGCAGTTGCCATTCTTTATTGTTCAGTGTCTCTCCTTCCTCAGTTCTAACAAAGCAAAGCAAAGTATACTGGGCTGAAGCAGGTAAGGCAGTCACTTGAGATGGTGGAGCTGACACACAGTAGACACAGCTGATGCTCCATGGAGGATAGCTGTCCAGCCCCTTGGCCCCATAGACAACCAGATCACTAGATGCTGGCTTGCCCAGGAGCCTCTCAAGCCTCTTCCTGGTGGAGTGAGGAAGGTTGCAGCCTGCCTAGGGGGTCATGGGCCAAAATTCTCATATCTTTAGTGGCACAATAAACAGTTGCATATATTTAAATGTCCAGACATGACTGGTCAGAATTGTCAGTGAAGGATATTTAATCCCTTCTGATTCCTGTGAATTGAGACAAGGAAAATCAGACCTGTATCTTCATTGGAGTCCTCAGTGTTGGGAGCCGCCCCCACATTCGCCGTCACAAGATGGCGCTGACATCCTGTGTTCTAAGTGGTAAACAAATAATCTGCGCATGTGCCAAGGGTATTTTACGACTACTTGTACTCTGCCTTTCCCGTGAACGTCAGCTCGGCCATGGGCTGCAGCCAATCAGGGAGTGATGCGTCCTAGGCGAAATATAACTCTCCTAAATAGGGAAGGGGTTTCGGTTTCGTTATTGGGGTGGCTTTCGCTTTTGGGGCTGGGGGTTTGCGCTCCTGGCTCCTGAAGATGTAAGCAATAAAGTTTTGCCGCAGAAGATTCTGGTTTGTTGTGTTCTTTCCTGGCCGGTCGTGAGAACGCGTGTAAGAATTGGTGCCGAATTCCGGGACGAGAAATTCCGGGACGAGAAATTCCGGGACGAGAAAACCCCGGGAAGAGAAAACCTGGGACGAAAATTACCATCACCGGCGCAAGGAAGATCCCTCATTCCAGAACCAGAACTGCGGGTCGCGGTAATAAAGGTTCCCGTAAAGCAGACTGTTAAGAAGGATTCAACTGCATGAATTCAGAACTTTTCAGCTGGGGGAACAGAGTACCAGTGAGTACAGCTTTACAAGGTAAGTCTGGTCTTGAACTTTCTAAGGAAATTCAAGACAGTCTATCAGAAGTAAAGTGGAAAATGGCTTTACAAGGTATGTTTGGCCTTGAATTTTTTCTAGTGTTAGGAGCCCTTTTGTTCCTTTTCACATGTTATCAGGTGATTAAGATAGGGCTGAAAATTCTGGATGAAATTCAGGACAATCTATCAGAAGTAAAGCGGGGAGAGAGAGTAGGAGCAAAGAGGAAATATGGTTCACAAAATAAGTATACAGGCCTTTCCAAGGGTCTTGAACCTGAGGAAAAGTTTAGGTCAGGTAAGAATACCTGGGGAGAGATTGGAAGGAAGGAGAAGGAAAAAGAAAAGAAAAAAGATCAATCAGCGGAGGCTTCTAAGAGAAGGAGCCTATACTCATCACTAGATGAGCTCAAGGAGCCAGTTCTTAATAGTTCTGAATCAGATGAAAAGGCTATTAGGGCCTGGAAGACGCTCTCCCGAGCAGGTGAAGCCACTGGACAATAATGACAGAGGCAGGCTCTTGCAGCCTACAAGGTCTTATTGTCTACCCTGGAGTTGTAGATCAAGATTATAAAGGGGAACTTCAGGTTCTCTGTTCTTGTCCTCAAGTTGTCTTTTCTATATCACAAGGGGACAGAATAGCTCAACTAATAATTTTGCCAAGCCTACATGGCTGTTTTTTCTTCCTCTGGTATTCCTAGAGCTGCAAAAGGGATTGGTTCTACTAAAAATGATTCTGATTACTTAATAATGCCTTTAGATTGTTGTCAAATTTTATCTACTCACGTAGGGGTAAACCCTCGTGGCGTCAGGCCATTACAGGTCTGACAAATGGATGTCATGCATATTTCCTCCTTTGAGAGAAATCAATATTTATATGTTTAGATAAGAAGAGATCACCTCCATACCTTAAATGATTTTCAAAAGCTGTTGGGAGATATTAATTGGCTCAGACCTTTTTTAAAGATTCCTTCCGCTGAGTTAAGGCCTTTGTTTGGTATTTTAGAAGGAGATCCTCATATCTCCTCCCCTAGGACTCTTACTCTAGCTGCTAACCAGGCCTTACAGAAGGTGGAAAAAGCCTTACAGAATGCACAATTACAACGTATTGAGGATTCGCAGCCTTTCAGTTTGTGTGTCTTTAAGACAGCACAATTGCCAACCGCAGTTTTGTGGCAGAATGGGCCATTGTTGTGGATCCATCCAAACGTATCCCCAGCTAAAATAATAGATTGGTATCCTGATGCAATTGCACAGCTTGCCCTTAGAGGCCTAAAAGCAGCAATCACCCACTTTGGGCGAAGTCCATATCTTTTAATTGTACCTTATACCGCTGCACAGGTTCAAACCTTGGCAGCCACATCTAATGATTGGGCAGTTTTAGTTACCTCCTTTTCAGGACAAATAGATAACCATTATCCAAAACATCCAATTTTACAGTTTGCCCAAAATCAATCTGTTGTGTTTCCACAAATAACAGTAAGAAACCCACTTAAAAATGGGATTGTGGTATATACTGATGGATCAAAAACTGGCATAGGTGCCTATGTGGCTAATGGTAAAGTGGTATCCAAACAATATAATGAAAATTCACCTCAAGTGGTAGAATGTTTAGTGGTTTTAGAAGTTTTAAAAACCTTTTTAGAACCCCTTAATACTGTGTCAGATTCCTGTTATGTGGTTAATGCAGTAAATCTTTTAGAAGTGGCTGGAGTGATTAAGCCTTCCAGTAGAGTTGCCAATATTTTTCAGCAAATACAATTAGTTTTGTTATCTAGAAGATTTCCTGTTTATATTACTCATGTTAGAGCCCATTCAGGCCTACCTGGCCCCATGGCTCTGAAAAATGATTTGGCAGATAAGGCCACTAAAGTGGTGGCTGCTGCCCTATCATCCCCGGTAGAGGCTGCAAGAAATTTTCATAACAATTTTCATGTGACGGCTGAAACATTACGCAGTCGTTTCTCCTTGACAAGAAAAGAAGCCCGTGACATTGTTACTCAATGTCAAAGCTGCTGTGAGTTCTTGCCAGTTCCTCATGTGGGAATTAACCCACGCGGTATTCGACCTCTACAGGTCTGGCAAATGGATGTTACACATGTTTCTTCCTTTGGAAAACTTCAATATCTCCATGTGTCCATTGACACATGTTCTGGCATCATGTTTGCTTCTCCGTTAACCGGAGAAAAAGCCTCACATGTGATTCAACATTGCCTTGAGGCATGGAGTGCTTGGGGGAAACCCAAACTCCTTAAGACTGATAATGGACCAGCTTATACGTCTCAAAAATTCCAACAGTTCTGCCGTCAGATGGACGTGACCCACCTGACTGGACTTCCATACAACCCTCAAGGACAGGGTATTGTTGAGCGTGCGCATCGCACCCTCAAAGCCTATCTTATAAAACAGAAGAGGGGAACTTTTGAGGAGATTTTACCCCGAGCACCAAGAGTGTCTGTGTCTATGGCACTCTTTACACTCAATTTTTTAAATATTGATGCTCATGGCCATACTGCGGCTGAACGTCATTGTTCAGAGCCAGATAGGCCCAATGAGATGGTTAAATGGAAAAATGTCCTTGATAATAAATGGTATGGCCCAGATCCTATTTTGATAAGATCCAGGGGAGCGATTTGTGTTTTCCCACAGAATGAAGACAACCCATTTTGGATACCAGAAAGACTCACCCGAAAAATCCAGACTGACCAAGGGAATACTGATGTCCCTCGTCTTGGTGATGTCCAGGGCGTCAATAATAAAGAGAGAGCAGCGTTGGGGGATAATGTCGACATTTCCACTCCTAATGACGGTGATGTATAATGCTCAAGTATTCCCCTGCTTTTTTACCACTAACTAGGAACTGGGTTTAGCCTTGATTCAGATAGCCTTGGCTCTGTCTGGACAGGTCCAGACGACTGACACCATTAACACTTTGTCAGCCTCAGTGACTACAGTCATAGATAAACAGGCCTCAGCTAATGTCATGATACAGGGAGGTCTCATGCTGGTTAATCAACTCATAGATCTTGTCCAGAATCAACTAGATGTATTATGACAAATAACTCAGCTGGGATGTGAACAAAAGTTTCCGGGATTGTGTGTTATTTCCATTCAGTATGTTAAATTTACTAGGGCAGCTAATTTGTCAAAAAGTCTTTTTCAGTATATGTTACAGAATTGGACGGCTGAATTTGAACAGATCCTTCGGGAATTGAGACTTCAGGTCAACTCCACGCGCTTGGACCTGTCCCTGACCAAAGGATTACCCAATTGGATCTCCTCAGCATTTCCCTTCTTTAAAGAATGGGTGGGATTGATATTATTTGGAGATACACTTTGCTGTGGATTAGTGTTGCTTCTTTGATTGGTCTGTAAGCTTAAGGCCCAAACTAGGAGAGACAAGGTGGTTATTGCCCAGGCGCTTGCAGGACTAGAACATGGAGCTTCCCCTGATATATCTATGCTTAGGCAATAGGTCGCTGGCCACTCAGCTCTTACATCTCACGAGGCTAGACTCATTGCACGGGATAGAGTGAGTGTGCTTCAGCAGCCCGAGAGAGTTGCACGGCTAAGCACTGCAATAGAAGGGCTCTGCGGCATATATGAGCCTATTCTAGGGAGACATGTCATCTTTCAAGAAGGTTGAGTGTCCAAGTGTCCTTCTCTCCAGGCAAAACGACACGGGAGCAGGTCAGGGTTGCTCTGGGTAAAAGCCTGTGAGCCTAAGAGCTAATCCTGTACATGGCTCCTTTACCTACACACTGGGGATTTGACCTCTATCTCCACTCTCATTAATATGGGTGGCCTATTTGCTCTTATTAAAAGAAAAGGGGGAGATGTTGGGAGCCGCCCCCACATTCGCCGTCACAAGATGGCGCTGACATCCTGTGTTCTAAGTGGTAAACAAATAATCTGCGCATGTGCCAAGGGTATTTTACGACTACTTGTACTCTGCCTTTCCCGTGAACGTCAGCTCGGCCATGGGCTGCAGCCAATCAGGGAGTGATGCGTCCTAGGCGAAATATAACTCTCCTAAATAGGGAAGGGGTTTCGGTTTCGTTATTGGGGTGGCTTTCGCTTTTGGGGCTGGGGGTTTGCGCTCCTGGCTCCTGAAGATGTAAGCAATAAAGTTTTGCCGCAGAAGATTCTGGTTTGTTGTGTTCTTTCCTGGCCGGTCGTGAGAACGCGTATAAGACCTCAGGGGTCCCAGTGTTAACTAAGGGAAAGCATTCTAACAGAAGCCTGAATTTCTAAAAAGGTTATGCATCTTTGAGGGATTCATTTAGGAATATTATAATAGAGTGCATAAGCTATCAAAATTGGGAAGAACTCTTAATATTGGGCAGTTCTTTCCATAGGGGTTTTCTCCTCTCCTTGGTAGATGCCTCCATAGGTGAGCCAAACATAGCTAGAATCCAAGTGTCTAATCTAAACATCTGGATGAGCCCAGATGAACATGAGAAGATCAGTGGAACATAGAGAATTGTCACCAACTGCCATCTTCCCTGTACATAGGCATTTCTCTCCTACTGCCTTCCTCCTCTACAATGAGTGTCTTTCTCCCATTGCTTTCCTGCCTATACATAGGGCATCTCTCACAAAGTGCCTTCCTCTCTGTACATAGAACATCTCTCACCAACTGCCTTCCTTCCAGCCTGTTAAAACCTTAACTAGAACAAAACTACTCCGGGGGGCCAAGAACCAACATCCTAGAATTGACATCTCTCAAAGACCATTCAAATTAAGAATTGGAGCAGTAGAACATGGGAACCTTCTGTCTCACAACTTCAGGATAGAATTTTTCCAGTTCCTTAGAAAGCTAGGTAACGGTGTGTCAGACTGGATCTTGGAATTATTTGTGCCAAGGTAGGAGTATCCCACAGAGTCTGTAAGTTCTTTCCAATTCCTAAGCACCCTACCTGACAAATCAGGAAAGTTCAATGAGGACCAGATTTGGAATTGAAAGAGCAATAAATCTTGTAAAGTGGGTGGGAAGCAAGGGATAAATTGTGTAAAGTATTGTCATGAGCAATGTAGAAAACCTATCCTTATGGCCAGCATCCACAGAAAGAAGGAATCAATATATGATCCTTTTTGCAATTGTCCAGGGTGCATTTGGCACTGAGAATCTTGCCTGCCACAGAAAACCACAGGCTGCCATGACCATAAAAACTGTAGAGAACATTGAGCAGCCCGTCAGGAGAATCCTGTCAGAAATATCAACACGTGTCACACTATATCAGTCTAACATCACTAACCTCTTCCAGGTTATGGTAACATCAAAGTGAGTCCATCTAGTTACTGAGTATACTCTAGTTTCCCGACCTGCAGGGATAATCAGTGGGGACCCAGAATAAGGGAGTGAGAGAGTGGGAGGGAAAGAGACACAAAGAATGAGAGCAAGTCAATCATACTGATCAAGCTCCAAAAACGTTATTCAAGAGTGGCAATGTAAGCATAAGCAAGATGAAGCTCCAAGGGAAGGGGGAAGAGCCCAGGGGCTCTCTGAAGGTCAGGTGGCAAACTTCATGTCCTGGAACCAATGTTCACACTGTCCTCTTTACCTACAAACATTCTTACTGTTATGACCACGAATGTTCTAAAGGATTGTTTATGTAAGCTAGAAAATATCCATAAGGCAAAGGCTGAGGGCACAGATCCCAGCAATCCATGAGGAAACATGTTTGACCTAATAATGGATGGCCTGCTGCAGGAGGAAGATGCAAGGCAGATAGTAGCAGTCATAAAGTATTGCCACAACCTTGACATTTTCAATCCTTACATTAAAACCTTTTAATATACTCATAGATTCATAGAGTGATGTGAAGTTGATAGACCTGGCCAATTACTGCTATGGCAGTGTAGGACCAAGCGCTTCTTTTAACCAGAGCTCACCTTAGGGAAGCCATATGATGGCAAGGGGGCAGATATGTGAAGTCTGGACATGCGACTCTATGTTATCACCATAAAACACATAAAAGAAAACGATTGTCACAAGGACCTATGACATTCTAACTCACCTCTCTGCGATACTTGAAAACCTAATTCACTAGATCCTCACAGATTTCCAGAGGTGAGGTGCTCCACTGAAGACAGTGAGAGACATCCATGGGTTATGATATGTGAACTATATACCCAAAAGGAGACCTTTCCAGTTTCTAACATTATAGACATGTTCTGAGGCATGGGGTTTAATGCAAATGAGATATTGGAATCCCTGAAAAATAATAAATATGGCAAAATAATGGGGACATATTTGATTATAAAAGAACAGATACACAATGCACTTGAGCATAGATCTACGATTTCAACTAAGCCTGTGGATTCATTCCCTATGCCACCTCCATCACCAACATGTCCATTTAACTCTGCTCTTCCACCAAAGAGGAACTCACTGATCCCATCTTTGGCTTCCTCCACATCTGACTCCCAGGAGAGCATGGACTGTTATTCTGATACTATCAGGACACAAGTGACAAGAAATGCTTCCTTTCCTGCCATTGCTTTACATTGTTCCAAGAAGGAGGGCCCAGATAGTGCCTGTGCAGTCCATTCCAGAAATGTGGTGCTTCCCCATAAGTCTGCAGCAGCATACTAGTAGAGGAAATGTCCCTGCCACCTGAGCAAGACTTGGGCAAGAAAACTTATCACTCCCTCAGAGAAGATTGCATGCTTCAAGAGAGTGAGCAGGGGAATCAGGGCTGGCCTCTCAAGACTGTTGCTTCTAGAGTTTTCTGAAGGCAAAAAACCCACTATATATCTTCCATGAAAGTGGGTCCTCTGAAAGAGGCAGGGTACAGAACCCAGTGAAAGAGTAAACAAGCCTGGGAGGGTGCATCACAACCTTGACCTTGTTCACTACACCATCCTAACATCAGCAGCCTCTTCCAGGTTCTAGAGTAACATCCAAGCAAGTCCATCTAGTTGCAGAGTGTGCACTAGCAGGAAACATGTTTGACCCGATAATGAAGGATGGCCTGCTGCAGGAGGAAGATGCAAAGAATATATTCAGGCAGTTAGTAGCAGCCATAAAGTACTGCCACAACCTTGACATTGTCAATCCTTACATTAAAATCTTTTAATATGCTCATAGATTCAGAAAGAAACATCAAGTTTACAGACCTGGCCCCTTTCTGCCATGGCACTGTAGGACCAAGTGCTTCTTGTCACCAGAGCTCATCCTAGGGAAGCCATATGATGGCAAGGGGGCAGATATGTGGAGTCTGGACATGCGACTCTGTTATCACCATAAAACAGACAAAAGAAAAAGATTGTCACAGGGACCTATGACTTTCTAACTCACCTCTCTGCAATACTTGAAAACCCTAATTCACCAGATCCTCACAGATTTCCAGAGATGAGGTCCTCCAATAAAGACAGTGAGAGACAGCCGTGGGTTATGATATGTGAACTATATACTCAAAAGGAGACCTATCCAGATTCTAACATTATAGACATGCTCTGAGATATGGGGTTTAATGCCAAGAAGATATTGGAATCCCTGAGAAAGAATAAATATGGCAAAATAATGGGGCCATATGTGATTATAAAACAACAGATACACAATGCGCTTCAGCATGGATCTACATCTTCAGCAAAGCCTGAGAATCAACGCCCTATGTCACCCCCATCACCAACACATCTCTTTATCTCTGGTTGTGCCCAAATTTAGCTTCCTTTAGTGCTGGCCCACAGGAGAGCATGGGCCTTTGTCCTGACAATATCAGGACTCATGTGGCAAGGAATGCTTCGATTCGTGCAATTGCTTTACCTTGTTCAAAGAAGAGCCCAGATATAGCCTGGCCCCTCTCTTCTGGAGATGTGTCTGCCCCCATGTGTCTACAGCAGCATATCCCAATAGGAAATGCCCCTGAGACCTAAGGAATATTTCACAAAGTAACCTCATCATCTCCATAGACAATTGTGTGCTTAGAGAAACTGTGCAGGAAAATCAGAGCTTCCCTGTCAAGACTTTGTTGCTTCAAGAAGTCTCTGAAGACAAAAATCCCCCATATGCCTTCCAAGAAAGTGGGTCCTCTGTAAGAGGCAAGACAAAGAACCAACTGAGACGGTAAGCAAGCATAAGAGGGTCCATCACAACCTTGACCTTGTTCACTATACCATCCTAACATCAGCTTCTTCCAGGTTCTAGAGTAACATCCAAGCAGGTCCATCTAGTAGTAGAGTGTGCTCTAGGAGGAAACATGTTTGACCTGATAATGAAGAATAGGCTCCTGCAGGAGGAAGGGGGAAGAAGATATTCAGGCAGATAGTGGCAGCCATAAATTACTGCCACAACATAACATTGCTCAAAGATACATTAAACCCGACAATACTCTTCAAGTTGTAGAAGCTAATAGGATACAATTTCCAAGTTGCAGATCCAGAGTTCTTATAAATAAACCTGTATCTTCTCACCTAAAAGAGTTATATGTGCACCAGGACCCAGAGAATGGCAGCCTCTGTGTACCGGGGAGGGCTGTCACTGGGAATCCTCTCATGTGTCATCTGATGAGTACTAATTGCAAATGCATTTTCCTCTGGAGTCTGAACACAAGCTGAGGGCTTAAGACAGGTCACATTAAGGAAAAAGAGGCTGCACAACGCCCATCCATACTCAGAAGCATCCCTAAAGAGATGAGGACATGCCGGAGTCTAAAAAACCAGCCCACCACTGACCAACTGAACTCTACTGTGCACAAAAGTCAGACTCCAGAGAGAAAGAAAGTATAGATTCTCTTTGAAATGGTAATGTTCCCAGGCATATATCCTAGGAATCTCATATACTGATTGAACTAACATTTCAAAGCATGTAAATTTTATCATAGAACATGACTATTCTGCTAAATGCAGTGGACAATGTCATGGTCCTATATATCTGTCTGGAGACAGCATGCACTGTCAGCTATATAAAAAGCACTGGGAAGATGCAATGGGAAGAATGATTGATTCAGGTGACCCAAGGGGGCACAATGAAGAGACCCAGAAACCTCATTTGTTGTGTGATCTATCTCAAGCCACTGATTTGGACCTGCACACCTTAATGTATACATTGCTCCTCAAAACTGTTTGCTTGGCCTCCCTTGGAAGCTGCAGGACGCATTACAATGAGCTCTTTATGGAGAACTTTTCTTTTAACATAAAAGCCAGAGCATCTGTGTCCATACTAAATTCATTCGTGATGGGTGCCTGTCCGATGACTGCACTCTTGGCCCTCTTTCTCATGTCTTCTTTCTGTCCTGGCTCAGACCAGCAGAGCTGTCTTCTCAGGGAGTGTGTTTCCCAACGACCTGTATTAGGATGGAAGCTCCCAGTTTTAATTACCTCTTTCACTTGTTTTGATGTGGGCTTGCCTCCCCATCTTTGCCTTCCTGAACTCTGCCAGAGTGTCAGTTCCTTCTGCAGAGCTTGTCCATGACGCTAACAATCCTGGGATCCAGCACCTAGTGATGGCCTTGCACATCACTATGACTATGGAAGGGCAACTGACCAAAGCACAGATCACACCACTGAATAAAGATAGTCTAGAACCTGGGGTCACATCTCAGATCTGATTCTAACTCCTTTTGAGTAAAAATGAAGTCAGGCCTGTGAAGGGAACAGTGACTTCCATGATGCTACTGGAGGCCTGGAGCAGGAACAGTTCAGTAAGTGAGAAATAGACTACATGACAAGAACTAGGAGCCCAGCTCTCTCAGACATCCCACACTTAGAACACAATCCCAAGAAAATCCAGTGGCAGTGGTCAGGGGGCACCCACTGACTGATCTGTCAAGGCCGTCCTCTAGGCTCTTCAGTCTCAAGAATGAGAAGCAAGGATGAAGGAGAGTCATGGAGAAGTCGCTGTCATTTGGTGACAGGGCTGTCACCAGGAAGACACCAGCATAAAATGAAGATTTGAAGAGCAGATCAGGGGTTGCACCATGTACCTTCCAGGTACAGCTGGGCTTCCCATCATTTTTTTCATGAAGCTCCCCACTGTCACAGTCCTCCTGTCCTTACTGTCACCTCAGTGACAGTAGCACCTAGTAAGGCCAGGTCTCTTATATGGAGACAGGGCAATCATCACATGAGGTTGAAGGCCAGAATAACCTTGTTAGAGGATAGTGTACTGGAACATGTGCTTCTGTAGGAGATGGTGACAACACTGCAGCCTGAAGGGAACGAGACCATGTCCACCCACGCTGTTCATGTCCAGGTTCACTTACACAGGGCCCACGAGTCTCAGTACCTTCCCTTGACCTTGGAGTCCATACCATGACACCATGTCTTTTGTGTCTACTCAAATACTCGTGTGTCTTCTGGCCCTAATGAGGACACACTTCATATCCCAGATCCCAGAGTCCATCCAAGGTACTACACATTCTTGCACAGTGAACTTCTCCAGAGCTTGATTCTGGATAGTATTCATGGAGAGCCCCTCTAAATCTCAGTCCACTCTCTGCGTTTGAGCACTGGAAGCTCAGCTAGATAGGTTCAGAGTCGCAAATGTCTGTGGTCTTCTCTTTCCTACGAGTTGGAGAGTACTGGAACACTGGACTAGCAAAGAGTTCAGAACATGTTAAGGAATCTGGAGGGACTTAAGTTCTCAAGCTTCCTGAGAAGACAAAGGCAGCAAAGAGGAGATCTCCTTAGCTTTCCTGTGTGCAGGAATTTTTGAACAGTGACAGTTGTCCTGGAGTGACCTGCACTGATATGCCTTATGTTCGATTACAGGAGGAGGTGAGCCTCAGGGCTCCTGATGGTGTTATAGGTCATCAGAATACCTGCCACCTTATTCAACATTATTTTGGGGCTCTGGGGGTTTGGGAGTGTATTCTGCTTTCAGGAAGGAATCTTGGCTCTGGCAGACAACATGTTTCGCAGCGATTCATGCCTTAGAGGTTCCCTGTCAAACTAGGTGACCTTCAAGAGGTCAGGATATATGCATGCCCTGAGCCTCCCCTACCTTCTAAGATTCTCTTGTCAGGAAGGATTCTGGTATGGGCAGACGACATGTTTCACAGTGATTCAGGCTTCAGGGTTCCCTCTCAAACCTCACAACTTTCAAGTTGTGATATATATGGAATATATGCATCTCCTGCTCTTTCTCCTAGCCCTTTTCCCAAATTATGTTCAAGGAGACAAGACTATTTTGTTCCCTGTGCACCTTCACAGAGTGAGTGCAATCCAGGATTTGCCACTGTTGCACTGTGGACAGAAGCATCCACCATCCAAAGCTCCTGGATTCCTGGATGTTGGTGTTGACTCAGATCCAGGAGTGACACTCAGCTCTCACACTTGAAGTCCACCTCCTTTGAGGCCTGAGACTCTTTTGTCAGCATTAGAATGTGAAACAATCATTATTGCATCCATCATCCTACTGTCATAGTCTTCCTTGTCCTTAGTGTCCCTGTAGTGACAGTATCATGCTTGTGGGGCAGGCTAGGTGTATTCATATGGAGACAGGGGAGTCATCACATCAGTGTCAAGGGCAGAATGGCCTTGTCAGAGGAAGGTCTATTGGCTCAAGTGCTTCTGCAGTATGTGTGGGCAGCACAGCTGCTCAGGCCATCTTGCAGCTGGCAAAGGATCTTCCAGAGCATGTGCAGTCCTGAATGCCTTGGCAGATGCTCTATCCCGATAAAGCAATCACAGAGCTTAGGCCCTTGGTATCCTTCTGAACTGTAAGAGACTTTTGGTGGCTCATTAGAGCCTTGACTGTTTTCCCTCAATAGGTTACAGATCATCTTTGGTTCCATCTGGACGCTTGTCCCTGTGTGCAACAGCCTCACCTCACCTCTTTTCTGCATACTTTGCTCAGGGAGGAGAATTTCACTTTCTGTTCAGTGCTGTCATCTTGAGATGTGATCCTCAGCAACAATGACCCACTGCCCTCATAGTCAGGGACCCATGACCTTCCTGGCCTCATATGCACCAGCTTCTGTAGCACAGCATCATGATCTGCAGAGGAGAAGCTGAAGGAGGGACAGGTATCAGATGCAAGGGGAGGGAATCCCAGGTACCATGGACAATGGCAGGCTGACCCCTTCTGCAAAACCCCTACTGATGAGACCTCCCTGGGTAGATTATAACTAGGAAAAGAACAATAAGCCCCAGGAGGGAAGGACACGGGAGCAAATACAGAGATGGCATATAAGTTATGGACCCTTTCCCTTTTCTTGCATGACTAAAACTGCACTTGAGATTGTCAGTGGCCATTAAGAGTGGCCAAGACCATTGACTATGGGACATCAGCATGTTGTGTGTCAGAAAGCTAATGTCCTTTAAGGTGGTGAGAGGAAAGAGCTCACAGGTGCCAGTGGGCTTCCTCTCATGCTGACTCTGGGATAGGGAGAGCCCAGACCCTCTAGTCACTGTGTGAACTGAAGTTCCAGAGTGACTCTAATGACCATCTTGGTCTAATGACCAGATGAAGACAGCAGCATTGAATCCCAGATATTAAGCATATGGTGGATAAAATTGATGGGGGAGGGGCAGGGGATGAGTGGCTGAGACACCTGATAGATGTATGAGTGAAAATGTGACAGGAGAGAAGGTCAGGCTGTCTACTGTTCCTGGAGTGAGGACGGGTCACACTCTGAAGTGTCTGGCATGATAGAGAGGGATTGTCAACCCCATCTGGGTTGGATAGTTTTCTGACAATTGGGTGAAGTTTAAGTTGTTCGTGATGAACATGTTTGTTGAGAAAATGCCCTTATAAGATTGTCAAGTGAGTCTGTAGTACATTCTCGTGAACAGTGCCTGACTGTGAGTGTTCAGGCCGGTGTGGGTAGAAGCACAGCTGGGAGTAGGAAACGTACCAAGGAAATCCTGGTGAAGAAGCCAGGAAAGAGCACCCCTCAGGACCTCTACTCTTGTTTTTGCCTCTCAGTTCCTGCATTCGGATACTATTCTTGACTTATCTCAGGGATAGTTACACACGAGTGTGAAGTCCAAAAAAAAAAAAAAAAAAACAACAACAACAACAACAAAAAAAACAAACAAAACACTGTCCTGCACAGCCAAGTAGGACCTACTGCTCTCTGTGCATGGCAGACATGATGTGGCAAGGGTTGTGATACATATACACCCGTTAGTTTGTGGCTTCAGCAGTCTCACCCCTGAAGCCTCATGGTAGCTTCCTACTGGACTAAACATCTCAGCTGGAGAATTCTAGAGAGACCAGGGGTAGCAGGTGAGAGAGGAGAGATATTGCCTGATCAGTAACCCCATGCCACCCTGTAGGGTGGTTTTTTGTTTGTTTGTTTGTTTTTTTAGGAGTAGAAAGAGATATCTAAGACACTGAAAACATTTCCTCAAGGTTACTGAGTCTTTGAGCCTTTGAGTTGGACAGGAAGCACACATCAAGTGCTAAAGAACAACACAGGTCTGGGAGGGCTGTCTGTCTGGCGACACTGTTTACCTAGAAGCCCCACTGGCTTTAAAACACATACAGGTATATGTGAAAGTGGGTGGAGCCCCACAGCTGGAACGGGGTCTCTAGATTCTGGGATGCCACCATGATCTCCATTTCTGGCTGGCCCTGCCCTATCCCACTGTTCTGCTCACCACCTTGTGCTTTCCTATCCTCAGTGCACAGGGGAGTGCACCCTTCAGGTCTTTCCCATGTGTGCATCATTGAGACCTCCAGAGCCTGAGTGCTATTTCGAGTTTTAGGATATTTCACCTAAAGCCAACATAGACACAGGTTCCCCTTGGGTGAGCACACACGAATCGGGAAATGCAGAGTGTAATATAAACCATATAGAATTTGGCATGGCCATAAAGTGCAGTTGGGGGCTGTAGTGGCTATTCCTGCTTGTCAACTTGACTATATTTGGAATGAACTACAATCCAGAATTGGAAGGTTCACCAGTAAAGTGACCCTAATCTGGAGGCTGGGAGATAGAAATTTCTGATCTGGATCTTTGTATGGAGACCTTGAGGAATAGTGGCTATGGATTCCAGAAGATTAAGACAGGGTGATCTCTGAGTTCAAGACCTTGGGATTAAAGGTATGATGGAACACACTTTTAATCTGGGCTAAACCTTCAGCTGGAGACCATATAAGGACATTGGAAGAAGGAAGTTTCATTCTCACTCCTTTGCCTGCTTGTCATGTGAGACTGAGTAACTGCTAGATCCTTGGACTTCCATTCACAGCTACTACTGAACCATTGTTGGGAATTGGACTGCAGACTTTAAATCATCAATAAATTCCTTTACTATATAGAGACTACCCATAAGTTCTGTGACTCTAGAGAACCCTGACCAATACAGAAGTTGGTACCAGGAGTGGTTCTAGAGAAGCAGAAGTATAAGGATGAATCTTTTAAAATGCTGGAATTGGCTTGTTGATCCACCAGCACCTTCAACTACTGAAACCTCTCCAGATTCTCTCCCTCCTGGGAGCTCAGAGAATTTTGAAGACCCATGGTTGAAACTATATTTCAAACTTAAAGAAGCTAATGCCCTTGATTTTCTTGATGAATTAGGTGATTCGGTGTACAAAGCTTTCTATAAAATGGGGAAAAAATCGAAAAATGATTTTACTGGCTGGCTGCTCTTAGCATCTGGGGAAAAATGATGAATGAAGGGAAGGAGTTGTGTGATAAAATCGAACAGACACAAGTAAACGATCTAAAATTTGCTAAGTGTGTCCTTGAAGAGAATCTTCTCTCCTGCAGCCATAGAGCTCAAGTTGCAGAAAATCACACTGAAACCCTCATTTGTAAGGTTGGCTGAACTACGGCGAAAATTCAAGTCTCATCCTCAGAATGTGTCGACAGTTAAAGTAAGGGCACTAATTGGCAAAGAATGGGATCCTAGAACTTGGGATGGGCATGTGTGGGAAGACCATGTTGAAGCTGAGAATTTTGAATCTTCAGATTCTCAAGGGTTTGCCCCACCTGAGGAAGTAGTACCCTCAGCCCCACCCTTGAAATAATGCCTTCCCAACATGAGGAAACTAATTCTGCAGAGTCTGATAAACCAGCAATGACTTTCACTGAAGAAAATGCCAGACAAGACAATATTGATGTTTCTCAAGGCCCACCAATAGTTTCTTCTAGACCTGTAACCAGACTCAAAGCAAAATAGGTTCCTAGAGGGGAGGCAGAAAGTGTAGTCCATGAGGAAATTCGCTACACTTCTAAGGAGCTTAATGAGTTTGCTAATTCATTCAAGCAGAAACTTGGCAAATATGTGTGGGAATGGATTTTAAGGGTGTGGGATAAGGGTGGAAGGAACATAAAACTAGAGCAGGCTGAGTTTATTGACATGGGCCCTGTGAGTGGAGATTCTAGGTTTAACATGGAAGCTCCTACAGTTAAAAAAGGTGTCAAAAGTTTGTTTGAATGTTGGCTGAAGATGTTTATCAAAAGATGGCCTACTGGAAATGACTTGGAGATGCCAGTTATTCTGTGGCTTAGCGTTGACAAAGGGATTTTAAGACTTAGGGAAATTGCAATGCTAGAGTGGATATATTGTGTAAAACCTAATCTTCCACAATGGGAAGGTCCAGAAGATATGCCCTTTACCAGTTTTGTAAGATGCAAACTGGTGAGAGAGGCACCAGCACATTTGAAGAGTTTTGTTCTTGCCCTTTTCCTTGTGCCAGACCTTAGCATTGGAGATGCTGCTCCTCAATTAGATGAATTAATTTCAATGAGTTTAATTGGATTCCGAGGTAACAAGGGCCAGGTGGCAGTACTGAATCGCCAGAGACAAGGTGATCCTAGTTATTATAATGGACAGCGTAGACAAAACAATGTTTCTAATAACATAACCAGTAATGGTCAGCACAGGAGAGGTGAAATTTATAATGGCATGACTCGCTTGGACCTTTGGTACTGGCTAATCAATCACAGTCTTTCCAGGAACGAAATACATAGGAAGCCTACTGCATATCTGTTTGATCTTTATAAGCAGAAAAATTCTCAAACAAGTGAAAGAAAGGCTACATTAGATCGTAGTAAACAGCAATCTCAGCCAGTGAATCAATTTCCAGATTTGAGCCAGTTTGCAGATCCGGAACCCCTTGAATGAAGGGGTGGCCAGGTTCCGCTGAGGAAGGATCTTGATAAGACACCTAAAGGTTTTGCTGTTACCCTTTGTCCAGTTCTTCCCTAGAGGGACCCACAGCCTTTTACAAGGGTAACTGTACACTGGGGGAAAGGAAATAATCGGACTTTCTGGGGTCTGCTGGATACTGGTTCTGAGTTGACACTGATCCCAGGAGATCCCAAAAAACATTGCCACCCTCCAGTTAAAGTAGGGGCTTATGGAGGGCAGGTAATTAATGGAGTTTTGACTGATGTCCAACTCACAGTAGGTCCAGTAGGTCCCCGAACACATCCTGTGGTCATTTCCCCAGTTCCAGAATGTATAAGTGGGATAGATATACTCAGAAATTGGCAGCATTCTCATATTGGTTCCCTGAACTGCAGAGTGAGGGCTATTATGGTTGGAAAGGCTAAATGGAAGCCTTTAGAGTTACCTCTGCCAAAGAAAATAGTGACTCAAAAACAGTATCATATTCCTGGAGGAATTGCAGAAATTACTCCCACTATCAAGGACTTGAAAGATGCAGGGGTGGTGTGGTTCCCACCACATCTCCCTTTAACTCTTCTATCTGGCCAGTGCAGAAAACAGATCATGGAGAATGATAGTTGATTATCAAAAACTAAATCAGGTAGTAACTCCAATTGCAGCTGCTGTGCCAGATGTAGTTTCGTTACTTGAGCAAATTAACACAGCTCCTGGCACCTGGTATGTGGCTATTGATCTGGCAAATGCCTTCTTCTCAGTACCTGTCCATAAGGACCACCAGAAGCAATTTGTTTTCAGTTGGCAAGGCCAGCAGTATACCTTCACAGTTTTGCCTCAAGGATATATTAACTCTCCTTCCCTGTGTCATAATTTAGTTAGAAGGGATCTTGATCGTTTGGCTCTTCCACAAAATATCACATTGGTGCACTATATCGATGACATTATGCTGATTGGACCAAGTGAGCAGGAAGTAGCAACCACTTTGGACTCATTGGTAACGTTTAGTGGGTCTATTTGGATTCTGGAGAAAGCACATCCCTCACTTGGGTGTGTTACTTAGGCCTATTCACCAAGTGACTCAGAAAGCTTCTAGTTTTGTGTGGGGCCTGGAACAGAAGACCCTTCAACAGGTCCAGGGTGCTGTGTAGGCTGCTCTACTACTTGGACCATATGATCCAGCAGACCCGTTGGTACTTGAGGTGTCTGTGGCTGATAGAGATGCTGTTTGGAGCCTCTGGCAGGCCCCTGTAGGTGAATCACAGAAGAGACCTGTGGGATTTTGGAGCAAAGCTCTACCATCATTTGCAGACAACTATTCTCCCTTTGAAAAACAGTTCTTGGCCTGCTATTGGGCCTTAGTGGAAACTGAACGTTCGACAATAGGACACCAAGTTACTATGCGACCTGAACTACCCATCATGAGCTGGGTACTATCAGACCCTGCAAATCATAAAGTGGGACACGCACAGCAGCAGTCTATTATCAAATGGAAGTGGTGTGTACGTGGTCTGGCCAGAGCAGGTCCTGAAGGCACAAGTAAGTTACATGAAGAAGTTGCTCAAATACCTGTGGTTTCTACTCCTGTTACAATGCCATCTGCAGCCAAGCATGCGCCTATCGCCTCATGGGGTGTTCCCTATGATTGGCTGACCGAAGAGGAGAAGACTAGGCCCTGGTTTATGTTATGCATGTTATGCAGGCACCACCCAGAAATGGACAGCTGTAGCATTATAACCCCTTTCTGGGATAACCCTGAAAGACACAGGTGAAAGGAAATCTTCACAGTGGGCAGAACTTCGGGCAGTACACATGTTATTACAGTTTGTTTATAAGAAGAAATGACCAGATGTACGATTATTTGCTGACTCATGGGCTGTAGCCAATGGATTGGCTGGATGGTCAGGGACTTGGACAGATCACAATTGGAAAATTGGTGAGAAAGACATCTGGGGAAGAAGTATGTGGATAGATCTCTCCAAATGGGCAAAAGATGTGAAGATATTTGTATCCCATGTAAATGCTCACCAAAAGGTGACTTCAGCCGAGGAGGAGTTGAATAATCAAGTGGATAAGATGACCCGTTCTGTGGACAGTCAGTCTCTCTCCCCAGCCATCCCTGTCATTGTTCAATGGGCACATGAACAAAATGGCCATGGTGATTGAGATGGAGGTTATGCTTGGGCTCAGCAACACAGACTTCCACATACCAAGGCTGACCTGTCTACAGCTGCTGCTGAATGCCAGATCTGCCAACAGCAGAAAACAGCACTGAGCCCCAGACATAGCACCATTCCTCGAGGTGACCAGTCAACAACCTGGTGGCAGGTTGACTACATTGGACCACTTTCTTCATGGAAAGAACAGCATTTTGTTGTTACTGGAGTAGATACTTATTCTGGTTATGAATTTGCCTTTCCTGAACGTAATGCCTCTGCTAAAACCAGCATCCATGGACTGACAGAATGCCTTATCAATCGTCATGGTATTCCACACAGTATTGCTTCTGACCAAGGAACTCATTTCACAGCCAGAAAAGTACGACAGTGGGCCCACGATCATGGAATTCATTGGTCTTACCATGTTCCCCACTATCCTGAAGCACCTGGTCTGATAGAAAGATGGAATGGTCTTTTGAAGACGCAGTTACAGCGCCAATTAGGTGGTAACAGCATGGAAGGCTGGGGCAGAATTCTTCAGATGGCAATATATGCTTTGAATCAGCGTCTGATATTTGGTACAGTTTCGCCCATAGCCAGGATCCATGGGTCCAGGAATCAAGGGGTGGAAAAGGAAATAGTTCCACTCACTATCACTCCTAGTTACCCTCTAGGAAAAATTTTGCTTCCTGTCCCCATAACTCTAGGTTCTGCTGGCCTAGAAGTTTTGTCTCCAGAGGGGGGCATGCTCCTACCAGGAGCTACAACAAACATTCCATTGAACTGGAAGCTCAGACTTCCCCCTGGTCATTTTGGGCTTCTAATGCCCTTAAACCAACAGGCTAAGAAAGGAGTAACAGTGTTAGGAGGGGAGATAGATCCAGATTACCATGGGGAAATTAGATTACCTCTTCACAATGGAGGTAAGCAAGATTATGTCTGGAATGTAGGAGATCCCTTAGGGCGTCTCTTAGTACTACCATGTCCTGTGATTAAAGTCAATGGGAAACTACAACAGCCTAATCCAAGCCGGATGACAAAGGATGCAGACCCATCTAGAATGAAGGCTTGGGTAAATTCTCCAGGAATAGAGCCAAGACCTTCTGAGGTGCTTGCCGAAGGTGAAGGAAATACCAAATGGGTAGTAGAGGAAGGTAGTTATAGATACCAATTAAGGCCACATAACCAGTTGCAGAAACGAGGATTATAAAGTAATATGAATGCTCCTGTCTTAGTTTGCTAACGAATACATTTGTCTTTCTTCCAATTTCTTTAACATCAATTTGTATTTAAGTTGAGACACTAAAAGGATGTTCCCAAGAGACATTGCCCCATTGTAAATTTACAAATGCGTTTGCGATTTTAAGAGGGATAGTTATATCATGTTAGGCGTATTCACAACCTTGTCATTGTTTCATGTGAACATGAGATATTATTTGTGTCAAGTTGACAAGGGATGGATTGTAGTGGCTATTCCTGGTTGTCAACTTGACTATATTTGAAATGAACTACAATCCAGAATTGGAAGGTTCACCAGTGACCCTATTCTGGAGGCTGGGAGATAGAAATTTCTGATCTGGATCTTGGTATGGAGATCTTGAGGCATAGTGGCTATGGATTCCAGAAGATTAAGACAGGAAGATCTCCGAGTTCAAGGTCATTTGGGATTAAAGGTGTGGTGGAAACCTTCTGCTGGAGACAATATAAGGACATTGGAAGAAGGGAGTCTTGCTCTCGCTCCTTCGCCTGCTTGCTGTGTGGGACTGAGTAACTGCTAGATCCTTGGACTTCCATTCACAGCTACTACTGAACCATTGTTGGGAATTGGGCTGCAGACTGTAAATCATCAATAAATTCCTTTATTATATAGAGACTATCCATAAGTTCTGTGACTCTAGAGAGTCCTGACTAATACAGGGGCCAAGGGCTTCATTTCCTTCTGTTGTCTCCTGAATGAGAGTCTCAGGTAGAGCGAAGCCCTCCAGTACACTTCTGTGGTTGCCCCTTGTATGAGCATTGGCAAACTCACAAGAGTAGTGCCCCTTGCCATTTGTGCAATAACCTGGTTGACAACTGTTTGCAAACTGAGAGGAACCATAGAACAGGCAGAGGAAAACAATGAAGGGTTCTTTTTACAGCCTCTAGCTCTAAAGAGTCCCATCCTTGAATCTTCCCCAGATTGAAATGGTAAGGCCCTCCCACCTGAGGGAACAGTGTTTCAAGGCAGGCCTCATGTAGAGAATCAAGGACAGATTTTGTCCCCAGGATGTGAGTTTATCATACACTGAAGTGCAGATAGAGAGATTTCCTGCCGTACGGGGACCAAGAGAATGGCACCTTTGATAAACCAGGAAGGGTTTTCACTGGGAATCCACTCATGTGTCACCTGATGAGTACTAATTGCAAAAACATTTTTCTCTGATCTCTGAGCAAAAGCCGAGGACTTAAACCCAGGAGACATTAAGGGAAAAAGAGCCCCGAACAAAGCCCATTCACACTAAAGAGATAAGGACACAACTGAATCCACAAAATAGCCTACCATGGACAAACTGAAATTTACCATGCATAAAAGTCAGACTCCAGATGGAGAAAAATATAGATTCTCTTTGAAATATCAATGTTCCCAGGCTTACATTCTAGGAATATCATACACTTGTCATAACTGATTGAAGTAACATCCACGTCACATTAACCTTATTTTAGAGTATGAGAATCCTCCTAAATGCAGTCGACAATATTATGGTAATAGAATCTGTCCAGAGACAGTGTGCAGTGTCAGCTATGTAAAAGAGCACTGGGGGATGCAATGGGAGGAATAATTGATTCAGGGGATCGTACGTAGGAGGCTGCAGGCTGAAGGGACCCAGCGACCTCATTTGTTGTGCCCTCCATCAAGCCACTGAGTTGAACCCACGCTCCTTAGAGTGTACATTGCTCCTCAAAAATGATTGCTTCGCTTCTCTTGGAAGCTGCAGGACATAAATCCATGAGCTCTGTGTGGAAATCTGTTCTTTTAACATGACAGCCAGGGTATGTCGAGTATTTGTGTCCATCCTAAAACATAGAGGACAAAGTGCCCAGCTCAGCCCTAAATGTGTGTCCCCTCCCTGTCATCCCCACTGCTCCCACTGATCCCCCAAGTGCTGGGAGACAGCATTTCAGTGAGAGGCTCCTCCCCTTATCTTCAGTCTGTAACCCAGTTCTTCTTCCTGAAGTTTCTCTGTGTAGTCCTCTATGGGAACTCAACCTGGACCCATGTTAAGAGAATTTACGGAATGCACAGTAACAAGCATTATGCTCATGCCCTAAGTACAGTGGAAGGCTTGACCCTGGGTATTTTTCTATGTGTACACAAGGAGGCCCTACCATTTCTGCCCTTGCTAGAAACCTGGAGATGCCTCATGCCTAGAGAGGGTAACCTGCAGGACAAGCCTGGGCAGCTTAGCCGAGGCCTTCCAGATTTTCCATCCTCTCAGGTTCCCAGTAATATGTGAAGACTCACTTTGGAATTCCTCCAGGGTGTTTTCAGAGAGCAGAGGGACCCCAGAAGATTTAATAAAGTCTACGGCTCGCTTAAACAGGATCATCTGGGTGTTGGGAGTTGATGAGGAGAAGCAATGCACAGCTGCATAATGGGGCTCTCAAACAAAGGAAAGAACCCATGACCACCAAAGTGAAGACGAGCGAAGTCAGCATAGTGCAGTGCAGGCTGGGTGCTCTGGGAGGCAGCAGTCTGGCAAAGTTTCTGTGAATGCCAGGAAGTGGGGCATTGAGCTCAGAGACCTGAATCCAAAAACATCCTGCTATGGGAGGCAGAACAACAAATTTTGTGACTTTGGAGACCAGGTTCATGGTCACATGCTAGGTTTTTTTTTTTTTGTTTGTTTGTTTTATTCAATATGAGAGGGAGGGATGGAGGGCTGAGAGAGAGAGGGGAGGGAGAGAATGAATGAGTGAGTGAGTGAATGAATGAATGAATGAATTTTTGGTGTGGAACATCTGATGAGCCTGAGGTCTCATCCTAGGTCAGCGCGTTCTCTTCCTTCAGGGGCACTGCCTTCTCTCCTTATGGGAAGCACTTTTTCAACGTTGCAGGAGAAGCCTTAGAGGTTGTTGAAAGCCTTTCCACCTCTCTTCTCCCAAGGTCAGGAACATCCCACCTTGATGGCTAACTGTCCTCTGAAGGTAGAAGCCTATAGTGGAACTCATGATGGGGTGCCTGTCTCATCAGAGGTGACAGATCCTCACCAGGTCCCTCTGTGGAGGAAGACCCTCTTTGGAGGCAGAAGCCAACTGAGCAAACCCCACGTTCCTATCATTCCTTGAGATACACTCCTCCCTCTTTATATAGGCACAGCAGACCTAGGACACCACCAGCATCACCTCTCCCACCGTATCCTCCTGAGGTGCTCACTGCCTCAGGGCCTGATGTCAGCCTCTGTCACAAGGAAGGCTGGGCTTTCATGACCCATGCATGGGATGGGGAGAACAGCAGTTCTGGATACCTGGTGAGGGCCCAGCTAGACAGAATTGTAAGTTCATTAACTACTATCAAGCGACCAGGATCAATTTCATAATCACAGGACCCACGTCCTCCAGGGCTTCCTTGCACCTGGCTGTATCTTCACCCTGCTCTATTGTCCTTTGTTTCTTCAGTCCTCTGAGGTCACTGTGACTGTCCTAGATCTGTGTTTTGATATGGCCTCCCAGAGAGCAGCATGTGGGAGCTGTCCCATTCAGCCATGCTTGTCCTCCCTTGGATAGCCATATCACATTCTCAGAGGCATGGAGCTGTGCATTGAGCAAAACTTTGGACACTAGAAAGGTCTCACTCACAGCTGTTATTCCTGGTGGCAGAACAGTACACCCATGCCAGCATTCTTTCACTAGACCTTCCAGCAGGTTTTTTTAGAGGCTGAGAACAAAGGCTTGGTGTTTCGCCTGCATGCCTTGACTTAGGTATGATGACACCTAACACGGAAGTCACCGTCTGTCTAGGTGCTTACTGAAGTTTCAGTATTTGCTATACTTAATTTCAGTTATATTAAAAAATATATAGGAGACAGGAATGAGTCCAGATTCCCTTTTCAGCTTTTTAGACAGCCTTCTGGAAAAGGACAGAGGACTCCTAGTTCTGCTTCCTCAGGCCACCTTCATATTCTTTCCCAAGGGCATTCTTGGTGCAGTTTATCCAGTACAGGACTTGTATCATGGGCCAGCTCATCTGTAGCCTCAACAATTCCTGCCTCTTGAATGTTCAACTATGGAGGCCAATAGGCTGGGGTCTGCACACAGAATATGGAGACATTATGATTTAACTCTGGAAGGAATCCAAATTTGACTGATTCTCTACCCACTTCCCTCAATTCCAGGGGTTATGGGTCTCCATGCTGTCTCCTTAAGGTGCTAGGGCCAGAGGAAGCTGGCAGTTGCTCTGAACATCTTAGAAAAGATTTCATTAGGATGTGGGTCACCCTGCTGTGTATAATGTTTGAAATGTATTCCTCCTGCCCACCTGAAACTTTGTTCCCTTAGGCCACAGGGCCTGCTTCCCATCTGCCCCTGACCTTGTGTCTGTGGCTGTGGATGGTCACTTGTCTCTCCACATTTTGTATTTGAATGGTTAGAAATGTCATGAGGAAGTCCTGTGGTGGAGGTGCACCCCTTTAATTGCACCACTTGGGAGGCAGATGCACGTGGATCTCTGAGTTCCTGGCTAACCCGGTTCACTGAGGGAGTTCCAGTACAGTCAGGCCTACACAGAGAAACCCTATCTTGAGACTACCCTGTCCCCAAGTGAGAAATGCCATATGGAGATAAAGGCAGCCTATCTGAGTACCTCATCTCAGGCAGTGGGGTAGTTAATGTAAGTTCAACTACAGCTTGTGGCAGTTAGGACTTGCCCATCCCCCAAAGTTCCGCCCACCAACCCCCTTTCTCCAAGGGGGCGGGTCTATCAGCCTCCCTTTCTTCTTCATGCTCTGCCCTGGGACATCCACTGCCTGTTGAGGACCAGTGCACAAAATACAAGTCTGTCATAGATGTGACAGACACTAGGACCGAAAGAAATGTGGGACACAAAAGGTTTATGAGACTCAAGTTACTAGATCTTGACCATCTCTGAGGAGAAGGCAAGGCAGAAACTCAAACAGGGCAGGAACCAGGAGGCAGGAAGTGAAAGAAAGCCCAGAGAGGAGGGCTGCTGACTGGCTTGCTGACCTGACTCTACTGCTCAGGACATGCTGCCCAGTAGTGGCACATCCCGCAGTGGGATACCACACTCCCATAGCAGTCACTGATGAGGCCACTCCCTACATCTTTCCTGTAGGCTATGTGATGCAGGCATTCTCCCAATCATATTTCCCTCCATTCAGATTCCTTCTGCTTGTGTTCTTGACATGCTGACTAGGACACTTGTGTACAATACAAATGGAAAGAGCAGTGCTATGGGCAGGTGAAATGTCACGAGAGGCAGGGACTCAGGTAGACTGTAGTCTCTGGACTTAAAGCCTCAAGTTCTCTGCAAAGTTTGGGAGACACTGGTAATACCTTAGTGACTTTGAAAGGGGCAAAGACACATGGCTAGTGGAAGACTCTAGTTTTGAGGGTATACTTTTCTCCTGTCATGAAAAAATATTGACAAAAAGCAAACTAAAGGATGGTTTCCCCTGGCTCAGAGGTGATGATGATATAGTGGTGGGAAGAGCAGGGCGTTAGCAGAAAGAGCAACGGATTTCATTGTGACCATGGTCAGGAATCCCAGACAGCTGAAGTTTGGGAATCTAGTTGCTTTCTCAGTTTGATACAGCTGGAAATGCAGCCTAAGAAAAGGTTCCAGAAAACACTGAGTGTGAGCAATTAACTAATTTTGACAAAATCTCTCTAAAACACACACACATACATACATGCCTGTTTCTTTCCATCTAAGCACCTGTCACAGTACTCAAATAAGGTTATTTTCTGGGTAGCCAAGGTGCCCATAAAGTGAAGCACTAATGTTCAGAAAGATCACTTCATATCAAGACAAATGTTGGCTAAAAAATGGAGTTGGGAGGACACAGACCTGGGAAACTGCATGAGGTGGTTTGCACATGCTTGGCAGAGGGAGTGGCACTATTGAAGGTGTGTCCTTATTGGAGTACATGTGTCACTGTATGGGTGTGCTTGGAGACTCTCCTCCTTCATTCCCGGAAGGCAGTTTTCTGTTTGCCTTTGGAACATGATGTACAACACTCAGCACCTCAGTGCCATGCCTGTCTAGAGGCTGTTATGCTTCCCACCATAACAATTTAGATTGAAACTCACAACCATTGAGCCAGCCACAATAAAATACTGTACATGACAAGGCAGCAAAATATTGCCTGGGTCATGGTGTCTCTTCACAGCAATAGAACTCTCACTGTGACAGTTCAGGGGAAGTAAGAGTCATTGCATGCCAGGGGAGGAAGCTGTTGAAGATGCAGGCTAGATCACAAGTAGAAGGCTGCTCTGTCGCTCGCTCTCCTTTGCAAGCATTTGAGGAAACCAGTAGGCCTGCGTCTAAGTTGGGACCAGACTGGGCAGAGGAAGCATGGAGATGCCGCCTAAACCAAGCGAGAAGAAAACTAGAAAAGAGAAGCCAAAATCAAAGACCAAAGAAGCACCAGGAGGAATGGAAGAGGCTGCTCCCGCCAAAGAGAAAGCAGTTAAAAAGAAGGAGCCTTCTGAAAATGGCATGGAGACCTGAAATCCAAGAAGGCCAAGAAGCAGGTGGAGGCGCCTCAAGATGACACTGCTTCTAAAAGCAAATCCTCCAAGAAGAAAAAGGAGCCCCTTGAGAAGGAAGTAGCCACTGCTAAAAACCATAGAGATAAAAAATGAACAGCCTTCTGAAGAAGCAGAGGTCCCTAAGCCCAAGAAGATGAAGAAAATGAAGGAAGCAAATGGAGACAGAGAGAAAATCCCTAAGCTAAAGAATGGACTGTCCAATTACAACCGGAACTCCAACTCCAGTGAAGCTCTTGGTAAAGAAGCCCTTGTTCCTGTGAAGGCTCGATGCCTCAGTGTAGAGGAATGCTAGGCCAGTGAGGTGGGAGTGGGTAGGTGGGTGGGGGAGCACCCCCGTAGAAGCAGAGTAAGGATGGATGGCATGGGGGGGGGAGTGCAGAGGGGAAACTGGGAAAGGGCATAACATTTGAAATGTAAAGAACTAAGATATCCAATAATAAAATAAAATAAAATAAAATAAGAAGAAAGAAAGTAGTAGCGATAACGGGGCACAGGCGCAATGGGGCAGGAAGACAGCTGCAGTGGCCTAGCTGGACCAGAGAGCACATGCCTGCAGAGGTAGGACACAGCCTGCAGGGCTCATTCCAGAGGCTCCTGCACAGGGCCTGCCTTGGTGGTGGCCTGCAAAGGCGCAGGTGCAGAGAGCACAGCGAGCCCTGCAGATGGCGCTAGTTCGAGGACCTTAGTAAGGCTGCTGAGGGCAAGCAGGGGTAGATGTCAGAGCTGGGTAAGAAGTACTGCATGTACTGCTTGGCCAAGGTGAACCTGCTGCACTTCCGCTGCACAGAGTGCCAGGACATCAAGCTGTGCTCTGAGTGCTTCTAGCCCAGTGCTCAGATCAGCTACCACCACCGCTACCAGGGCTGCCATCTGGTGGACGCTGGATGATTCACACTCCGGGGTCCTGAGGCCAAGGGCAGCTGGACACCATGGAGCAGTTCAGCTTCAGTAACTGGGCATGGCTGCGCATGTTGGTGCTTCATGGACTGCCCAGGAAGTGATGGAGCACTTCGTTAGCATGTATACCCACGGGAAATTAGGCAATGTCTGCATCCCTGGCACCATCCCCAACAGAGTGACAGATCACAATGGTCCCCAGTGGGGGGTCCGATCTAGCCTAGTCTTACCACACCTTTGCCTGCATTGGAAATCTCTGTGGCTGAGAAGCAGCAGCTAGGCTCCATGCCCCTGTGAGATGACTATGAGATCGAGAATGACCAGGATGCTGAGATGCTCTGCAGTGGGCAATATGTGAACTCCCAGCAGCAGCAGAAGGAGGAGGAGAAGGATGAAGAGGGGAGGAGGATGAGGAGGCTGGGGGGGGTGGAAGAGGAGGAGGAGGAGGGAGAGACCCAGCTCAAGCATGCTCATGTAGACATGCATGTGGGTTGCAATTCCAAAATGACAATTTTGGAGTTTTGGTGGCAACTATTGTTGTTGCCCATAGGTTAGATAATGATGAGGTTGGGTTGGATGTTGAGAGCCGTCCACTAAAAGATACAGTGTCTTCCATTGATTATTCAGGGTGAACAGACAGAGATGGATGGATAGAAGTATGCAACTGCTTTTATCAGGTCCATCTAGTATCAGAGTGTGCCCTGGAGGAACCATGTTTGACCTGATAATGAAGGTTGGCCTGTCGCAGGAGGATGATGAGAAGGAAATATTTAGGCAGATAGTAGCAGCCATAAAGTACTGCCACAACCTTGACATTGTCGATCCCGACCAAAAATCCTTTAGAATATACTCAGAGATTAGGATGGTGACATGAAGTTGAGAGACCTGTCCCCTTACTGCCATGGCACTGTAGGGCCAAGTGATTTTTTTTTTTCACTAGAGCTCACCTGAGGGAAGCCATATGATGGCAAGGAGGCAGATATGTGGACTCTGGACATGTGACTCTATGTTATCACCATAAAAGAGACAGAAGAAAAAGATTGTCACAGGGACCTATGACATCCTAACTTACCTCTCTGGGCAACATGAAAACATAAATCACTAGATCCACACAGTATTCCAGACATGAGGTCTGCCACTGAGAGCATTAAGAGACATCCATGGGTCATGATATGTGAAGCATATACCCAAACTGTGACCTGGAAAAGAATAAATATGGCAAAATAATGGGGCCATATTAGATTATAAAAGGACAGATACACAATGCACTTGAGCATGGATCTATGATTTCAAATAAGCCGGTGGTTTCATTCCCTATGCCACCTCCATCACAACATATACCTTTAACTCTGCTCTTCCACCAAAGAGAAAGGTCACTGATCACATCTTTGGCTTCCTCCACATCTGGCTCTCAGGAGAGCATGGACTGTTGCTCTGATATTATAAGGACACAAGTGACAAGAAATGCTTCCTTTCCTGCCATTGGTTTACATTGTTCCAAGAAGGAGGGCCCAGGTAGTGCCTGAGCAGTCCATTCCAGAAATGTGTGTGCAGCAGCATATTGGAAGAGGAAATGTCTCTGCTACCTGAGCAAGACAAGGGCATGAAAACTTATCACATATTTGAAAAAAATGGCACACAAGGCACTTGAGCATGGATCTACAATTTCAAGAATTGCTTCCTTTCTTGCCATTTCTGTACATTTAAATTGCTTTACATTGTTCCAAGACGCTCAGTTGCAAGGTTCTGCAGGTGGCACTTAAGGGACATGGCCTGGGGAAGCACCTAGAATGTACCTTCCTCTCATGTTGGTTCATGGCCAGGCATCCTGTCTGCCTCCATGGCAGCTGCACAAAGTCACCTCCTTTGTGGGAACCAGAGCTCACCATACATGAGAGAGGAAGGTCAGTTTTATCCAATGGATCTGAAAAAACAGGTACAGGTTTTGTTTTCCCTGAGTGATAAGACCAATCCACAATTAATAAGGTCCCCAAGAAGACGGTTAAATCTTTTTTTAAATTTTTAAATTGATTTTTATTAGATATTTTCTTTATATACATATCAAATGCTATCCCAAAAGTTCCCTATTCCCTCCCTCTGACCTGTTCCCCTCCCCCTTTTCTATTTTTAATTGATTTTTTTATTAGATATTTTCTTTATATACATATCTAACACTATCCCGAAAGTTCCTTATTCCCTCCCTCTGACCTGTTCCCCTCCCCACCCACTCCTGCATCTTGGCCCTGGCATTCCCCTGTACTGGGGCATATAAAGTTTGCAAAACCAAGGGGCCTCTCTTCCCATTGATGGCCAACTAGGCCATCTTCTGCTACATATGCAGCTAGAGATACCAGCTCTGGGGGTACTCGTTAGTTCATATTGTTGTTCCACCTATAGGGTTGCAGACCCCTTCAGCTCTTTGGGTGCATTCTCTAGATTCTCCATTGGGGGCCCTGTGTTCCATCTTATAGATGACCGTGAGCATCCACTTCTGTATGTGCCAGGCACTGGCATAGCCTCATACGAGACAGCTAGAACAGGGTCCCTTCAGCAAAATCTTTCTGGCACATGCAATAGTTTCTGGGTTTGGTGGCTGATTATAGGATGGATCCCCAGGTGGGCTAGTCTCTGGAGAGTCCATCCTTTTGTCTTAGCTCCAAAATTTGTCTCTGTTACTCCTTTCATGGGTATTTTGTTCCCTATTCTAAGGAGGAATGAAGTATCCACCCATTGGTCTTCCCTCTTCTTGATTTTCTTGTGTTTTGCAAATTGAATCTTGGGTGTTCTATGTTTCTGAGCTAATATCCACTTATCAGTGAGTGCATATCTAATGACTTGTTTTGTGATTGGGCTACCTCACTAAGGATGATATCCTCCAGATACATCCATTTGTACAAGAATTTCATAAATCCATTGTTTTTAATAGCTGAGTAGTACTCCATTGTGTAAATGTACCACATTTTCTGTATCCAATCTTCTGTTAAGGGACACCTGGGTTCTTTCCAGTTTCTGGCTATTATAAATAAGGCTGATATCAACATAGTGGAGCATGTGTTCTTATTACCAGTTGGAACTTCTTCTGGGTGTATGACCAGGAGAGGTATTGCTGGGTCTTCCGGTAGTATTATGTCCAATTTTCTAAGGAACCTCCAGACAGACTTCCAGAGTGGTTGTACAAGCTTGCAATCCCACCAGCAGTGGAGGAGTGTTCAAGAGGGTTAAATATTTAGTCAGCTGTGTGTCTGGGCAGGTGTGAGTTGTCTCGCACAAGAAAGCTACTCTTCAAAACAGAAAAATTGGTCAGTATAGCTGGGTTATCCTAGCCCCCAGGTTCCTAACCGCTGGAACCATCAATGGGCCACCTGACTCCAAAACAAGCACAATCTAGTTTAGACAAGGTCGGAGTTTTCCATTCGAAAAGGAGACATCATAGGCATGGTCTCCAGTAAAATCCCCCATGGGAAATGTCAGGCACTGCCCAACATGGCCAAATAATATTATCTTTAGCCATCAAAAAATAGCAGGAGCCCCACTGCATAAATCACAGTCCCAGCCTGAGGTGGGTATGTGTTGTCCTCAATAAGAGAAAGTGTGGGAGAGCTGGCACTGCCACCTGTTGGCCATTCAGAGATGTGGACAAGAAAGAGAAAACCTCCTCTGCCTTTGTACCTCACCACCTACATCAAGCATGAGATTTGACTCTGGTGTGATTAGAGCAGGAGAGCTGCCCCTGCCACTCACTCGCTACAGCACTCGGGAGTTCAGGCCCTGGACGTTGCCTGGGCAGCACAGTAGAGTTAGCCCTGGATATATGGGTTGTGTATGAGCAAGCCCCAAGGGTCCTGCTCTTGTCTGCTAGGCAATGATGAGGATGAGGGAGAGATCCCTCTCCCCTCATTCATGCCTCGATATTTACGGCAGGCATGAGAGCTGGCTCTATGGTCATTTGTAACAGAAGTTGCCATGTCCTCACAGACTGCAGTACTCGAGACTGGGACTTGCACCTACCAGGGCTACAGGGTAGAGCTGACCCTGTTTGGAGAGAATGCTGCTTAGCCAGTTCTCTTGGTGTGAGCTAAAGTCAGCCAGCTGACCTGCTCAGATACTTCTCAGGCAAGGATCAGGGCTTTGAATGATCCCACACCAATATCTACCACATTGGTGAACTTCTGGAGTACATGAAGGGGCCTGTCCTACAAATCCACAACTCCAGGACCTCTGGGACACAGATGATCTCCATGACAACAAGATATCTGAGAGGAGTCCTATTGAAATTCAAGTGTTGATAGAGTAGCAGAGGCCTTATACCATACAAATCAGCCATTATAATGAACATTGCAGGCAAAAAGTGAGGAACCCATGGTGGTGAACTACAGCTTCAACAACATTGTCCCCCTATATTTGGGGAAAGGTGACAAGGGTGAAGAATGGATTGTAAGGTAGGGTGAGTTAGTGTGATTGTGAGTTGTGAAGTGAAATTCACACAAACACACACAGAAATGCGCGCGTGAGCACACACACACACACACACACACACACACACACACACACACCAGGGTTTCTATTCCTGCACAAACATCATGAACAAGAACCAAGTTGGGAAGGAAAGGGTTTATTCAGCTTACACTTTCCACACTGCTGCTCATCACCAAAGGAAGTCAGGACTGGAACTCAAGCAGGTCAGGAAGCAGGAGCTGATGCAGAGGCCATGGAGGGATGTTCTTTACTGTTTTGCTTCCCCTGGATTGCTCAGCTTGCTTTCTTATAGAACCTAAGACTCCCAGCCCAGGGATGGTACCACCCACAAGGGGCCCTCCTTCCTTGATCACTAATTGAGAAAATGCCCCACAGCTGGATCTCATGGAGGCATTTCCCCAACTGAAGCTCCTTTCTCTGTGATAACTCCAGCATGTGTCAAGTTGATACAAAAAACAGCCAGTGTACACACACACACACACACACACACACACACACACACGCACCTCTAAGTAGTATAAAGTTAAGCAAAACAAACAGCAGAACTCCAAATCAAAAGAGCAGGGATCATTAGGATGCAAGTTAGAAAGCTTGTAAAAGCCAAAGTGGTAGTTATCATCAAGGACACAACAGAGTTGTTGGAAATAGAAACCCACAATGATTGCTACAGCATGCATGAGAGCTGAGCAAGCTCATACCAGGAAGCATCTCATGTACAGGAAAGTGGGGACATGGACCAAAATCCAACCACAAGGTGAGATATGGTAGCACTTGACAGATGCTGGGAGAGGCAAAGTCTGCCAAACCCTGAGAAGTCAAAGATCCCCCAAGGCTGACTTCACAAATCAGATCAGTTGGGTAACGAAAAATTGACCTGATGGAGAAATACGAAGGAACGTGATGATGATGATGATGATGATGACGACTAGGAGGACGAGGAGGACGTGGAGGAGGAGGAAGAGGAGGCAGTCGAAACACGAGGAGAGGAAGGTATAAGGGGAGGGCGAGGAGGAGGAGCAAATCAGGAAGGGGAAAGAGAGGAAGAGAATGAAGAAGAGGAGGGTAGGAGGGACTTGAAAAGGAGTAGACAACTTGTCAGAGTTAGTTGAGTGGTGTCCGGTATCTGTGTTGTGTATCCTTTGCCTGATTGAAACTTTCTATTCTCTAGGGAATTGAAAATGAAGCTAAACGATGCCAAATAGCTCAAGGAAGTCCCGGAAACTGACCAGATTCTCTAGGTTTCTCTTTTCCAAAATGTAATCAAGCCAATCTGCTCAGTGTCTGTCTCAGACAAGACAAGCTACAAAGACAATGGAAACCAGGTCAGCTAGGTCCCTGTTTGGAGCAGGAAACATAATTCTTCCTGGAAGAAATTTAGATGAACTGAGACTTAAAAGAGACACTCTTCCACCAGTTGAGCTGCTGTCAGGCTGTGCAGTGTGCTCCAACTTCCCTGCTTCAGTGAGCTTGTAAGCCATGCTGGGATGGGCTGGGATGATGCATCTCTCTGTGAGTCATTTCTTTTCCTGTGAGTCAACTCCCAGCTCACATTCCTGTTTGTACAGGGAATACAATTCATTGCATCACCAAGCTGGACTGTGTGGTATCCATACTATTTTGCTATCTGTAGTGGGTAGATTTATGTGTTGCATATGCCCAGGAAAGGTTTTGAAGGGACTCACACAAGTGAGGGATAGAGAATGCTCACTACACAGCCCAGAATTAAGCTGAGACCACAAATCCAGACCCAAACACCCATTTTTTCACAGATGCTTTAAAGTGGCTGATTTCTGACTCAGGAACAGCAGCAAATGACCCAGTAGCTCTGATTTTCAACAGCAACTGGTGTTAGGATGGGCTAGGATACAGCTGGCTTGTTGTTATTGAGCATGGCAAATAGGTGAGTCTAAAGGGGCTTTTTGATTCCTGACATTCAACACATTGAAAACTGGACCTTGGTAGTAGCCTGAGAAAGAAGACCTAGCCAAATAAGGGAATGGACTTTGGAACTGAAGTGCACAGGTGGCTTGCTTCTGCACTCTCCCCCAGAACCCCCCCCCTAGGCTCTCTCCCACAGCAAGAAAGGTGGGGCATGCAGGTGGCATTTTCCCTCAGAAGCATGGGTGGCTCGCTTCTGCACTCTCCCCTTCCCCCCACCCTAAGCTCTCTCCTACAGCAACTGCACTGTGGCGCACAGGTGGCTTGCTTCTGTGGCTTATCTCTGCGTTCTTCCTCAAAAGTTCCCTCAGAACCCCCAACCCCTGTTTCCTGCCCCCTATCCAGCAAATGTGGGGATTCTTTTTCCCCTCCT
Source organism: Mus musculus (assembly GCF_000001635.26). NCBI lineage: Eukaryota > Metazoa > Chordata > Mammalia > Rodentia > Muridae > Mus > Mus musculus. Next base: position 85,738,981 of record NC_000076.6, on the reverse strand, counting down.
GGCTGCTCTGAGAGGACTCAAAAAGCCACGAGTTTGAGCTTGAGTGAGACAAATGACAAAACTCCCCAGCTTCAGTGGTGCCAAGACTAGAAAATTCCCAGATGACCAGGTGCAGTTGGTGCCTGTCTTTGGAAAAAGGAGATTAGGGGTCCCATGCTTAAATTACAGAAAAGTGGTGATCAGAAGACAAAGTCATTGCTGCCCATAAAACTAGTTCCTGATAGCACCACAAAGATAATCTTTAGGTTGGAAGAACCCCTCTCTCAGCCTCAAGATTCTGCCCTACAAATGGTATTAAGTGGGAATTATGACTTACCTCACCTGCCTTGCCTCCCCTTCACACTAAGCATTCACAGAATTTCTAACTATGCTGTATATAAGTGCCAAGACACCCAAGCTCAAAGTCACACTCCTGACCTATGTTGTGGGAAGCTTTCTGGTCCAGGTAGAGACTCGTAATAAAGGACTTTTATGCAGAATTGCAGCAGACTCTACCGTTCTTGACCTGTCCTGGGTTTCCTGCAGAGTCAGGGCATAACTGCCTCTAGCTTTAAGAATGTACTATAAGGTTTTTGACAAGGAAGGAGAAATGGGCATAAGGGCACGGGCAGTCAGATGTTTGTTATGCTGGGCCTGTCATTCTAGAGCACCCTCAGGTTTTGTCACACTGCAGGAGGTTGGTTGGGGAAGAAAAAGAGGGCATTTGTGGTAGATGTTGGTAGAAGTTGGTAGAAGGGGTGACGAATATGTTTGAAACATAGCATATAAACTTTTTAAAGAATTAATCAAAATATTGTCTTTAAAAAGAGCACAGATCAATGAATGCTGGCAAGAAGGTAGACAGCAGGTCTTAGACACCATGAATGGGAATGTAAGCTGCTCTAGTGACTGTGCAAGTCAGGACGCAGCTGTCTCCAAACACATTGAATCCAGATGTTCCCTATGACCCAGCTCTACTCCTCCAGGGCATTCAGACAAAGGACCCCAACATTCCACTGAGGTGGGTATGCCATGCCATTGTTCACTACCACTAAGTATGACATCCAATAATTAAAACCAGACACCCATCTACAGAGGTGTGGACAAGTGAAATACAGTACAGGATGGGAGTAGGAGCAAGTCATTGTGTGGAAAATGGATGCAACTGTGAAAGATCACAGTAAGTAAATCAAGCCAGTTACAGTCCTAGATTCTATATCAATACATTGAATCACTATACATACACAGAATTGAAAACCATGTTTTCCATAGAGGCATAAATGATTAACAACAGCGAGAAATACTGAGTATCTGGGATAGAGCCACGGTTCTAGTCTACTCACTGAAGGAGCATATGGCAAGCTACAGGAGGTGCTTGATTGCAGCTGCTTTTTAAACATTGTCAATCACTGTAATTCTAATGCTACTTCAATGGCCTCTTCGTGTATTTAACCCTGAAGTCTTGTAGAGCAGACTCACACTTAGCATTCCACAGTGTCTCAGGAGCATCCAGGACCTTGAAGGCAGCCTGGGCCTTGCCATTCCACGTGGTTGTTGCTTCATTTTCATGTTTTGAACTTCAAAGTTGTCTTAAGTTATGCTGAAGAAATTGCATCACCAGAGAAAACCCAGCCTCCTGCCTGTTACTTCAGGTTCCTCTCCTGATGTTTCTGGAGTGTGAAAAATGCCGAAGACATGCAGCTTAGACGAGGAGGCCAGGGTCCTCAGCAGGCTCTTAAGGTACTAGATGTACGTCCTTACATTTTCTGCAGGTGAGAGGGAATGGGGACAAGAAGGAGAGCACAGAAGGTCAGGAGACCTCAGGAAAAGACCATAGGGCTAACATGTCCCCCTCCTTACCTGTCTCACTTCCACTCGTCAGTGTGTCTTTACAGCTGCCCTGTAAGGCAGGAATGTGATTTCTTTCTTTACTTTTTAATTTTCCTTTGGCATTTGTGAGTGTTTTGTTTGTTTGGATGACTGTATACCCCTGCAGTGCTTGGTATGTGAAGAAGCTAGAAGATTGTGTTGATGCATTAGAAATGGAGTTTCAAAATGTTTTTAGCCACAGTATATGTCCTGAGATTCGGAACTGCTTCCATTGCAACAGCAACCAGTGCACTTAACCACTGCAGTGTATGACAGCACACCCATATTATATTATTAATTATAAACTCAAATGCCAGATTAACTTCTGAGTTATCTTCCTCTACTTTGATTAAATATATTCCTCCAGCAATGAGAAAAGTTTGTTCAGTTGATGAAAATTGGAGCCCCTAGTTTTCTCCATAGACTCTCATGGTAATGCCTGGGTTCTCACCATGCCACACAGATTGACATAAAATTTACTCTATGTAAAATATTTATTTGTGGAACTTTACATTAAATATTTACTCCCTTTATATATACAGAAGTTGAAAAAGTCCCGTGCATCCTATCAGATTACCAAGTACTATGGATAGATTTCAATAACAACAAAAACAACAAAAAAATCACATATGTATCACAGGATGGCCTTGTTGGTCCTTAATGGGAGGAGAGGCCCTTGGTCCTGTGAAGGCTCCATGCCACAGTGTAGGGGAATGCCAGGGCCAGGAAGCTGGAGTGGGTGGGTTGGTGAGCAGGGGGAGGAGAGAGGAGATTGGAGGCTTTTGGAGAGGAAACCAGGAAAGGCGATAACATTTAAAATGTAAATAAAGAAATTATCTAATAAAAAAATATAAAATTAGAAACTGTGTAAAGGTTTGGAATCTCTGGCTCTAAGTGAAATAAATGTTTAAAAATTCAGATTATAACACATGTGTGTGTTTTTAATGATTCAAAACTATATTAAATACAATCAATATTCACTATGGTATCTCTGAATAAATGTATTAAAGTTCTGCTATCATATTTTTAAAAATATACAAAGTGTTTATTTTTGCAACTTTACACTAAATACTATCCCCTTTTTTCAAAACATTGTGTTTAGTTCTCTTGCTCGCTTGCTCACTCACTCTCTTTCTATTTCTGTGTCTTTCTTTGTGTCTGTTTCTCTTTTTTGAAACTGTGCATGTAAGTGCAGGCACCTATGACAACCAGAAGAGGGCACAAGATCAACCTGGAGCTGGAATTACAAGTGAATGTTAATGCAGGGATGTGAGTTCTGGGAACCAATATAAGATCATTTCCAAGAACCATAACACTTTAACCAACAGCCTTTCTCTAGATGGTCCCACTCTGATTCAAAGGAAGCTGTTGATGAACTGGACTTGACTTTGGGGAGAATTGTGTCAGAAAATTCTTCCCAAGAAGAACTTTTTAGACTTGGACTAAATACTAAGTAGATCTTTAGAGAAGAGACTTGAGGAAGACTTCCAAAACTGGACATTCGCTAACATTTATCTATGTCCCAAATGCTAGGACACTCACATTCATAAAAGAAACTTGACTAAACCATGAAAAAAAAGAAACCACAATGAACCCTACACAATAATAGACAGAGACTTCAACACCCGACTCTCACTAATGGACAGAACATTGACACAGGCATAAACACAGATACACCAAAATTAATAGAGATTATGAACCAAGCGGATTTAACAGATATCTGCAAAATATTTCATAGTAAAACAAAATATACCTCCTTTCCACCACCTCATGGTACTTTCCCCGAAATTTTCCATATAATCAGTCATTTAAAAAGTTTCAACAAGGAGACTGAAATAGTCCTGTGCATCCTATCAGATCACCCTGGACTATTGCTAGACTTCAACAACAACAACAAAAACAAAAACAAAAAACCCAGAAAACCCACATACCCATTGATGTCTTATGCCTTTGTTTTTGCTTTCACCGTGAAGTGGAAGCTGACCCTCATAGACTGTTTTTGTATACCTCAAACTATGGCAGGTAGGATATCACCATGTCCAGGGTGAAAGCTCCATCCTGCTTGCTATCCTCCAGTAAGTGCACTCTATAAGCACAGGTTAGGTAGGGGAAACTGCTTCTGAGACCTTGTCCAGGAAATGAGATTGTAGTAATCAGTCGCTAGTTGCCTTTATAGCAGGAAGTTAAGGGGCCCTAGGATCCTCTCAGCCTTCTTGTGACTCTGCCACATTCACCCATGTCAAGATGCCTGGATGTCATGGAGATGCCCCACACAAAAAATCACATATACACATATACATACATACTTTCTTTCATGCATACATACATGTATGCACACACACACACACACACACACACACACACACACACACACACGTCACCTTCCTCTTTAGTCTGTAAGACAATCCAACCTCTGTCTACTAGTCCTTTTCCCAATGCTTCTCCGAGACGCTTTCAGAGGCTCAGTGTCATTACCTACATTGACACAGCTGGAGAACTGGTTCACCCTTGCAATCTACTGACCTCTGCATTGTCTCAAGGAGCTGTGACTGACAGGGCACTCATGAGATTAATAGGGGACTAATAGCATTTGAGGAGCCCATGACTGTAGAAGGGTTCACTGATTCTCAGCACTGGATTCATGGCAGCAATTAATACCCTGTTGATGACAGGGTCAGTGTTTTCAGATTTGCTGTCTGCCTAGAGTTCTGTCTTTGTCTCTGTTATCATCATGATCCACACTTAATGTCTGACTAGTAGATATCTGATTGCAGAATCAGGAATCCATTAACTAGCTGTGTGTAATCCTTGTCTCTAGTAGGCAAGCTTTTATCCATATTTAGGGGATTAGAAACTGTAAGTCATTCAAGTACTGGTGCAGAGACCATAATAACACACCGTTAACTCAGTAGCATGGGGTAGGTGGGGTAATCCATGTAGAGATGCACATTCACAGGTCACAACCTCAACTGAGGCTAAAGACTGGACCCTGAGATGATTTAACTTAGATTCAATTGATGGAGATAGGAGAGGGGAGAAAAGTCAGTGGAAAAGTCTGTTGTCTTAAAGCCTCGGTTTCTCTGCAAAGTTTGGGGGGCACTGGTAATACATTAGTGACTTGGAAAGGGGCAAAGACATATGGATAGTGGAAGACTCTAGTGTTGAGAGTGGATTTTATGACTTACTTTTCTCCCGTCGTGAGAAAATATTGAAGAAAAGCAACCTAAAGGATGGTTTGTCCTGGCTCAGAGGTGATGATGATGATATAGTGGTGGGAAGAGCACGGCTTTAGCAGAAAGAGCAATGGATTTCATTGTTACCATGATCAGGAATCCCAGACAGCTGAAGTTTGGGAATCTAGTTGCTTTCTCAGTTTGATACAGCTGGAAATGCAGCCTGAGGAAAGGTTCCAGAAAACACTGAGTGTGAGCAATTAAATAATTTTGACAAAATCTCTCTAAAACACACACACATACATGCCTGTTTCTTTCCATCTAAGCAGCTGTCACAGTACTCAAATAAGGTTATTTTCTGGGAAGCCAAGGTGCCCATAAAGTGAAGCACTTATGTTCAGAAAGCTCATTTCACACCAAGACAAATGTTGGCTAAAAAATGGAGTTGGGAGGACACAGAGCTGGGAACCTGCACGAGGTGGTTTGCACATGGTTGGTGGAGTGGCACTATTGGAGTACATGTATGACTGTTGTGTGTGCTTGAAGACTCTCCTCCTTCCTTCCTGGAAGGCAGTTTTCTGTTTGCCTTTGGAACATGATGTACAACACTCAGCACCTCAGTGCCATGCCTGTCTAGAGGCTGCCATGCTTCCCACCATAACAATTTGGATTGAAACTCACAACCATTGAGCCAGCCACAATAAAATACTGTACATGACAAGGCAGCAAAATATTGCCTGGGTCATGGTGTCTCTTCACAGCAATACAAACTCTCACTGTGACAGTTCAGGGGAAGTAAGAGTCATTGCATGCCAGGGGAGGAAGCTGTTGAAGATGCAGGCTAGATCACAAGTAGAAGGCTGCTCTGTCGCTCGCTCTCCTTTGCAAGCATTTGAGGAAACCAGTAGGCCTGCATCTAAGTGGGGACCAGACTGGGCAGAGGAAGCATGGAGATGCCGCCTAAACCTAGCGAGAAGAAAACTAGAAAAGAGAAGCCAAAATCAAAGACCAAAGAAGCACCAGGAGGAATGGAAGAGGCTGCTTCCTCCAAAGAGAAAACAGTTAAAAAGAAGGAGCCTTCTGAAAATGGCGTGGAGACCTGAAATCCAAGAAGGCCAAGAAGCAGGAGGAGGCGCCTCAAGATGACACTGCTTCTAAAAGCAAATCCTCCAAGAAGAAAAAGGAGCCCCTTGAGAAGGAAGCAGCCACTGCTAAAAACCATAGAGATAAAAAATGAACAGCCTTCTGAAGAAGAGGCAGAGGTCCCTAAGCCCAAGAAGATGAAGAAAATGAAGGAAGCAAATGGAGACAGAGAGAAAAGCCCTAAGCTAAAGAATGGACTGTCCAATTACAACCTGAACTCCAACTCCAGTGAAGCTCTTGGTAAAGAAGCCCTTGTTCCTGTGAAGGCTCGATGCCTCAGTGTAGAGGAATGCTAGGCCAGTGAGGTGGGAGTGGGTAGGTGGGTGGGGGAGCACCCCCGTAGAAGCAGAGTAAGGATGGATGGCATGGGGGGGGGAGTGCAGAGGGGAAACTGGGAAAGGGCATAACATTTGAAATGTAAAGAACTAAGATATCCAATAATAAAATAAAATAAAATAAAATAAGAAGAAAGAAAGTAGTAGTGATAACGGGGCACAGGCGCAATGGGGCAGGAAGACAGCTGCAGTGGCCTAGCTGGACCAGAGAGCACATGCCTGCAGAGGTAGGACACAGCCTGCAGGGCTCATTCCAGAGGCACCTGCACAGGGCCTGCCTTGGTGGTGGCCTGCAAAGGCGCAGGCGCAGAGAGCACAGCGAGCCCTGCAGATGGCGCTAGTTCGAGGACCTTAGTAAGGCTGCTGAGGGCAAGCAGGGGTAGATGTCAGAGCTGGGTAAGAAGTACTGCATGTACTGCTTGGCCAAGGTGAACCTGCTGCACTTCCGCTGCACAGAGTGCCAGGACATCAAGCTGTGCTCTGAGTGCTTCTAGCCCAGTGCTCAGATCAGCTACCACCACCGCTAGCAGGGCTGCCATCTGGTGGACGCTGGATGATTCACACTCCGGGGTCCTGAGGCCAAGGGCAGCTGGACACCATGGAGCAGTTCAGCTTCAGTAACTGGGCATGGCTGCGCATGTTGGTGCTTCATGGACTGCCCAGGAAGTGATGGAGCACTTCGTTAGCATGTATACCCATGGGAACTTAGGCAAAGTCTGCATCCCTGGCACCATCCCCAACCGGGTGACAGATCACACTAGCCCCCAGTGGGGTCCTCTCTAGCCTAGTCTTACCACACCTTTGCCTGCATTGGAAATCTCTGTGGCTGAGCAGCAGCAGCTGGGCTATGTGGCCCTGTGAGATGACTATGAGATCGAGAATGACCAGGATGCTGAGATGCTCTGCAGTGTGAACTCGGAGGAGGAGGGGGAGGAGGAGGAAGAGGAGGAGGAGGAGGAGGAGGAGAGGAGGGAAGGGGAGGGCGGGAGGGAGGGATTGAGGGAGGGAGGGAGGGAGGGAGGGAGGGAGGGAGGGAGGGAGGGAGGGAAGGAGACAAAGCTCAAGAGTGCCCATGTAGACATGCATGTGTGGAAGCTGAATGAGTCAGCGCCGGAAGTTATTGCCCAAGAATATAATGTGGTACTAGCCTTGTGGTACCAGCCTTCCCTGGCAAGGACAAGAAAGAAAAGAAGAAAGACATTGAAGAGAAAGATCACCAAGGAAGAGAAAGAGCTGCGGCTGAAACTAAGGCCACTCTACCAGTTCATGCTCTGCAAAGAATTTTATGATTAATTGGAAAACCTGCACAAAGAGAAGATGCTTCATGCCATGATCTGAGAGCTACAGTGGTATCCATGCAATTGTATTAAGAAGATGGAGGAGTCGACCGAATATGAGGCTGAGAGAGACAAACAGAAGAGGAGGAAGGAGAACAAAAACCTGGCCAGCTTCAGAACGGGGAAGGAGGGTGGCAAAGACAGCGAGTTTGCAGCCATTGAGAACCTTCCTGGGTTGGAGCTGCTGTCAGATTGCAAAACGGTTCTCTGTAGTTCCTTGAATTTGAGTCCTGCATGCTATTTGACTGTGAAGACTATGGTAATTAAAGATCACCTCCAGAAGCAACGGGAGATCCTCTCTAAAAGTTGCCTTTTCAGTTATCTGGATATGGTCCTAAAAAAAGGATTTTAAATTTCCTCACAGAAAGTGGGTGGATATCCAGGGATGCTTCCTGCGGCCAGATGATGCTAAAGTAGCTTGTGAGTCAAGTGATTGTGGATCTCCCCCACCATGTTGCTCTTTTAAACAAATTGAATTCTTTTTTTCAAGGCTTAGATTTTTTTCAAGACCCTCTGGAAGAAGCAATAGTAGCAGTCTTAAATTGGACTCATGGGGGAGATGGGCATGTGTCTTTATATCATAGTCTAAAGTAATCCTTTCAGAAGACAGCTTGCCTTTGTGATCCTCTCAAGACTGCCCCCACCTTGGATAAGTCCCCTAAATTTCATGAGCCTTTCTCTGTGTGGGTTTAGAAGCTGTTATGCTGTGGGAGCCAGGAGCCCTGTGTTCCTTCCACCAACTTATCCCTGGTGACACAAGCTTTACTCAGGAGGGCTACTGATGACACCCTTTTGCTGAGGCCACTGCTGTCTCCTCCCCCCAGCTGACACCACAAGCATATCTCAGACACGCCACACTTTACCAGGAGGCAGAGGGTGTGCACAGAACCCTTTGCTGTGGAGACCAGAGACCACCATCAGGCCTGCTCCCAACTGAGCCACTTAAGATGAGCCCCTCATTTGCACACAGTGACCACATGAGCTTCCACTTAGCTGACAACAGCCATTTCAAGCCCTCAATAATGCTTGCTTCATCTACCCTGGCCCCAGCCTGGGCTGTGTGGACAGGCTCTCCTGGCTCATTCTTGTCCCTTGTGATTGGGAAAGCAGTTAATGGGAGGGCCACATGGTCAGATGGGGCCTGCCTTTCGATGCAGGGAACACTTATAGTACACCTGACTTGGAAGATGCTTTTGAGTTCAAGGTAGAGTGTGCAGTGCTGGGATGGGGCAGTAGGTGCTGAGGACTTCCACCAGGATTGCAGATCCCCTTTCACTAAATATAAGAAACACTAGCTAGCCTGGCTCAGCAAGCTACTTAGGGTATGGCAGGGGGACTAGAAGCCATCCTGTCTGTGCCTTGGAGCCTGTCTGCTGTTTTGTTTGTGATCTTGCAACAACTCAGAAACGGCTCCTTCCCAGCACTACTGAAAAGCTTGTTTCTGGGGCCTCCTTCAAGAATTCATAGGATCCCTTCCTTCTAAACTTGAGGAAGGCCTTTGTTTTCCAGCTGCTCAGGGCTCTCATGCCAAACCCTGCTTTAGAGTCCTGGAGTGACCACAGCTCCTGCCACCTGTCCTTGAGGTACAAGAGCATGTTTACCTCATAGAATGTTTGGTCTGAGGAGTAACAGTGAAATCATTTTGAAGAAAACAGTTCATTGCCAAGGACGACACAAAGACATACCTTTGAATTTTACATCCTCTGTCCGCTACAGTAAGTTTTTCAGCATTAAGTAAATCATTTCAATTATACTGTATATGGCTTTAGTTGTAAAGTGCATTGTGGGCTAGCAGGGGAATGCCCTGTGAGCAGCCCAGATTTCTCTTGACACCAGAAGATGCTGAACAACACAGTCAAAGGACCAGCTCCACACAGCCCCAGCAGTTGAATAGTGGACAGTAGCTGGTGTGACTAAACAGCAATGGAATTGTTGGTGCTCAGTGCTAGGTGAGCCAGTGGTTCTCAAAGTAGGGTTCCCCAGGCACTGTCAGAAGTACAGCCATACCCCAGGTAATCTCTCAAGGCAGAGATCTGGGGGCTTCATTAACAGGGACTAACAGGGTGATTTTCAAACCATTCCCGTGACTGGCAGGCAAGCCCAACTTTGAGAACCACTGATTTTGTCCTGGTGTCTCCAGTACAAGAGTCCCAGCTTGGTGAGGTTTGAAGTTTCAGGTTATCTTCTACAAAAAGACAGACAGACCTACATTAGCTTGAGAAGAGAGGATTCTGTCAACATGTGCCAGGGGCTGGTGAACAAAAAGCTGTGCTTAAGCAGGCATAAGATATGTGTACAACTTTCAATGATATAAATTTATTTGGGTGTGATTGCTTTAAAATACAATAATGAATGTATAATCATGTTCAAGTCTTAATATTGTTACAAGGGAAAAATAATATTAGGATTTTTTGCTTTCATGTCTGCCCCAGCTGTTTCTGGCATGTTACTCTCTGTTAGCTCAGATGTTGACATATTTCTACTTAATTCTCTTGATACATTAGCTGCTAAAAGCCAATGGAAGCAAGTCTTTTCAAAGTTAAACAAACTGTCTTTGGGTCAGAACAGTCAGCTAAGTATTCAACAGTTGGAAATAATGCTTTCTGGAAGGCCAACAATCCAAGAATATATTAAGACCTGAAACCCCCTATCATTTTATTATACTTTTGCATTAAATAGTTGAGACCAACGAAAAAAAAAGTTGTAGTGAGACAGAAAAGTAAATACCCATGGAGCAGAAAGAAGGATATTTTTCTAATTTTCCCATATCTGAAGAGAATGTCAAGCTTCTCAGAGCTCCCAGGGTGAACTTCGTCTTTCCTACACAAGCCAAGATTTTCCACCATGTAGACAGAGGGAAAGACTTAATTACTGAAAAATGGTCAGGACCCAGAAAGGCCTTCTCCTTTGCTATCCCTTTGACTGAGAAACTTCAATGTGGGCTACAAGAGAAGAAGAGAGGCCAAACCTGTCAGGTACTAGTCCAGGACCTACAAGAGAATTAGCAAACCAAGTGAGAAAAGATTTCAGGGACTCAAACAAAATGCTATCACTAGCTTGGTTTTATGGTGGAACTCCCTACAGTGGTCAAATTGATTGAAGGCAGAGTAGGATCGATATCCTGGTTGGGACCCCAGGTCATAATAAAGAAAACTTGCAGAATGGCAAGCTAGATATTACCAAACTTAAACATGTTTTCCAGCATAAAGAGGACCAGATGTTGGATACGGGTTTTGCTGATCAGGTGGAAGAAATTTTATGTGTGGCATACAAGAAAGATACTGAAGACAACCCCCAAACATTACTTTTCTCTGCAACTTGCCCTATTTTGGGTATTTATTGTTCTAAAAACTCCATGAGATCTACATACGAACAGGTGGACCTGATTGGTAAAAAGACTCAGAAATCATCTATAACTGTGGATCACCTGACGATTAAGTGTCTCTGGACAGACAGCACAGCAGGGATTGGGACGTGATCCTAGTGTACAGTGGTCATCAGGGCACACAACCATCTTCTCTGGAACCAAGAAGGCTGCCCAGGAGCTGGTGCAAAACACATGCATGAAGCAGAATGTCTGGTCCTGGCTTGGAAACATTCCGCAGAAGCAAAGGGAAGTCACACTGGAAAGATTTCCAAAATGGCAATTTTAGAGATTTGGTGGCAATCAATGTTGCTGCCCCTGGGTTAGACAACCCTGAGGTTGACTTGGATGTTCAGAGCTGTCCACTGAAGGATGTGGGGTCTTCCATTCATGATTCAAAGTGAACAGAGATTGAAGGATAGAAGTATGCACCTGCTCTTATCAACACAAAGAGGAATTCCAGTTAGGTCAAGTGGAGCAGAAAGCAGGAATTACGTTGAAATTGATGGGTGTTCCTTCTGCAACAGAAATAATAAAGGCCTCCAGCAAAGATGCCATCAGGCTTTGGACTCTGTGTTTCCCACTGTCATTGAACATTTCAATAGTCAAGTAAGAAGCAGACTGAGGAGAAAGGAACTAGAGAGGCCCTGGCAGCAGCTCTGGTCCACATCTCAAGGGCCACATCAGTCATCCAGCGCTCCCTGATCAACTCGCAAGCATGCTTTGTGACCATGAATCTGTGGAGCTCTATTGAGATGCCCAGTATCAGATATGCTTGGCAAGAACTTAAGGAGCAGCTGACTGAGAGCATCGATGACAAACTGAACAGGATGGCCCTCCTTAAAGGAAAACTGGGAGTTGGTTTTGATCTCTGTGCTGAAGCAGTCACAGAAATTCAGGAGGAGTGGCATGATTTGAGATGCTGGCAGCTCACCATGGCCACTGAGCAGCCAGAGCAGGAGGGAGCCCCGGAAGTATATGGAGGCAGCAGGATGCCAGCTGTGGATCTTTCAGAAGAGAACAGAGTGGAAGCAGTCATGTGCAGGGACAGGGGCAGTGATAGCGAGGAGAAAGTAAAAACTTCAGTTAACAGTGACCAGGAGGTGGCAACAGAAGTAACAAATCCCCAAACAAAGGCCAGAAGCAGTTTTTTTAAAAGCCTTTGGTCAGCAACAGGCAAGAAGGAACTGTTTGCACTGTGGACACCAGGGCTAGTCCTCCTGTCAAAGCCCCTAGTGCTTCCTTACATTTTTATCATTTCTCAGCACACACACCCCCACCCCATCCCCACGCCCCACCCCAGTATCCTTGCAGATAGAGGCTTCTGACTGGCAGACTAACCACCATAAACTGTCTTCATTTAGGAAAGGGATAGGAATTCATTGCATCATTTTCCAGCATACTCCTAGATTTTTCATACAAAAATCAAGCACAGATCTCAGATCTCCATTTAAAAAAAATGTAGAGGTTATCATTGGCCATCCACCTTCTTAGAAAACACAGCCTCTTCTCAGTCTGCTCATTGAGAAAGAACTAGACTCACACTGAGAGAAGGAAAGACTATTGGAAGACTTTTGTCAACTTGACACAAGAGACAAAAGGGGAGATAAAAATTCATCTAAGAAATGACCTCCACATTTTGCACTGTGGTCATGTCCACGGACCATTTTCTTGATCCCTGATGAAGTCCTTATAGTGCACGGTGGGTAGCAGCACCCAAGAGTAGTGGTTCTTAAGAAGGTCATAAGAAGACAAGCTGAGGAAGCCATGGAGAAAAAGTAGGTGAGTAAATTTCTCCTGTGATTCTTGCCCTTGCTTCTGCTTGACTCTTTACAGTGACATTCCTCAGTGCAAGGTTTGACTGGGGTATACATACTATACCAACCATTTCTGCCCTAACATGCTTTTGGCCATGGCATTGGTCACAGTCACAGAATGCCAACTGGGAAAAAAATAGCTGAGTGGTAGGCCCACTGTCCATGAATTCTTGCATGATATTTGGTTATACTCTAAAATCAGAGATTTTGATGTTTCCTGGTTAATCATGGCCCTAGTAGTGATATGATTCACCCTTAATAAACATATATAATCCCAAGTGATAAAGGTAATGTTAATATTGTAGAAAGTAGCACAAGGTTTGAAAGTTATGTCTAATTGAGTAGTAGGAAGAGTGATGAATCAGACAAATATTTGACAGGAGAGGATATGCCTCACTCTCATGAGTAGAAAGGGGGGAAAGGCTACATAAGAGAGAGCACTGCAGAGAAAGAAAAGAAGACAAGGAAGCTGTTTACTGGGAGAGATTTACAGAGGTCAAAAGAAGCAGGAAGGGGTGAAGTTATTCCATGGTAAGTCTCAGAGGCAAAAAAAATTCTAGGCCTTGATAAGATCAAATGAAGGCAACAACCTTATCGCACTAGGGTTAAATTAGCACAATGAGGCAGAAAGCCTGAGAGACTACATTTGCACTAAGAGAATACAGAATAGATGTACAAGGGAGTAACAATGAAAGACCCTAGTCCATTGCTTGAGGGGAAGCAGGCCCTGTCTCTGAGCACAATATGAGCAGGACCAGGGTGGGATGTGGATCAGGACAGAGTGGTTGTTTTATTAGCTCCCTCAGTCCCCACCAGTCCTTGTGAGCTAGTATATGTTTGTCTCAAAGACAAGCAAGATCTTGTCCTCTGGTTCAAAATGAGATCCTGTCCCAAAAATGGAGCAGTGTCTCAACAAGTAAAAGACAGGAATAGCTGGAGAACTCCCCCAAAGCAGACCAGAGGCTGAAACAGTTCTCTAGGAGGTATTGTGAATTCCCATGAAAACTGACTCAAGGGCAAATCATCACACAGGATCACAAGAGAGAACTAAAAATCCACTCTCCTATCTGTAAGGAGTTCACTCAGTGGTTTTGCAAGATTCCCTGAGGAGAAGAGGCAAAACAGGAGCCTGGAGGGGAGTCTGAGTACCCCTCAGTGCTTCTCAGAAGATGAGTATCTTCTTGCCAACTCCACCTCTTTCCTGGCTTTCCCATCTAGTGAGGTGCTGTAAGGCACACTGGAAGCAAGGCTCTGGACCAGAACAAAGAACATCAGGTTGAGGTTAGAGAGGACCAAGGGCTCCTCATGCCATGGATCTTCTGCTGTTCTTACTGCAGACCACAAAATCAGAAGCCCGTGAATATAGCTTTGACAAAACTAACTTATAGAGAGTCTCCTATGCACTCTGTACAAGCATCACCTGCCAATATAAAGCTTATGTCCTATTGGCTGAGGCAAGAAACAGAAGGGAGAACCACCATCAAAGAGAGAGGGGGGATCCTGGGAAAGGGGCAAGAACACGAGCTTGACCCTAAAATCTGAGGAAGTCAGACTCATGAAACTGAGGACAGGTGACCAAAAATGTGGCAGACACTGACTAGAATAAACAGGCTATAGAAGCTGTGAGCTAGTCTCTGAATAAGCCAGTGGTTATGAGCTGGGCATTGAAGTTATTAAGTCTAAGAGTCATTATTCTTGGAACATCAAGGCTGGGTAAAGGCAGTTGTTCCAATAGCACACTGAATGTCAAGCTAGACTCTAGCCTTTGAGTGTGAGAACTCTTGGTAGGAAGACAATTTCTCAGAAAAAGATCAGTGAACCACAGAGAGGCAATGCAAAATGCTGCTCTAAAATAAATGAATGAATAAATAAATAACCTGTTGAGGAGGAAATAAGGGCTTTCACTGGACCCTCTGTATTTCCCAAGTGCTGCTCCTCTAATTGGAGGCTTATGAACCTAAAGAGGGAGAGGGTGCAGAGGTGATCAAAGGTCTCTCTCAGGCTGCAGCTTTAATGCACTTCCCTGGTGCAGCACAGGAACTGAGGAACCTAGGCCTGTCAGGAACCAGCATGTGCCTGTGAGAGGAGCCTGCAGTGACCCCTAGATAAAAACAATGCAGTAGCAATCTGAGAGCCTGATATAAGTTCCTAGGGTGGGCAGGGGATGCAGGGCAAAGACAATCTCTAGTCCCAAAACAGGCAAGGCGGCCTGCTGAACAAAACAGGGAGATGGGAGCCTGACTCCATAAACATGTGCTGACCTGAGAAGCCCGCAGACAGACAGACAGACAGACAGATCATATTACTGAGCTGCGGTAGCACTGAGGAGCCCCAACCTTCACAAAGGAAAATGTATTCAATGCAAAAATAATCAAAGAGAAAAGAAACTGGGTATAAGATATTACAAAGGAATTATTTGTTTGTAAATAATAAAATCAAGACTCCATAGGAAGGAGAGAGACTGAGTAAAACAAAAATATTTTTACTAGGAAATGGAGAAAAACAATGACTGATGGCATTTGGACCCCATATAATTTTGTTTTGGTGTAAGCAAGAAATAATTAATAGGTTTGGTAATGATTTCAAGTAGGTTCGAAATAAAGCTGACTTAGATAAGACAGAAATGGGATGGAATGCTAGGTTAGAGGGCATAGAACAGAGATGAGAGAATTCTTAAAATCAGTATACCGAGTCTTGAAAGAATCCAATCCAGAACCTAGAATGAGAGCAGAACCAGAATTGCTAGAGGAGAAAATTGCACAAAGGCTTGAAGGATGAAGATGACAGCACATAGAGTCTGAATATTCTCAATAAACATCCAGATTCCGATTTATTATTAAATGATCAAAGCAATAACATAAAAGAGAATATGTGTCTCATTGTGTTGAGTTTGAAATTTTAAAATACGTACATATGTTGATTCATCACTCACTGGATACATATTCAGACTTCTAAGAAGCATCAGACTTGCCTTCTAAAAGGGATGGTTCTGAAACTGCACATTTATTAGAGATGATGGCTATCTTGGAAATGCCTTTGCAGACTGGAGCCGATGATTCTTTAACATGTGTGTCCACTATAATGCACTTTGCCCATTAGGGCATAAAAAATGTTATATGTTACCAACTTACAGGTCAGGCAGTTATAGAGAGCTCTCATGGGAGTTCAAAGGAAATGCTCATAGAACAAATGGGGGATCTAAGATCTCCCAAAGAGAGTTTAAATCAAGCTTTATTGACTTGAATTTTTAAAATGCCAATGAGACAGATAATACAGCTGCTAAAAAGCCCTAGATCTTAGAAAGCATTGCTGATTTAGATAAACATAAACATGTGCTAACCTCAGAACAGAAGGCAGTAAATATGCTGCATAGGGGAACAGAATATGATCTTTTTCAAACGGGAAAAGAAAAACTGTGGAATCCTTCAAAATTAATAAAACACAGAGGCCACTGGAAGAGACCTCCTGAAGATCTGTCCTACTGACAAGAAAAAAAAATCATGAAGACCAACAAAACGGGTAACTTGTTTTGCTGATCCCTCTACATGGGAACTGTACTCAAACTGGCTGAGATGTGAAAAAGTCTCTAGCTATGACTTCAGGAATGCCAACAAATCTTATTGGCTACAGAATCTCCAGGGTGGATTCATGCCATTCTTTGAAATGTCATGGATGGAATTTTTTAAAATATTTATTTATTTATTTATTTATTTATTATATGTAAATACACTGTAGCTGTCTTCAGACACTCCAGAAGAGGGAGTCAGATCTCATTACAGATGGTTGTGAGCCACCATGTGGTTGCTGGGATTTGAACTCCGGACCTTCAGAAGAGCAGTCGGGTGCTCTTACCCACTAAGCCATCTCACCAGCCCGGATGAAAATTTATATTAAACTCTGGTAATATAATCCAAGCTAACTTAGAAAAACAAAAGCCGAAGCAATCCCACTAAAATCAGGGACTAGACAAGGCTGCCCACTTTCTCCCTACCTTTTCAACATAGTACTTGAAGTATTAGCCAGAGCAATTCGACAACAAAAGGAGATCAAGGGGATACAAATTGGAAAAGAGGAAGTCAAAATATCACTTTTTGCAGATGATATGATAGTATATATAAGTGACCCTAAAAATTCCACCAGAGAACTCCTTTGGTGAAGTAGCTGGATATAAAATTAACTCAAACAAGTCAATGGCCTTTCTCTACACAAAGAATAAACAAGCTGAGAAAGAAATTAGGGAAACAACACCCTTCTCAATAGTCACAAATAATATAAAATATCTCGGCGTGACTCTAACTAAGGAAGTGAAAGATCTGTATGATAAAAACTTCAAGTCTCTGAAAAGAAAGAAAGAAGATCTCAGAAGATGGAAAGATCTCCCATGCTCATGGATTGGCAGGATCAACATTGTAAAAATGGCTATCTTGCCAAAAGCAATCTACAGATTCAATGCAATCCCCATCAAAATTCCAAGTCAATTCTTCAACGAATTAGAAGGAGCAATTTGCAAATTCATCTGGAATAACAAAAACCTAGGATAGCAAAAACTCTTCTCAAGAACAAAAGAACCTCTGGTGGAATCACCATGCCTGACCTAAAGCTTTACTACAGAGCAATTGTGATAAAAACTGCATGGTACTGGTATAGAGACAGACAAGTAGACCAATGGAATAGAATTGAGGACCCAGAAATGAACCCACACACCTATGGTCACTTGATCTTCGACAAGGGAGCTAAAACCATCCAGTGGAAGAAAGACAGCATTTTCAACAATTGGTGCTGGCACAACTGGTTGTTATCATGTAGAAGAATGTGAATCGATCCATACTTATCTCCTTGTACTAAGGTCAAATCTAAGTGGATCAAGGAACTTCACATAAAACCAGAGACACTGAAACTTATAGAGGAGAAAGTGGGGAAAAGCCTTGAAGATATGGGCACAGGGGAAAAATTCCTGAACAGAACAGCAATGGCTTGTGCTGTAAGATCGAGAATTGACAAATGGGACCTAATGAAACTCCAAAGTTTCTGCAAGGCAAAAGACACCGTCAATAAGACAAAAAGACCACCAACTGATTGGGAAAGGATCTTTACCTATCCTAAATCAGATAGGGGACTAATATCCAACATATATAAAGAACTCAAGAAGGTGGACTTCAGAAAATCAAATAACCCCATTAAAAAATGGGGCTCAGAACTGAACAAAGAATTCTCACCTGAGGAATACCGAATGGCAGAGAAGCACCTGAAAAAATGTTCAACATCCTTAATCATCAGGGAAATGCAAATCTGTTATTAACGCGTTCTCACGCCCGGCCAGGAAGAACACAGCAAACCAGAATCTTCTGCGGCAAAACTTTATTGCTTACATCTTCAGGAGCAAGAGTGTAAGAAGCAAGAGAGCGAGAAAACGAAACCCCGTCCCTATTAAGGAGAATTATCCTTCGCCTAGGACGTGTCACTCCCTGATTGGCTGCAGCCCATCGGCCGAGTTGACGTCACGGGGAAGGCAGAGCACATGGAGTGGAGAACCACCCTCGGCACATGCGCAGATTATTTGTTTACCACTTAGAACACAGCTGTCAGCGCCATCTTGTAACGGCGAATGTGGGCGCGGCTCCCAACATCTCCCCCTTTCCTTTTAATAAGAGCAAATAGGCCACCCATATTAATGAGAGTGGAGATAGAGGTCAAATCCCCAGTGTGTAGGTAAAGGAGCCATGTACAGGATTAGCTCTTAGGCTCACAGGCTTTTACCCAGAGCAACCCTGACCTGCTCCCGTGTCGTTTTGCCTGGAGAGAAGGACACTTGGACACTCAACCTTCTTGAAAGATGACATGTCTCCCTAGAATAGGCTCATATATGCCGCAGAGCCTTTCTACTGCAGTGCTTAGCCGTGCAACTCTCTCGGGCTGCTGAAGCACACTCACTCTATCCCGTGCAATGAGACTAGCCTCATGGGATATAAGAGCTGAGTGGCCAGCGACCTATTGCCTAAGCATAGATATATCAGGGGAAGCTCCATGTTCTAGTCCTGCAAGCGCCTGGGCAATAACCACCTTGTCTCTCCTAGTTTGGGCCTTAAGCTTACAGACCAATCAAAGAAGCAACACTAATCCACAGCAAAGTGTATCTCCAAATAATATTAATCCCACCCATTCTTTAAAGAAAGAAAATGCTGAGGAGATCCAATTGGGTAATCTTTTGGTCAGGGACAGGTCCAAGCGCGTGGAGTTGACCTGAAGTCTCAATTCCCGAAGGATCTGTTCAAATTCAGCCATCCAATTCTGTAACATATACTGAAAAAGACTTTTTGACAAATTAGCTGCCCTAGTAAATTTAACATACTGAATGGAAATAACACACAATCCCGGAAACTTTTGTTCACATCCCAGCTGAGTTATTTGTCATAATACATCTAGTTGTATCTGGACAAGATCTATGAGTTGATTAACCAGCATGAGACCTCTCTGTATCTTGACATTAGCTGAGGCCTGTTTATCTATGACTGTAGTCACTGAGGCTGACAAAGTGTTAATGGTGTCAGTCATCTGGACCTGTCCAGACAGAGCCAAGGCTGTCTGAATTAAGGCCAAACCCAGTTCCCAGTTAGTGGTAAAAAAGCAGGAGAATACTTGAGCATTATACATCACCGTCATTGGGAGTGGAAATATCGACATTATCCCCCAACGCTGCTCTCTCTTTATTATTGACGCCCTGGACATCACCAAGACGAGGGACATCAGTATTCCCTTGGTCAGTCTGGATTTTTCGGGTGAGTCTTTCTGGTATCCAAAATGGGTTGTCTTCATTCTGTGGGAAAACACAGACCGCTCCCCTGGATCTTATCAAAATAGGATCCGGGCCATACCATTTATTATCAAGGACATTTTTCCATTTAACCATCTCATTGGGCCTATCTGGCTCTGAACAATGACGTTCAGCCGCAGTATGGCCATGAGCATCAATATTT
Source organism: Mus musculus (assembly GCF_000001635.26). NCBI lineage: Eukaryota > Metazoa > Chordata > Mammalia > Rodentia > Muridae > Mus > Mus musculus. Next base: position 85,718,990 of record NC_000076.6, on the reverse strand, counting down.
AAAAAATTGAGTGTAAAGAGTGCCAAAGACACAGACACTCTTGGTGCTCGGGGTAAAATCTCTTCAATTCCCCTCTTTTGCTTTATAAGATAGGCTTTGAGGGTGCGATGCGCACGCTCAACAATACCCTGTCCTTGAGGGTTGTATGGAAGTCCAGTCAGGTGGGTCACGTCCATCTGACGGCAGAACTGTTGGAATTTTTGAGACGTATAAGCTGGTCCATTATCAGTCTTAAGGAGTCTGGGTTTCCCCCAAGCACTCCATGCCTCAAGACAATGTTGAATCACATGTGAGGCTTTTTCTCCCTTTTGTAAGGCCTGGTTAGCAGCTAGAGTAAGAGTCCTAGGGGAGGAGATATGAGGATCTCCTTCTAAAATACCAAACAAAGGCCTTAACTCAGCGGAAGGAATCTTTAAAAAAGGTCTGAGCCAATTAATATCTCCCAACAGCTTTTGAAAATCATTTAAGGTATGGAGGTGATCTCTTCTTATCTCTACCTTTTGGGGCACAATCTTATCTGGGGACACCACAGAGCCCAAGAATTGTCCTGTATCAGAAATTTGGACCTTTTCTGTGGCTATCTGTAAACCCCACTGACTTAAAGTTTTAAGTAGAAAAGGATATGCCTTTTGTAGCATGGTAAGGTCTTTATGGCACAGGAGGATGTCATCCATGTAAAGGAGCAAAATTAAAGAGGGGAATTGTTCCCTCACTGGCAAAAGAGCTTCTTGTACATAAAGTTGACACATAGTAGGACTATTGGACATTCCCTGTTCTTGATGTCCTAACCCTTTTCCTTCTTTATAACCCATCTTTGCCATGATATTTTTTGCTTTAGCTGAATACCCTCCCGATGGGGCGTTTTCATTGGACAAAATAAGGCCCAAATGCTGCATAATATCCCTTCCCCAGAGGTTAACCGGGAGTGGGAGCACATAAGGTATGAATTTCCCTTGCTGTCCTTCAGAGGATTCCCACGTCAAGGCAACGGAGCTTATAGTGGGACATGATTGATATCCTAGGCCCTGTAATGAATGAGATGACTCTGTGGTGGGCCATGCTTTGGGCCACCAATGTGTAGAGATTATACTTTTATCTGCTCCGGTATCAAGGATGCCTTCAAACTCTTTTCCGTTAATCTTAAGGCAGAGCTTAGGTCTATTATTCAAAGATACAACCAAATAGGCAGAATCATTTCCTGAGGAGCCCATTTTCTTTATCTCAGGTCCTGCAGATTTCTCCCTGGTATTATCAGGGAGGAGCAGCAGCTGAGCTATCCTATCTCCTTTACTAATAGAAAAAACGCCCTTAGGGCTTGAGCACAGGACCTGTATTTCAGGGGAATGTTGACAATCCATAACTCCAGGGTGGACTACTAAGCCCTGCAAGGTGAGTGAACCCCGGCCGAGAATAAGGCCCATGGTTCCCGGGGGCAAGGATGGTATAGGCTCCACCGGCACCGGCTGAATACTCATTTGAGGCATTAGTAGGAAGTCGGAGGCGGCACGCAGGTCCACCCTTGTGGGTCTTCCTGGGTCGCCTCTCTGACTGCTTCCTGGGTCCTGACAAACCGGTTCCCATATCTTTGAGGGCCCTGGGACCGAGGGCCCGATGACCCGTTTTTTGGCACATAAGCTGATTGACTATCAGGTGGGGGAAGAATTCTGCCCTTTATATCCCTCACAGAGCGACACTGGTCAGCTCTATGATAACCCTTGCCACACTTAGAGCAAAGAGTGAGAGTCCCCCCCTGTTTATCTGGAGCTCTGCAATCTTTCTTAAAATGCCCAGGCTTTCTGCAGTTAAAACATGTCCTCTGATCATTTCTGCTCATGGAGCGGTTCTGAGATTGGAGGATGGCGGCCGCTAAGCCTGCATTGGTGAGAGGTCCCCCAAGCTCTCGACAGACCCTGAGCCAGTCTTGTAAGCCTTTGTTCTTTCTTGGGGCTATGGCCGCTCGGCACTCCTTTGTGGCTTGCTCATAGATTAGCTGTTCTACCAGAGGCGCGGCTTGCTCTGAATCTCCAAAAATACGCTCTGCTGCCTCTGTCATTCTGGCCACAAAATCTGAGAAGGACTCCTGAGGTCCCTGGACAACTTTTGTTAATTGACCAGTGGTTTCACCTGCTCGGGAGAGCGCCTTCCAGGCCCTAATAGCCGTGGAGGAAACTTGGGCATAAGCTCCCCAATGGTAGTTTGTTTGATCAGCAGAATAAGCTCCCTGACCCGTTAACAAGTCAAAAGTCCAATCTCTCTGCTCTGGAGTCAAAGCAGCTGCGTTTGCTTGGGCCTGCGCTTGTGCAGTTTCATGCCAAAGAGCTCTCCATTCCATATATTTGCCCATACTAGGGAGAGCGGCTTTTACAACCGTTTGCCAGTCGGCAGGAGTTAGTGCCATGCCGGCAAGCCTGTCTAACTGCACCAAGGTAAAATTAGCATTGGTTCCATATTTACGGACCGACTCGGCAAGCTCTTTAATCTGTAAGTATTCTACCGGAGCGTGGACACGCCCACCCTCGGCTCCTTCAAAGACTGGAAATGCCTGTTGTATTTTCCTTTGTTCCTCTCTGGGAATGAATGAGTCTGCGCACTGCCTCTCTGCGCATTGTCTCTCTGCGCAGGGCTGACGCACTACGCAGGGCGGGGACTCCGCATAGGGCGGACCTTGAAGCCGACTGCCCTGAGGCCAATCAGCAAACTGGCCTTCGCCAGCCGCTTTTGGCTTCCTTAACTGATTAGCTAGCACTTTACCTGGCTGGTACCCTTTTTTCTCATAATGAGCTGCTTCTTCCTCCCAGTCTGTTTCTTCAGAGGAGAATTCATCATCTGATTCAGAGCTACCAAGAGCTGGCTCCCCGAGCCCATCCAGCGATGAGCACAGGCTCCTTTTCCTAGAGACCTCCGCTAATTGATCTTTCTTCTTTTCCCTTTTTCCTCTTTTTCTTCTAATCTCTCTCCAGGTATTCCTACCTAACCTTAACTTTTCCTCGGGTTCAAGACCCTTGGAAAGGCCTGTATACTTATTTTGTGTACCATATTTCCTCTTTGTTCCTACTCTCTCTCCCCACTTTACTTCTGATAGCTTGTCCTGAATTTCCTCTAGAATCCGCCCTGCCTTAACCACTTGATAACATGTGAAAAGGAACAAAAGGGCTTCTAACACTAGAGAAAGTTCAAGGCCAAACATATCTTATAAAGCTATTTTCCACTTTACTTCTGATAGACTGTCTTGAATTTCCTTAGAAAGTTCAAGGCCAGGCGTACCTTGTAAAGCTATACTTACGGGTTACCGCCGTTCCCCAGCTGAAAAGTTCTGAATTCATGCAGTTGAATCCTTCTTAACAGTCTGCTTTACGGGAACCTTTATTACCGCGACCCGCAGTTCTGGTTCTGGAATGAGGGATCTTCCTTGCGCCAGTCCCGAGTTTTTTCTCGTCCCGGAATTCGGCACCAATTGTTATTAACGCGTTCTCACGCCCGGCCAGGAAGAACACAGCAAACCAGAATCTTCTGCGGCAAAACTTTATTGCTTACATCTTCAGGAGCAAGAGTGTAAGAAGCAAGAGAGCGAGAAAACGAAACCCCGTCCCTATTAAGGAGAATTATCCTTCGCCTAGGACGTGTCACTCCCTGATTGGCTGCAGCCCATCGGCCGAGTTGACGTCACGGGGAAGGCAGAGCACATGGAGTGGAGAACCACCCTCGGCACATGCGCAGATTATTTGTTTACCACTTAGAACACAGCTGTCAGCGCCATCTTGTAATGGCGAATGTGGGCGCGGCTCCCAACACAAATCAAAACAACCCTGAGATTCCACCTCACACCAGTCAGAATGGCTAAGATCAAAAATTCAGGTGACAGCAGATGCTGGCGAGGATGTGGAGAAAGAGGAACACTCCTCCATTGTTGGTGGGATTGCAGGCTTGTACAACCACTCTGGAAATCAGTCTGGTGGTTCCTCAGAAAATTGGACATAGTACTACCGGAAGATCCAGCAATACCTCTCCTGGGCATATATCCAGAAGATGTCCCAACCGGTAAGAAGGACACATGCTCCACTATGTTCATAGCAGCCTTATTAATAATAGCCAGAAGCTGAAAAGAACCCAGATGCCCCTCAACTGAGGAATGGATACAGAAAATGTGGTACATCTACACAATGGAGTACTACTCAGCTATTAAAAAGAATGAATTTATGAAATTCCTAGGCAAATGGATGGATCTGGAGGGCATCATCCTGAGTGAGGTAACACATTCACAAAGGAACTCACACAATATGTACTTACTGATAAGTGGATATTAGCCCAAAACCTAGGATACCCAAGATATAAGATACAATTTGCTAAACACATGAAACTCAAGAAAAATGAAGACTGAAGTATGGACACTATGCCCCTCCTTAGAAGTGGGAACAAAACACCCATGGAAGGAGTTACACAGACAAAGTTTGGAGCTGAGACGAAAGGATGGACCATCTAGAGACTGCCATATCCAGGGATCCACCCCATAATCAGCTTCCAAACGCTGACACCATTGCATACACTAGCAAGATTTTATCGAAAGGACCCAGATGTAGCTGTCTCTTGTGAGACTATGCTGGGGACTAGCAAACACAGAAGTGGATGCTCACAGTCAGCTAATGGATGGATCACGGGGCTCCCAATGGAGGAGCTAGAGAAAGTACCCAAGGAGCTAATGGGATCTGCAACCCTATAGGTGGAACAACATTATGAACTAACCAGTACCCCGGAGCTCTTGACTCTAGCTGCATATGTATCAAAAGATGGCCTAGTCGGCCATCACTGGAAAGAGAGGCCCATTGGACACGCAAAGTTTATATGCCCTAGTACAAGGGAACGCCAGGGCCAAAAAGGGGGAGTGGGAGGTAGGGGAGTGGGGGTGTGTGGGTATGGGGGACTTTTGGTATAGCATTGGAAATGTAAATGAGCTAAATACCTAATAAAAAATGGAAAAAAAAAACAAAAACAAAAAAAAAAAAGCCTACCAGCTCAAACAGACATCATCAAACCCTCTTTACCTGACTGACACATCTTGTATTCCATAGATATGTTAAAGTAGAAATGTGTATTACCTGTAAAAGTAAATATGCTTACAGACATGAATGAAGTAAAAGAAGCCATGACAAGATTCACCCTCAGGGATGCTGAGTAGGATACTATGACCCTGAGACATATTATTCTAGCATCCTGCTAAGCCTAGACTATATCAATATATATAGTCAGCCTTAGACTATATCAATAGTTGCTTCATCAAAACTCAATTCTAGCAAACCTTGAAAGCTGCTGATCCCAGTTGGTCCCTACTCTTAGACTATTACACAAGGGCCTTGCATTAAGCCTTGCACCTTTTAGGAAACAGAACTTGGACAACTAATAGTACAACCAGATTTCTTAACACTAGCAAATATCCCAATTTTCTTTGGAAACACCTAAGGAAAAGACACCACCAAACAGTAGGAAGCAAATTCAAGAGGATGACATCCCATTCACCAAAGTGGGGTGGATGGTTTGGGTCATAAAACAGGTTATTTATATTTGTCCTCCTTTGAGGGGAATTGGTAAAAAGTTGTTAATTGGCTTGGAGAGACTGCCATATCCAGGGATCCATCCCATAATTAGCCTCCAAATGATGACACCATTGCATACACTAACAAGCGTTTGTTGCAAGGACCATGATATAGCTGTCTCTTGTGAGACTAGGCCAGGGCCTAGCAAACACAGAAGTGGATGCTCACAGTCAACTATTGGATGGATCACAGGGCCCCCAATGGAGGAGCTAGAGAAAGTATCCAAGGAGCTAAAGAGATCTGCAACCCTGTAGATGCAACATTATGAACTAACCAGTACCCCGGAGCTCTTGACTCTAGCTGCATATGTTTCAAAAGATAGCCTTTCACTGGAAAGAGATGCCCATTGGATAGGCAAACTTTATATGCCCCAGTAAAGGGGGACGCCAGGGCCAAAAAATGGGAATGGGTGGGTAGGGGAGGGGGGGACTTTTGGGATACAATTGGAAATGTAATTGAGGAAAACACGTAATAAAAAAAAAACAGAAGAATGGGATGTTAGGCTCAGGGCTTTCTTTTTCTCTTCCTTTCTCTTTCCTCTATCCCTCTCTTGCTCCTATCTAATGTTCAGGGAAAGGGAGAGAAGGCATGGAAAGAAACAGGGGGATAGAGGAATAAGAGCCTATATATGCATATATGCATGCATATTTATACGTGTGTGTGTATGTGTTTATGGGTGTGTGAATTAAATGGTAGATTATTTAAATCGACTTTAAGACCAAAGATGATCAACAAGACAAATATCGTCACATTGCTATGGTCTTTGTATCTTAATACAGAATAGGATTCTATTTGCAAGAATATATTATGTATACATGTTTCAACTCTTTTTTAAGGTATTGTACCTATGTAACATGACGTTCTAGTCCTTGAAGGCTGCTGTTGCCAACAGTCTTTGGCTTGTTACATACTAGAATTGTTGATTGCAGAAAACTTTTCCTATGATGAGCAGATAGTAGTTAGCTATGAACATGCAATTCACATATGCTATAAATTGATAGTCTTCAAAAACCTCAAACATCTACAGAATATGACATTTAAAGATGTTTTATTAATAAAATGCTCTTCAAGTGAGAAATGTCTGTTCCTGGCAGCATACTGACACCACTTCAAAGATGATGGACACTAAAGAACCTCTATATGGAGTTTGCTACACATGTGACAAGCTAGACACTAGGCAAGAAATTGTGCTTGCCTAGATTGCAGACAGAATGCTGTCCAAGCTGTGGATAAACAATACACAAGGAAGTTGATGGCCAAGCTCTACCCCAAGAAGATGAGGAGTCTTTCATAATTCCTGCTTTACAGAAAAGTCTGTCAGATATTCTGAGCCAGAAGCCTGAAGGTGGATGATCCAAAGACTCATAGACATTTCAGGTGAGTGTCTGAGGAAACAGCTACCTCTGTCGTGTCTATAGATTTGGAAGTTGCTTGTGTTGTATTTTTAGGATACTCAGGCCTTCTAACTCCTCATGTCCCTGAAAAGATTGAAGATTGGGTAGTTATAGTCTCACATTTCAGCTTAACTTGTGTGAGAAAATGTCATAAGGTCTAAGATATTCTTAGCTTTATAAATGGATAGTTTGATAGAAAATGATTTCTGTATAGAAACTCAAACTCCATCACCAAGATAGTTCTGATTGTAGAGTACTTTTCCCCAAGGTGGCCAAGTGCAGATAGAATGGACACTGTGAATGTAATTCTTATCTGCTGGTTTTCATAGTTGTTCCTCTGGATTGTAGTTTACTAATGTTACAGATGGGTGTGTATTTGGACTGTGGAGGGGAATATATAAAGAGAATCTCTTTAATCCTGTGTAGAGGCATCACTTGTCATTAAAATCTGATGGACAATTAAGCAAGGCAGGAAATACAAAGTGGGACATCAGGCAGAGACAAATAGGACTCTGAGAAACAGTGAAGACATGCAGAATGACCTTGAACTCTGAGGAAGGCAGAAACATGAATTTCAGGAGAGATAACCATCCATGCGGCAGACACAGACTAGAATCAAGAGGTTGTATCACTTACAGGCCAGCTGGGGAACTGGTCAAAGCTTATGGCCTAGGTATTTCTTTGTGAGGAATTAAGCCTCAGAGTCTATTCTGTTATCAACGTGGCTGGGTGGAAAACCTCCCAGTTACATTTTGTGATGACGTAGCCTCTCTCTCAGAACACTTGTCCAAAATGCACGTCATCCTTGAAAGCCCCAATGGTTGGTTTGACATACTCAGCATCCAGCTACAGAGGCCACCACTGCACTCTGCTGCCTGTAATTGCTAAAGAAGTAAATATCTGTCTCTGATCTGCTGAAGAGGAAGTTGAGAGAGGCTAGTCTCATTTTCATGAGAATGGAAAAGTCCCTCTGGCCCAGAGTGAGGACAGCCACTAAGGGTTATAACCTTCTCTGCTTGGTGCAGTTTTTGCTCTGACCTCACAGAGAACCTCTGTGATGGAAGAATGAGTATCCTCTGTATAAGACTGTGGACCGGCCTGTTGTATTTGTCCATACAGAGCAGGGAGCTACTTTTGGTGACCTGTGGGACTACTTCGTAGCTGTCTAGCTTGTGGATTGCCGATTGTTGAACCTCACAACTTGTGTGTACCAGAGCACAGGGAAAAGTCAGCCTCATGGCCAGCAACTCCAAAAAGAAGAGATTGGGAAGTCAGTATAGGGTCCTTTTCTATCTTGGCGAGGGTACATTTGGCACAGTGGTATTGGCCTCACACCTGAAAACTGAGGCCCTGGTGGCCATAAAAATGGTAGAGATCAGCAAGGAGACCCTCAAAGTTATCCAGACCGAACGAGAAATACTGGCGACACTAAAACATCCCAATATCATCTGCCTCTTCCAGGTCCTAATAACATCAAGCCACGTCAACTTCGTACTGGAGTACGCATCGGGAGGGAACTTATTTGATTTAATACAAGAGCATGGCCCACTGCAGGAGGAAGAGGCAAAACATATATTCGGACAATTAGTGGCCTCTCTGAAATATTGCCACAACCTTAATATTGTCCATCGAGACATTAAACCACAGAATGTGCTCCTCGATGAAGAAAGAAATGTAAAGCTGACAGACTTTGGCCTGGCCATAAAGTGTAGCCCTGGAAGATTACTGAGCCGGAAATGTGGGACCAGGAGATTTTGGGCGCCAGAGATACTGCTAGGGGAGCCATACGACAGCAGGAAGACAGATGTATGGAGTCTTGGTGTGCTACTATTCTTTATCACCACTGGGGACCACCCCTTTGCAGGAAGAACCTTGATAGAGTTCGAAAAAAGGCTTACCACAGGGACCTATCGTATTCCACCTTACATGTCTGTTAAACTGGAAAATCTCATACACCAGATCCTCACAGTTCCCCCTGAGAAGAGGCCCTCCATTGAAGACATTGAGAAACATCCGTGGGTCAGAAAATGTGATGTAACTGTTCGGACTGATAGCTTCCCAGATTACACCATCATAGAGATGCTCTGTGGCATGGGGTTTGATGCCAATAAGATCTTAGAATCCCTGCAGAAGAAAAAGTTTGATGAGAACATGGGGACATATTTGCTTTTAAAAGAGCAGGTAGGCAAAGGGATTGAGTATACCCCTACCCCTTCTCCCAAACCTGCGGATCTGTGCCCTGCGCCACCCCCATCACCAGCACATACCTCCGGTCTTCCCCAAAAAAGAAGGGCCAGTGAACCCAACTTTGGCCTCGTCCACATCTGGCCCTCAGGACAGCAGGGGCCTCCTGCCCTGACACGATCAGGACACAAGTTGGCCAGGAGTGACTCCATGCCTCCCATTGCTCTTTATTTTCCTGAGAAGAAGAGCACCACTCCTAGCTGTGCCATCTATACCGGAGCTGTGGTTGCCCCATGGATCTCCAACACCCTTTTGGAAGATGACACATACCTGCCACCTGCTGAAGACGTTACCATGGAAACATCATCTCCCACTCTGAAGATTGGGTTCTTCAGAAGACTGCTCAATCGACTCAGGAATTGCCTCTCAAGGCTTTGTTGCATCTCCCGGGCTCCAGAGACAAACACCCAGCGTAGATCCTCCAAGAAAGTGGCTCCCCTGAAAGAGGTCGGAAGCAGAACCCGGTGAAAGGGTAGGCAAGTATGGGAGGGTACATCTCAGCTCTGAATTTTAGAGTCTCTGTCTTTATTCATGTCTTCTCATTGGAAAAAATCCAAAAGGTGCATATATCTGGGGTCTCTTGCGATGCTCAGGTGTATATCTACTCCAGCAGGATTAAACTCTGCTCCTTGACTTACCATCTGAGGAAGGAATCTAGTTAGATAAAGCCTAGGTCATATCTGATGCAACTGAACTAGCAGTAATCAGCAAGCGACTGTGGGAACAGCCAGGGTGAAAGGGGACATGTAGAGCTGTCATCCATGCTGAACATATGCAGATAAGAGACTCTGCTTGGGGACCTAGTGCCTAAAAGTGTGACCACGGTCAAATACAAATTGGCCACCTCTATGTCTCCCTACAATTCAATTGGACAGGCAGAGTATGCTGAGCCCTGTTAAGTCTGACATTGCTGCTTGGATACCTCCATGTGGAAGCAGATCTGGATACCCAGTTCCTGTGTATCCTGAATGCCCCTTACACGGGAGATGGTTGCAGTGTCTCCAAAATCTCTCGACTATGATATTGAGAGTCTTGGCAGACAGCATCATGCTGGGCTTGTGGATAGGGTCCATAACTCCTCCCATCTCTGCACTTGCTCCAGTGTCCTTCCCTCCGGTGCCCTTTGGTTCTGACCCTAGTTGTCATTCCCCAAGGGAGCTCTCATGCAGTAGGAAGTTCTCAGAGAGGATGAGCCTGTCATTGCCCATGGTGCGTGGGTTTAAGTCCGCCTCACATCTAATGTCTTTTCCCTCCTTCAGCTTCTCCTCTGCAGATGACAGCGCTGCACTACCGAAGCTCGTGCTTGCAAGGCCAGGAAAGTCGTGGATCCCTGACAATGAAGGCAGTGGTTCATTGTTGCTGCGGATCACCTTTCAAAATAACAACCCTAAACTAGAAACACAAAGTAAAATTATCCTACCGATGTGAGACTGTTGTACAGAGGGAATCTCATGTCCAGATGGAATCTCATGTGAGGATCTGGTGCCTGGCAGAGGATCAATTTCAAGGCTCTAATGGGCCACCTCAAAAGTTTCCCTGCCATTCAGAAGGACAACCAGGGCCTGACCCTGTGGCTGCTGTATCAGTGTGGAGCATCTGCCTAAAATGGACACTAGCATCTCTAGACAAAGGAGAGGCTGGAGTGCCACACTTGTACTGCATGCCCAACCATTAAAACAGTAGCCAACCAACTGTTGAGGTGTGTACACAATGATACAGGATTCTGCACAGAGACTCCATTCACAATAATAGGGCCTCTTTTGTAGCCACCCAAAGCAGGCCGATGCCTTCAGCCCCTGTACCCCAAGACCAAATAACAGGCATTTTTTTAGGACACATAAGCTGGTCCTTGTTTCAGTTCCTTACCCCATTCATTTTGTCTCCTATCAAGAAAACTTTTCCTGCCCATCTCAGAACTGAATCTTGTTCCACAATTCAGGGAACACATGTGAAAAGAGGATTTGGACCTCTCTGTCCTCACGTCTCTGTATGGACACTCTGGGTGGACCATCTCTGGAAGATCCTGTCCCAGCTGCAGGATGGCCTGAGCGCCTGTACTGTCCATATCTACTGAAAGAAACACTCGAGGCAATAGACTATCCTGTCAAAGGCAATGCATTCTGCCCTTGACAATGATGTGAACATTCCGCTGTCTCCACATGAACACACCCAGCCTGCCCCAACATTGTGCTATAGTCACTATGGGGACAAGAAGGAGAAGAGGACTATGAGAGTAGGATGCTGGATGCCAAAATAATAATGATTGAGTCACCCTCTAGTGATGACGATGAAGCTCAGGCTCTACACTTCAGTGTGAGAGCTCAGTGTTGTTTCTGGAACCGTGTCCACACCAACACCCAGGAAACCACAGGCTTTGGATGGTGGATGCTTCTGACCAGACGGGGAGAGTGGTAAGTTCCTGGAGTGCACTGAAAGAGCGCTCACTCTGTGCAGGTGCCCAGGGAATGAAATGGTCTTGTCTCCCTGGGCATCAGGGCCCAAATAAGAATAATAGCATGCATAGGCTTTTTCCTTCAGGAAAGGGGTTGGGGTGGGTACAGACTGGGTCTATATTCTGAGCATTGAAAAGCATGCAGTTTGGGAGGGAAGCTTGAACCACTGTGAAACATTTTGTCTGCCAGTACCAGCATCCTTCCTGAGAGGAGATTTTTAGAAGGGAGAGAGACACCCATGGCATGCATATATACTGACCTCTTGAAGGTAACCCAGTTTGACAGGGAACCTGTAAGGCCTGAATGACTGTGAAACCTTTTGTCTGCAAGTAACAGAATCTTTCCTGAAAGCAGAATACACTTCCAGAACACCAGAGGCCAAAAGTAACGATGCATATGGTGACAGCTGTTCTGGTGACCTGTAACACCATCAGGAGGCATGAGGCTCACCTTCTCCTATATCCAAATGTAACCTTCATCAGTGCAGGTCGCTCCAGGGCAGCTCGTAGTGTTCCAAATTCCTGCAGACAGGAGAGGTAAGGAGGTCCCCTCCTCCCTGTTGCCTTTGTCTTCTCAGGAGGCTTGAGCACTTAAGTCCCTGCAGATTTCTCAACCTGCCTGAACTCTCTGCTAATCCAGTGTTCCAGTACTCTCCAACGGTGAGGCGAGAGAAGACCAGAGATGTTTGCAACTCTGATCCAGTCTAACTGAGCTTCCAGTGCTCAAACACAGAGCGTGGACAGAGATTTTTGAGGCCTCTCCATGAATGCTGTCCAGAATCAAGCTATGGGGGAGTTCAGTGTGGGAGACGTGCAGGACCTTGGATAGAGTCTGGGGTCTCGAGAATGAAATGTGTCTTCATTAGGGCCAGAAGACACATGAGGAGTGGCCCAGTAGATACAGAAGACACAGTGTCATGATGTGGAGTCCAAGGCCAAGGGAGGTTACTGAGAAATCCAATGCTTGTATGAGTGAAGCTGGACATGAACAGTGTGGATGGACGTGGTCCCTTTCACTTCAAGCTGCAGTGTTGTCGCCAGCTGCTGAGAAGCCCATGTCCCAGTAGACTATCCTCTGACAAGAATATTATGCCTTTTAAGCTCATGTGACGATTTCTCTGTCTCCATATAGGAGACCAGGCCATACAAGGTGCTACTGTCACTGAGGAGACAGTAATGAGAGGAGGACTGTGACAGTGGGAGGCGTCATGCAAAAGTGATGTGAGGCTCAGATGCATCTGGAAGCTTTATGGTGCAACCCCTTCTCCTCTCTTCAGATCTTCATTCTATGCTGGAGTCTTCCTAGTGACAGCCCTGTCACCAAACGACAGCAACGTCTCCCTTAATCTCCCTCGTTCTTGCTGCTCAGTCTTGAGACTAAAGAGCCTAGAGGAGGGCCTCTACAGATCAGTCAGTGGGTGTCCCCTGACCACTGCCACTGCATTTTCTAGGGATTGTGTTCTATGTGTGGGATGTATGAGAGAGCTGGTCTCCCAGCTCTTGGGATGCAGCCTGTTCCTCATTTCCTGGACAGTGCCTGCTCCAGTCTTCCTCTTGCATCATGGAAGCCATTCTTCCCTTCACAGGCCTGACTTCATTTTTACCCACAAGGAGGAAGGGTGAAGATTGGCTCTGAGATGTGACCCCAGCTTCTAGACTGTCTATGTGAAGTGGTATTATCTGACCTTTTCTCAGATGCCATTCTATAGGCACAGAGATGTGCAAGGCTCTAGCTAGGTGCTAGATCCCAGGATCATTAATGTCATGGACAACCTGTGCCCAAGGAGCTAACACACTGACACAGTCCAGGACATCCAGGAAGACGAAAGTGGTGAGGTAAGTCCACTTCAAAACAGGTAAAAACAAGCAGTAATAAAACTGGTAGTTCCCATCCTAGTACAGGTTGTTGGCAAACACTGTCCCTAAGCATACATTTAAGAACAAGTGTTGTTGGTCTTAACTGTCTGCTGGGCTAAGCATGTAGAGAAAGAAGGCCTGACACAGAGGCCCATGAGAGCAGCAATGTGACTGGCAGCCATCATGAATGACTGGACCTGATGAGTATCTGTGATAGATTTCTATGGACACCCTAAAGGAAATTTATTGTAACTGATCTCTTGGTGAAATGGTGTTCTCCACTCAGATCAAAAGCCCTCAGAGTGTTAGGTGATGCAACATGCCAAAAGCCTGAACTCTACGCTCCCCTTGTGCTGGTGATGGGAAAGTCAGAAGATGAAGAGGCTATCCTGATGGCTGGACAATGTAGCAATCCCAGAAACAAGAGGCCATGCTCCTGCATGTAGATCCACCATTCTTCACATATGCATGTTGAGTTTCTAAGCAGGTAAGGAGTGCAGATAAAAACTGTCACCAGAGGTAATCTTAGACCTAGGTTGTCCCGCAGCACTTTAGTCTCCTTTCTCTCTCATGAAGACACTCCTCTTACTGTCCAGGATTTTTCATAACTCTGAAAATACGACACTGAGATATACAGGTAGGAGGAGGCAATCTATATTGTCTGTGCTCTGACCTCCTGTCACTATTTTCTCTTTAGATGTCTCTAGCTATGATTCTGAACTTCAGAAAAGCAGTCGAAGGTCATGAGGAGTCCTGATAGAATCAACACAGGCTAGAGCCAAAATCGCGATGCTGTGTCCTAAAGTCCTTTCCTGTTTGGAGCTGCTGAGTGTAGTCTGAACTGAGAGTCTGGACCTGCTCTCTCAGTGAAGGCACAACTTCTTGAACTCTGACTCTGAACTGTACTTGTGGCTAATGCTCCTTATGATCCAAAAACCTAATTCAGCATTGAAAATATAAGCTTCCAACCTCCAACCTGGAACATTCTGTCTCAGAAAGGACAGTGTGTACACTTGAATGGAAAGACCAGGTGAGGAAGATGGAGAGGTCCCATGTGGCTTTATTACTGTGTGCTTGATCTCATTGCACTTCGCAAACTTCCTTCAATCCCAGCCCAAAATTAGTAGTAGTTCTTGATGAATAGAGCCCTGAAGTGCTGACAGGGCTGAGGGATCCTTGGCTGCCATGTCCCACACAGAGACTCTTCAGGATCTTCTGTGAGGGCCTCTTTTTCTTCATTCGTTGAACATCTTGTGGTATGAATGATTTCCCTGAACACTCTGACACTCACTGGTCAGTTTGCAGACCTGCCCTCCCACTTCAGGAAAGTTCTCCTACTCTGATTGACTTCTGGGGTGCAGCTTCATTTCCATAGAAGTTGTTTATTTTATATATATATATATAACAGGAGCCTGACTAACACCTTGCATATAATAGCTAAACTTCTATAATGCCTAGAGGCAGCACAAGATGGGGCCACTGGATGTGGTTAGCTCTGTTTCTCTCAGCACATTAAACAGTATGATCAGTCATCCATCAGCTTAGAAAGACACTTTTCTCTGCTTCCATCTTCAGTTGCTAGGTCTTTTCTGAATGGCGTTTCACTCATATTAACCTTCTTGTCTAGCTCATGGACTATCCTGTAATGTTCTACCATCTGTACACTCTCTGCTGTCATCTCCTTCTGGGAATTTGACGCCCAAGCCTCTCTTCCTGGGGAGCTCATGCTCTGGTCTATTCACCATCTTCTATCCAGAGTCTCGGTACAATGTCAGGATGTCAGGAAGCTATGGGCTGGATAATGGCCCAGGTACTATGGACTCTGTCCTTCTCATCCCATGATATTCCATCCTCTCACTTCTCCCTTGAAGATCCTGGTGCTTTCCCACAAGAAGTTGCTGAATGTGGCTACCTGGAAGGACAACCAAAGAGGGCTGCCAGAGAGAAGGCCACTACCAATTAGTCAAGCAACCTCAGCTGCATCATCACAAGCATCTGTAGTATGGAGGTCTGGTAAACACAGTGTGGGCCTTTTCCTTCCCTGGATGCCACCATCAAGTGAGATATAGGTCGTTCACATCACTGTGTGAACCTAGAATTCCTCTGCAGGTAAGGGCTTGGGAAAAGGGCCGTGTGCAGAAGTGCTAGTGGTTGATATCACTGGCTATTCCTTAAATATGAGAAATCCGAGTATCCAGCCGTTACAGAGCACCTTCCTTCCTTGCTCCCTCTAACCCCTAACCCTTATAAGAACACCCTGAAGGCAATATTTAGATTATGACTGGAGATGAGACATTCAGAGGGAGGGAGGCAGGGTGCCTCACCGAGCGTGACATGGGAGCCACAGTTTGATAACGTTTACTGATGAAGGGAACCACCAGATATATTCCACTGTTGTCCCTGGGTTGTTTTAGAGTCCTTGTGATACTCTGAAGCAAAACCTTTTAGCTTCATTTCCATCACAGTGACTGGACACTTCCAGTCATATACTGGAATTATATTGTTATATTGCATTACCACAGTGAAGCCAAGGCATATCTGCAAAGGGGACGCCCATGTCATATGCTTGCATGTGCTCATCTAAAGCTCTGTGCTATTGTGCAGCCTGGTACCCAAGCCTAAGGAATGGCACTGCCCAAATTGTTGTGTCTTCCCATGTCAATTAAGATAATGAACTTGATCCTCTATAGACAGTCTCACAGGGAACTTCATCTAGAGCATTCCTCTGTGAAGACTCCCTCCAGGTCACTTCTCCTGCACTACTTAAGATTACTAATTAAAGGGCATGAATTGCTCCCAGTGGCGACCATATCTCCCAACATTGAAAATTGTCAGATTCGTGACTAGAGGTTTCAGCTTCTCATTTTACCCAGGCTCAAACCTGACATCTTGTGGTGTGTCCTACCTGGCCCTCTCAGCTTCTCCCTACATTATACCTGACACTGTTTTCACTCAGCCATCAGCTCATCACTGGGATGTCTCTACTGTGTCCTTGACTAATGCTTTCTACACAGGGATTAAGATTTCGAAGCAGACATCTTTGCCTTCAGGTTGATCTATTTTTCTATTTCCTCTGCTAGGTCCTTTTACAGGAGTGGAGTCCTTCCCTCCAAGGGAGGTTAGCAACTGGTCAGACATTCAGGCCATTTTCCTCTGCTAGCCTGTGCTTCTTTGAGTAGGTCCAATTCAGTGCTACTAGGTATGTATAATGCTTACAGACCTTACCCTAATTTATAGAGATGGTATGGGCATTGAGAGCATGTAACCTTGGAAAGCATTTTAAATTAGTTACAAATGTTCTCACTTATGACCTACTTGCTGTCTCCTCTGTCTGTCTCTTCTGCTTCTCTGTTTCTGTATCTCTCTGTTACTCCAGCTTTGTCTCTGTCTCTGCATTTGTTTCTGACTCTATCTCTCTTCCTCTCTGCCTCTCAGCTTCTCTCTCCCTGTCTGTCTCTGTCTGTGTTTCTCTCTCTCTCTCTCTCTCTCTCTCTCTCTCTCTCTCTCTCTCTGTGTGTGTGTGTGTGTGTGTGTGTGTGTGTGTGTGTTTTGGCATATATATTTTGTGGTTAGCCTGTGGATGTCAGAGGATAACTCTATTGAGGCATTTCTCAAACCCTTAAAGGACCCAGATATTTAACTCTATTTAATATTCTTGGGAAAGTTTTATAGGTGGAAGAACATGAATGATCTGAGGCTGTGCCAGTCCATGCTGGAGAAGTACCTGACTGGACTGAGGAGTAGAAACCTCGGCCATGGACCATGAATGTGCTGTTCTCCTTCCATGGATGACAGTCAGGACAATGGAATCTTCTCTGTCCTTCAGAATTTTCTTGGTTGTTGATTTGGGGAATCCTCAATCTCTCAACTTAGTTCTCTAATGTCAAGTAGTATTGAATCTTAGCATCCTACTTTATTTGCCCCTGTTATTTCTGTCTACCTTTATTTTGCCAGAACTTTGTATGGCTATGACAGTACGTTTGTATCACTTTAGGATTGGCAAGGCCACATCAGGGTAACCAGAGCCCTTACACATGATAGTCTTCTTGTAACACTAATCTTGACTCAGTGGTGAGAGAGAACTTAAAACTCAGAGCATGACCTGCCCCAGTGTGGTTCCTGAGCCTGGGAACTCAAAGCTCAACAGTCCAACCTTCTTCGTTTATTCTGGGTTTGGACCTTTTGCAGTCTTTTCTTGTCAGTGTCAACAACTACTTCGGTAGTAGCTGGAAGTCCAGAAATCAAGGGGTGGGCGTTTCTTGCATGATCTTGACCCATATTGGGTCTTCTAACTTCTGTCTCCACATTCAACATTAAATATACCACATCTCTCCAAAGGTCATGCCTGTTCCAGTATCCTGAACTCAGTGAGGAGGTTGGACTAAGTGTCAAAGGAATGAAGGTCAAGCTCTGGATTTTATCAGAGAGTCTGAGCAAGACCACTGATGTTCTGGGAAAAACTTGACTTTTCAGTGGAATCTTCATCTGCTGTACATAACCAAAAGCCTTTGCTGTGATGAAAACCAGGTAGACAGAGAGTCCACAACGGGAAATGGTTCCGAGGTCTACCACCTTAATGCTTCCAATTCTGCCTTCTAGGGAATGCTAACAAATCTGCATACTGCTATGTTCCAGAGGATGATAAAAGGTGCTGCAGTTGGCATGACTGCTGACAAGAGACACTGAGAGGTTCACTTCAAATTCAATATTCAGATTGTCTTCATGGTCTTTCCTTAGTCTCCCCTTAGAGACAGAACTGAAATTCACCCTGGACCACATCTTTTACATGAAGGTAAGATGATCACTTTAGATAATTTAGCTTTTGATGCTAAGACACTGGGATTCCAAAAGCTATGAGAGGAGAGGGCACAAAGTAGAGCTCAGTCCTGCAGCTCATACCATGCATAGCTGACGTGCTGGGTTCTGTCCTCAGGGAGAAGCATGGGGAAATTTCTATTTCATGTCATAGGAAACTCCCAATCAGTCTCATGTCTCTGCACCTAGAGCAGAGGCTTTGCTTGAATCACGTCTTAAAGCAAGTGATGTTGGAAACGTGGTTGCATATGACTAGTCCTACCACACTTGCTGCAGCTGTTGTGAGGGATGTTCCAGGTACATCTTTATCCAATGCCATCCAGGTATGAGTTAGATACTCTTGCTAGAATGACAACCCAATGCATGTAAATTTTCGATATATGGAAGGACAGGGTATTTAGTGTTTTGGTAAAAGTACCCATATCTAATCATGACCGAGATAAATATACACTGTGTCCTTGTGAGAAAGGGGAAACCACGCTGAGGAAGGTCTCTCCTGAGGACAATGGCCCTGAGAACACAGAAACCCAGCAAGGCTCACAGGAAAAGCCATATTTGAAGCCCTGCTTGACAGGCCACAGACCCAGCATTTCTCTTTCCTCCTGGCTTTCTTTGTAAAACAGTCTTCCCCTCAGACACACCCATTCCAGTCATTCTCACAGCCATCAACTTATCCCACAATCTGGATGTCAGCCAACTCTTACACCTCTCCCTTTGTGTAACATGGGAAGATGGTAGTCATGCCCAGTGTCCTAGGAGTTCTATACTAAACCTGCCTTACTGCACATTTAGACCTGTCAGCAGGCTTTGGTATTGTGGAAAATGGGCAGATGTTGGCCATATCCAGTGTCCTGACAGCTTTAGAATGAGCCCACTTCACTACACAGCTAGGTCTGTTGCAGCAGGCTTTTCTGTGAGCCATGTGGACATCTTTTTCCTTTCATATGCATTCCTTGTAAAGTAGACCTAGGAAATGATACCAGGAAATCCCTTCACCTTGTAAGTCTTTACAGCTCCTCCCTCATGTCCTTGGCATTTTTAAATGAGCCAAGTTCCAATTACACCCATAGCAAATGGCAAACAAATCACACCCCATTCATTTCTGACCTGGTCCTGATCTCACCTCCAAAACACTCAGAGGACATAATCCATATGTCAATTTTCTAAGGTGTAGATGATGAGCTGACAGTTGGAGGGAATGTAGAAGTGAAAGATCCTCTCTTGAGCATCCTCAGAGAGGTGTAGCTGTTCAGACCCACATAGAGGGAAACCATTACTTTATGCTGGCCTTTGTGAGCACCATATCTTCTGGGGACATTAAACAATGATATTGGGAATCTTCTAAAGTGGTGTGGCCCATACTGTCAAAACAGAGTGTTTTGTCTTTTTAAATTTTAGAGGGGAGGTGGTCTCCTTCTTCCACAGATATGAGCTGGGTTTAGTACTGCTCATGCTGAGAGATGAGCATGTTCAATCAGAAGGTAGCCTTTTCTTCTGGTCCCACATGGAGCCATTGATTGCCTGTCTCATTCTTTCTGCTGCCTGGAAATCCTAAGCACTTTTGAGTTTAACATAGGGAGCCACTGGGCTACGGTTTCCTGCACATTTTTCCCACATACCAGCCATGCTCTCTCGATTCACAGAATGCTAAGGTGTCCTGTAAGATTTCCCAGTCTCTCTGAAGAATTCAATCTGCCTGCTTATTAGCATTTCCTCTGGACGATGCCACTGAAAAGCCATGTGCTTTTATTATTGTTATTGCATACTTTTACTCTTCTGTTTGGTATAAGTGAACATTCATGAAGATCAACTTAAAAATAGGCATGTAAAATGTATTCACAAAAGTGTCAATGCTCTTGTCCCAAACTGTTATGTTCCCAAACCCCTGCTCCAACCCCACAAGTTATCTCTTTCCCAAGACTTGCTCTGTCTTTACAGTATTTGCTCTGTTGCATCTGGCCCATGTTTCCTGGGGATGTTTCCGTCTGGTTTGTAACAATTCCTTCTGGTTTGTAGCAATGGCCCTGCTGCTTTTAGCTGGCAGACTCTCTTTTTTTCTAAGGTGGTTGTTAAGCAGACCATATCCCTTGTCTTGTCTCATGTGCAGTTATTATGAATCAACTTGCAAGAAGGAGTTGAAATACCACTTGCAATGTTGTATTTATGGGTTTGACTGTCAAGGTTAATCATACACAGGAGAACAAGGTGGGTCAAAAAAGAAACATAGTAAGTTGATGAATTCTATCAAATTCCTGGTGATGTGTTCAAATGTGTGATGCTTAAACTTGGGAGGCTAAATAGTACATTTCAAAAAGCCAGGCTTGCACCTACCCATGAAGAGTCCAAAGAATTACACTTCAGGTTTTAGGTTTACCAAGGGCTGAAGGACAAATCTACAATAGCCATTGGCATTCCCACAAACATGTAAAAGCAAATGCTACTACTAGATGCCATGAATGATCCTTTTCTTGTAGTTTACTTGTCATCCTTTAGGATTTTAGCTTCCTTTTCTGTCATGTGTTCTTGAGGGCTCTTGGACTATAACATGCTCCCTTCTTTGCGGTGTCAGCCTTGCCCCAAAATATGGGATATTACAAAGGCTGGATGGTATTGCAATGAGGGGTCTGCTGGCATTTTCCCTAAATAGAGGCTGAGTGAGTTGTCAGGTTTTCTTGAGTTCAGAGTTCCTGAGCAGAGTGAGGCAGGACAGGTGCACACAGTCTCAAATCAGTGGTCATTCTTTTTTTTTTTTTAATTTAGGTATTTTTCTCATTTACATTTTCAATGCTATCCCAAAGGTTCCCCATACCCACCCCCCCAATCCCCTACCCACCCACTCCCCCTTTTTGGCCCTGGCATTCCCCTGTACTGGGGCATATAAAGTTTGCAAGTCCAATGGGCCTCTCTTTGCAGTGATGGCCGACTAGGCCATCTTTTGATACATATGCAGCTAAAGACAAGAGCTCCCGGGTACTGGTTAGTTCATATTGTTGTTCCACCTATAGGGTTGCAGTTCCCTTTAACTCCTTGGGTAATTTCTCTAGCTCCTCCATTAGGGGCCGTGTGACCCATCCAATAGCTGACTGTGATCATCCACTTCTGTGTTTGCTAGGCCCTGGCATAGTCTCACAAGAGAGAGCTATAACTGGGTCCTTTCAGCGAAATCTTGCTAGTGTATGCAATGGTGTCAGCATTTGGAAGCTGATTATGGGATGGATCCCTGCATATGGCAGTCACTAGATGGTCCATCCTTTCGTCACAGTTCCAAATTTTGTCTCTGTAACTCCTTCTATGGGTGTTTTGTTCCCATTTCTAAGAAAGGGTAAAGTGTCCACACTTTGGTCTTCGTTCTTCTTGAATTTCATGCGTTTGACAAGTTGTATCTTATATAGGGGACTAATATCCAATATATATAAAGAACTCAAGAACGTGGACTCCAGAAAATCAAATAACCCCATTAAAAAATGGGGCTCAGAGCTGAACAAAGAATTCTCACCTGAGGAATACCGAATGGCAGAGAAACACCTGAAAAAATGTTCAACATCCTTAATCATCAGGGAAATGCAAATCAAAACAACACTGAGATTCCACTTCACTCCAGTCAGAATGGCTAAGATCAAAAACTCAGGTGACAGCAGATGTTGGCGAGGATGTGGAGAAAGGGGAACACTCCTCCATTGTTGGTGGGATTGCAGGCTTGTACAACCACTCTGGAAATCAGTCTGGCCGTTCCTCAGAAAATTGGACATAGTACTACCGGAGGATCCCGCAATACCTCTCCTGGGCATATATCCAGAAGATGTCCCAACCTGTAAGAAGAACACATGCTCCACTATGTTCATAGCAGCCTTGTTTATAATAGCCAGAAGCTGGAAAGAACCCAGATGCCCCTCAACAGAGGAATGGATACAGAAAATGTGGTACATTTACACAATGGAATACTACTCAGCTATTAAAAAAATGAATTTATGAAATTCCTAGGCAAATGGATGGACCTGGAGGGTATCATCCTGAGTGAAGTAACCCAATCACAAAGGAACTCGCACAATATGTACTCACTGATAAGTGGATAATAGCCCAGAAACTTAGGATCAGTGGTCATTCTTTACCCACACACTGCTCTACTGTGGACAGCAGCACAGGATAGGAACCTGACACTTAGGTGGCTTGTTCCTCACTATGTTCTCACAGCTTTTCAACTTGGACCACATTTGTTATGGTCAAAGATGCAGTCTAGTGTGTTTTAAGTTCCAATCTATTGGTTGGTGGATGAGTTAGGATGCTCAAAGATTCTGTTTACACCATTCGGTGCTCCATTTTGATCCTGCCTTTGGTATCACCATGTCATATGATCCCTCCAGAGTTCATCCCAAAATTTATCATCATCCATAAACTTTCCAACCAGCTCTGAGAATTCATTTCCCAGAAAATAGAATATCCTAGGATGGGAATAACATCTGTGGGCTCTTATAAGCCAATCCTGGTAGATGGTATTGCTCTGCCAGTAATTGGAACAATGAGTCTCTGCTGGTCCGTGATGAGAAGATTCCAGGCACCTTTGAGTGCCTGGAAATGTAATGAGATGATCTTGACCCTTAAACTGTTAAGTAAGTATTCAAAGTGGTTCATGGACACCCATTTGTACAAAGGAGCTAAGAAATTTTCAAAGGGCTTTTGGGGCTTTTCGACCCTGCTTGTGTGTTTACGAAGGTACCGGTCTGGGAGGACATCTCTGGACAGCGGCATATCTGTAGTGTCTCATCTTTGCTTCATGATGCTCCCAAGAGACTGGGAAATGGAGACTGTTGCATTAAAATCTGATCTCTGGTGTATAAATTTTGGGCTGTGTACAATAGAGTGGGTACTCCTCAGAAGTAATGTTGGGACATTTTTTTTCAGATATGGAGGAAGAACCTTTTGGCCATCATATTCAAGCCTGCATGAGTTCATATTTGTGTCCCAGGCCTCGAGCTTTTGAGTCTCCAAGGGAAAACTTTTGGTGGTGTTGCTACAGGATCTACATGCGGGTCTCTTTGTTTGCCTTCTGTACATGGATAACACAAGTGATGTTCTGAGTAAGTGGGCATATGATCCTTGAAGGGGTAGTAGTGTCTCTCTCTCCCCTCAGAGCACACAGGGTCTTCACATTCTCTGTACTCACGTACTCCGTTCGTGAATCTCTTTCACATCTGCCCCCCAGTCACAGTCTGACCACAAGTGATTAGACTTTTGATGTTCCCAGGAGAATACCCCTAACTGGATGTTTCCATTCTTAGCCCCTTTGTAGGGAGGAGAACAAAGACCTGGAGATGTCATGCTGTTCACCTGTTCAAACAGTGCAGAAGAGCAGGCAACCAACACCAGACCTTCTGGGTGCTAGGACCCTGTCACTATGCAAGGGCTATCTAGGATGACTCTGTACAGGTGATATGGCAGAAGTTAATTCTTTCCAAAAGAGCTTGACTGACATAGTGAAGAGAGCTCCCACAACTTCCCTGTCACAGTCTCCATCAGTTCTTCCATGTCTCCTTGGCTATCACTTCAGAGAGCTTCTGATTCTCCTGACAGGAGAGCTCCAGCAAAAACTCGGACTTCAGGCTAGAGGGACAAGTATAGCAATGGGGGTATTATGCATTGGTGCAGTGCTAGCACATCTGGGGGCTGCAAAGACTGGTGAGAAAGACCTGGGAAAATATCTTCGGCAAGAAATCCATTCTTCTCTCAACTCACAAGTTCCTTCATTTTGTTCTCCATATTCAGTCTCATGATACTGAACAGACTGTTCTAGCTGATGAGGCCGGGCTTAGAAGATGGACTACAGCCAAGAACCCTGGCCACCATAACGACAAGTCACACCTTTAGGAAACACTTGAAAAGCACTTATGCACAGTAGAAAAGTACAAGGATTAAAGTCTCCTCAGGCATTCCAGCATAGAGAGAGTCTGACAGACTCAGGTCAGAGGTTACCTCCAAATAATAGAAGAGGAAGAAGGTCCTGCTTGACAGAAGAAGCCTGTGGCTGAGGCCATTGCAACAAGGACTATGATTGTGAAACTTGTTTCTCCGTGGATACTGGTTTCAGAAATCTTGTGCCCAGGTACCCACAGTCCTCCTCACATACCTCATTTTATAGAACTTTGCAAGTCCTGACATTGTGTCATGTGCTTTGTTATCCCACATAGGGTAACAAAGATTTTTACCCATTTAAGAGTCTGGAAATAGGCTGGACCCACTGTTGACATTAAAGGTGCATTTCTCTACTTTGTGGTTATTGACCCTTTTCAAACTTGTTTGACATCCTCTACATCTATGATGACAGGGAACAAGGCTCAGGGGCTGATATTTCCAAGATTCATCCCTATGAAATTCAGAATCCCATACCTCAAACAGTACAGATACCACTGTGGAATGGGTTCAAAGACAAGTTGTCTGATATAGGAATTTTTCAGATTAATTTATAGGTCCAGCACTCAGCTAGATGAAACCTACAGAGAATCATTCAGGGATTCCAACTTTAGAAATTAAGTGATGCAATTAAAGAAAATGGCAAGTGGTAGGCTCACATAGTCACATCATTGCCTCTGTGACCCATAGTACTGTGATTGCCTTGCTCTGTGTCACCATTTACAGAATAACAGTGCAGGGCAGCAGAGCAGTACAGTGGCCCTTGGGTGGTGTGGTGGGTGGTTCCAGGGCATACTGCCATCCCTCCATCCTCTACATCTAGGATGAAAGCAAGAGGAAAATGGGAGGGATTATGTGAGGGCAAGATTCATGGCCCAATTCAGCCTAGTTGTCATCTACCAGGCTGGAAGAGCACAGCTGCCTCAGTGTGTAGACCTGGTGGCTGTAGGATGACCTGCTTGTCTGCACATAGTGGCTTCTGGCCAAGGATGCAGATAAATTGACTCTGAAACAAAACTTGGCCCATGACCTAGAAAGTGTGGTCTGTCAGGCCCCCTGACAGATGGTTGACTAATGCTCTTGAAAGCATTATCCAACCATTCCCCTGACCGATGGACACATTATCAGAGCTTTTTGTTTACTGAACAAGTGACCTTCACTCTCCCTGCTGTCCTCAAACTCGCTACCCTACTGCCTGAGACTTCACCTACTCATCATTGTGCTGACATTCTGGCAGAAGAAATGGATACTCGAAATGATCTGAAGGATCAGATCAGCCTTGGCCTGAGAGTTCAAGCTGGTACATGGATGGCAATAGCCTCACGGTTGAAGGTAAGCAGAAGGAGGGGACAGTGGTGCAGTGGTAGAAAGCAAGTGATCTCGGCCAACAGCCTCCCTGAAGGGACGTTATCCCAGAAAGCTGAACTTGTGGCTTTGATACAAGCTCTATAGATGGCAAAAGGGAAGTCTACACTGACAGCAGTTATGATTTTGCCACTGTATGGAGCAATATACAGACCAAGAGGGCTGTTGACATCTGCCGAGAAAGACCTAAGATGCTGTGGCTAAAAGAAATCAGATGGCAGATCTAACCGCCAAACAGGCATTCCAAAGAGCAATGATCCCAACAGTCTGAAGACTATCAAGTTATAGACAAACTAAGACTGGTAAAAGAAACACTATATAGAATAGTAGAAACTGAAGAAAGAAAACTAGTCCTCCCATGGGAAGACAGACATGAAATCTACTGGGAAATAGACTTTACTGAGAAAATTATGTGTATGAATACCTCCTAGTTTTTGTGAACATTCTCAAGATGGATAGAAGCTTTTCCTTGTAAAAATGAGACTGCTCAGATAGTCAAGAATATTATTAAAGAAAATTTTCCAAGGTTCAGATTGCCAAAAGCAATAGTGTCAGATAATGGCCCTGCCTTTGTTGCCCAGGTAAGTCAGGGTGTGGCCAAGTATTTAGAGGTCAAATGAAGATTGTATTGTGTGTACAGACCTCAGAGCTCAGGACAGATTGAATAAATAGAACTCTAAAAGAGACCTTGACAAAATTAACCATGGAGACTGGCACAGACTTGGTGCTCCTTCCCCGTGCCCTATTTAGAACTGGAAATACTCCTTCTTGATTCAGTCTTACTCTTTTTGAGATCCTTTATGGGGCTCCCATGCCCACCACTGTCTAAAAATGATGTGTTTAAACCTATGTTGTTATAATAATGATCTGTATGCTAAGTTAAAAGGCTTGCAGGTGGTGCAGAAAGAAGTCTGGTCACAACTGGCTACAGTGAACGAGCCGGGTACCCCAAAGACATCTCACCAGTTCCAGCCAGAGATCTGATCTACGTGCACCTACATCATGCCCAGACCCTCAAGCCTCACTAGAAGGGTCCCTGCCTAGTCCTGTTTACTAACCCTTCTTATTCTGTTTTTGTTCCCATGTTAAATACAGTATAGCTTATGGTCCTCCAGTGTCAACACCAACCTATAGTTAAAAAAAAAAAGAGTATGATTTCTATTCTCCACATAGAGATATAGACTTCTAAAATTCCAAGATTAGAATTACTTAGTAGAAGAAGAGGGGAATGAAAGATGAAATTTCAAGACCTGTAAGTCATAAAGTACTCAGAAATTGCTGGTTGTTTGTGAGCCTAGAGGCTGCCTGGGGCTGAGAACAAAGAAAAACAAACCCAGGTATGCCCCATAGTTAAAACATTCCTGGTAACAGCTTGACCAAAAAGATAAAGAGGAATGTGAGGACATAACAGGGCTATCTGAACTGAGTCAACAACTCATAGAACTCTGACACCCTGCACGCACATGTAATTTTTCTGCTGATGTTTGAATGAGCCAGTAGTGTCTCGCTATGCTGAATTCCCCACCCCTAAACCCCTTACCCCATAAAAACCCCTAGCTTTCAAACCTCAATGCCAATATACGTTATCTCCTGTGTGGGATGCATGTCGGTCCGGAGCTCCGTCATTAAACTACCTCGTGTAATTACATCAAGACGGTCTATTTGTGATTCTTTGGGTGCACGCCAAATCAGGAATTGAGTGGGGGTTTCCCCACTAGGTTCTATCACAAAGACACACTTAGCAACTTTTAGATCGTTTACTTGTGTCTGGAGCCTTTTGATTTTATCACACAACTCCTTCCTTTTATTCATCATTTTTCCCCAGATACTAAGAGCAGCCAGCCAGTAAAATCATTTTTCGATTTTTTCCCCATATTGTAGAAAGCTTTGTACACTGAATCACCTAATTCATCAAGAAAATCAAGGGCATTAGCTTCTTTAAGTTTGAAATATAGTTTCAACCATGGGTCTTCAAAATTCTCTGAGCTCCCAGAAGGGAGAGAATCTGGAGAGGTTTCAGTAGTTGAAAGTGCCGGTGGATCAACAAGTCAATTCCAGTATTTTAAAAGATTCATCCTTGTACTTCAGTTCCTCTAGAACCATTCCTGGTACCAACTTCTGTATTAGTCAGGGTTCTCTAGAGTCACAGAACTTATGGATAGTCTCTATATAGTAAAGGAATTTATTGATGATTTACAGTCTGCAGCCCAATTCCCAACAACTTTTCAGTAGTAGCTGTGAATGGAAGTCCAAGGATCTAGCAGTTACTCAGTCTCACATGACAAGCAGGCAAGGAGCAAGAGCAAGACTCCCTTCTTCCAATGTCCTTATATTGTCTCCAGCAGAAGGTGTAGCCCAGATTAAAGGTGTATTCCACCACACCTTTAATCCCGGATGACCTTGAACTCGGAGATTTGATCTTCTGGAATCCATAGCCACTATGCCTCAAGATCTCCATACCAAGATCCAGATCAGAAACTTCTCTCTCCAAGCCTCCAGATAAGGGTGACTGGTGAACCTTCCGATTCTGGATTGTAGTTCATTCCAAATATAGTCAAGTTGACAAACAGGAATAGCCACTACACATTCTTTCTGCAGAACCTCAGGGCTTCAGTCCTTTTCTCTCACCCAATACCAGATCAGGTCCCCCACCCCCACCCACTTTTCCTCCCATTTCCCTCCCTCCCTCCCCACTTATGATTGCTTCTTTCTTCTCTCCCCCAAGTAGGACTGAGGTGTCCTCACCTGGGCACTTCAGCTTGTTGAGCCTTTTGAATTCTGTGGACTGTATCTTGTATATTCTGTATGGGTTTTTTTTTTTTTTTTGGCTAATATCCACTTATTAGTGAGTGCATTCCATGCAGCTGAAAGAGTCAGATGCAGATATTTGCACCCAACCAAAGGACAGAAGCAGCTGACCCCTGTTGTTGAATTAGGAAAGACTGAAAGAATTTGAGGAGAAAGTCTATCCTATAGGAGGACCAGCAGTCTTAATTAATCTGAACCCCGGAGAACTTTCAAACACTGTAACACCAAACAGACAGCATACACCAGCTGATATGAGGCCCCCAACACACATACAGTAGAGGACTTCCAGGTCTATGTTCATTCAGTGATGATGCACCTAACCCTCAAAAGATTGGAGGCTCCAGGGAGTTTAGAGGTCAGATGGGGTAGAGGGCGGGGGGCATCCAAGTGGAGACAAGGGGGGTGGGAAGGAGGTGTGGGATGTGGAGCAGTTGGAGGTTGGGAGGGGAGGGGAATGGAATATGGAGTGTAAAAAATGAATTACAAATAAAATTAAATTTAAAAAAAGTGTTGTTTCCCTAATTTCTTTCTCGGCCCCTTCATCTCTGTAAAAGGAGGGCTACTGATTTCTTTGAGTTAATTTTGTATCAGGCCACTTTGCTGAAGGTGTTTTTCAGTTGTGTAATTCTCTGATCGAATTTTGAAGATTGATAACGTATACTGTCATATCATCCGCAAATAGCGATACTTTGATTTCTTTACAATTTTTATCTCCTTGATCTCCTTTTGTTGTCTTATTGCCTTGGCTAGAACTTCAACTATTATGTGGAATAAATAAGGAGAGAGTGGGAAGTCTTGTCTTGTCCCTGATTTTAGTAGAAATGCTTTAAGTTTCATTCCATTTAGTTTGATGTTGGCTATTGACTTGCTCTATATTGCTTTGATTATGTTTAGATATATGCACTGTATCCTTGATTTCTCTAATACCTTTAACATGAAGGGGTGTTATATTTTATAAAAGGCATTTTCAGCGTCTAATGAGATCATCACATGATTGTTTTTCTTTCATTTTGTTTATATGGTGGAATTCGTAATGAACCATCCCAGCATCCCTGGGATGAAGCCTAGTCGATCTTGATGCCTGATGTCTTTGATGTATTCCTGGATTTGGTTTGCAAGTAGTTTATTGGGTATTTTTGCATCAATGTTCATAAAAGAAATCAGTCTAAAGTTCTTTTTCTTTGTTGAGTCTTTGTGTGGTTTAGGTATCAGAGTGACTGTGGCCTCATAGGGTGGGTTTGGCAGTGTTTCTTTTGTCTCTATTTTATGGAATAGTTTGAGGAGTGTTGGAATTAGGTCTTCTTGGAAAGTCTGGTAGAATTCTGCACCAAAACCATCTGGCCCTGAGCTTTTTTTGTTTGGGAGACTTTTAATGACCTCTTCTATTTTTTTTCTTTTTCTTTTTCTTAGGGGATATAGGGATGTTTAAATAATTTACCTGATCTTGACTTAACTTTGTCAATTGGTATCTGTCTAGCAAGTCATCCATTTTGTTTAGATTTTCCAATTTTGTGGAGTACAGGCTTTTGAAGTAAGACCTAATGATTCTTTGAATTTCCTCAGTGTCAGCTGTTATGTAACCCTTTTCATTACTGATTTTGTTTATTTGAATACTGTCTCTCTGTCGCTTGGTTAGTTTGACTAAAGGTTTATCTATCTTGTTGATTTTCTCAAAGAACCAGCTCTTGGTTTCATTGATTCTTTGTATTGTTTTGTTTGTTTCTAACTGATTGATTTCAGCCGGGATTTTAATTATTTTCTGCTTTCTACTTCTGTTTGGTGTGCTTGCTGCTACTGCTGCTGCTGCTGCTGCTGCTCCTACTGCTCCTCCTCCTCCTCCTCTTCCTCTTCCTCCTCCTTCTTTCTAAGAGCTTTCAGGTATACTTTTAAATTGCTGATATGAGAACTTTCTAATTTCTTTATGGAGGCTCTTAGTGCTATGCACTTTCTTCTCTGGCATGCTTTCATTGTGTCCCATAAATTTGGGTATGGTGTGCCTTCATTTTCATTGAATTCTAGAAAGTCTTTAATTTCTTTCTTTCTTCCTGACCCAGAGATCATTGAATAGAGAGTTCTTCAGTTTCCAAGAGTGTGTATGTAGGCTTTCCAGTGTTTCTGTTGTTGTTGAAGTCCACCCTTAATCCATGGTATCTGTTGAGGTTTGCTTTGTGACTGACTATATGGTCAATTCTAGAGAAGGATCATTGAAGTGCTGAGAAGAAGGTATACTCTTTTGTGTTTTGGTGAAATATTCTATAGATGCCTTTGGTTCATTTGACTCGTAATGTCTGTGAGTTCCTTTTATTGTTGTTGTTGTTTTGTTTTGTTGGTTTTTTTCGAGACAGGGTTTCTCTGTGTGGCCCTGACTGTCCTGGAACTCACTCTGTAGACCAGGCTGGCCTCCCAAGTGCTGGAATTAAAGGTATGTGCCACCACTGGCCGGCCTGTGAGTTTCATTATTTCTCTGTTTAGTTTTTGTCTGGACGTCCTGTTCATTGGTGAGTAGAGTATTCAAGTCTCCCACTATTAATGTGTGGGGTTCGATGTGTGATTTAAGCTTTAGCAGTGTTTCTTTTACAAATGTGGGTGCCCTTGTGTTTGGGGCAGAGATGTTCAGAACTGAGATATCATCTTGGTAGATTTTTCCTTTGATGAGTATGAGGTGTCCTTCCCTGTCTCTTTTGATTAATTTTGGTTGAAAGTCTATTTTGTTAGGATGGTTACTCCACCTTGCTTCTTGGGTCCATTTTCTTGGAAACTTTTTCCCAGCACTTTATGCTGATGTAATGTCTATCTTTATGACTGAGGTGTGTTTCTTGTATGCAGCAGAATGATGGATTCTGTTTCCACATCCATTCTGTTAGCCTGTGTCTTGTTATGTTTTGTTTTGTTTTGCTTTTTGTTTTTCGAGACAGGGTTTCTCTGTATAGCCCTGGCAGTCTTGGAACTCACTTTGTAGACCAGGCTGGCCTCGAACTCAGAAATCTGCCTGCCTCTGCCTCCTGAGTGCTGGGATTAAAGGCGTGTGCCACCAAACCTGGCTCAAGTCTGTGTCTTTTTATTGGGGAATTGAATCCATTGGTGTTGAGAGATATTAATGACAAGTGATTGTTATTTCCTGTTATTTTGATGTTGGTGGTGTGTACCTGTGTGTGTGTGTGTGTGTGTGTGTGTGTGTGTGTGTGTGTGTGTGTGATTTCCTTCATTTTGCTGGTATGGAATTACATATTTCCTGCATTTCCTTTTTCTTTCTTTCTTTCTTTTTAAAAAGATTTATTTATTATATGTAAGTACACTGTAGCTATCTTCAGACACCCTCCAGAAGAAGGTGTCAGATCTTGTTATGGATGGTTGTGAGCCACCATGTGGTTGCTGGTATTTGAATTCAGGAACTTCAGTCAGTGCTCTTAACCACTGTGCCAATTCCAGCCCCTATTTCCTGCATTTTCATGGATGTAGTTATCCTTCTTTGGTTGGAATTTTCCTTCTAGTACTTTCCATAGGGCTGTTTTTGTGGGTAAGAACTGCTTGAATTTGGATTTTTCTTGGAATATCTTTTTCTTTCTTTCTTTTTGTATCCCTCTATGGTGATTGAGGGTTTTGCTGGGTATAATAGTCTATCTAGGTTGGCACCTGTGGCATTTTAGAGGTTGCATGATATCTGTCCAGGCCCTTCTAGCTTTTAGAGTCTTTGAAGTCAGTTGTGATTCTGATAGGTCTGCCTTTGTATGTTCCCTGGCCTTTTCCTCTTACCACCTTTTTTTGGGGGGGGAGGGGGGTTGGAAACAGGGTTTCTCTGTATAGCCTTGGCTGTCCTGGCACTCACTCTGTAGACCAGGATGGCCTCAAACTCAGAAATCTGCCTGCCTCTACCTCCCGAGTGCTGGGATTAAACACATGTGCCACCACGCCTGGCACTTACAGCTTTTAATATTATTTCTTTGTTCTGTAGATTTTGTGTTTTTCTTTTTTTTCTTTTTTTGTTTTTTTGAGACAGGGTTTTTCTCTGTAGCCCCTGGCTGGCCTCGAACTCCGAAATCTGCCTGCCTCTACCTCCTGAGTGCTGAGATTAAAGGTGTGCACCACCACTGCTCAGCTGTGTTTTTCTTGTTATATGCTGGAAGTATTTTCTTTTCTGGTCCAGTCTAGTTGGGATTCTATAAGCTCCTTGTATGTTTATAGGCATCTTTTCCCTTAGGTTGGGAAAGTTTTCGTCTATGATTTTGTTGAAAATAGTTTCTGGGCCTTGGAGCTGGGACTCTTCACCTTCTTCTATTCCTATTATTCTTTGTTAGGTCTTTTCACAGTGTCCCAGATTTCCTGGATGTTTTGTGTCAGGGATTTTTTTTTTTTTTTTTTTAGCTTTAGCATTTTATTTGACTGATGTATTGATTTCTTAGATTGTGTCTTCTGAGCCTGAGATTCTCTCTTCCATCACCTATGTTCAGTTGGTGGTGCTTTCATCCGTTGTACCTGTTCTCTTCCCTAGGTTTTCCATCTTCAGGAATTCCTCAGTTTGTGTTTCATTTTTTTGCTTCTATTTCCATGTTCAGGCCTGGCACAGTTATATTTATTTCCTTCACCTGATTAATTGTCTTTTCCTGTATCTCTTTAAGGGATTTATTTGTCTCCTCTTTAAGGACCTCTATCTGTTTGATTGTATTTTCCTGTATTTTTAAAAAAGATTTATTTATTTATTATATGTAAGTACACTGTAGCTGTCTTCAGACACTCCAGAAGAGGGCATCAGATTTCATTATGGATGGTTGTGAGCCACCATTGTGGTTGCTGGGATTTGAACTTGGGACCTCTGGAAGAGCAGTCAGCGCTCTTAACCACTGAGCCATTTCTCCAGCCCCTTCCTGTATTTTTTTAAAGGGATTTATTCACTTCCTCTTTAAAGGCTTCTATCATCTGTATAAGATTGCATTTAAGGTCGTGTGTGTGTGTGTGTGTGTGTGTGTGTGTGTGTGTGCTTCAGTTCTGTTAGGGTATCCAGAGATTGCTCTAGTGGGGTAGCTCTGATTGTATTCTTTCAAGGGCCTTTAGTTATCTGGATGGTTTTGGTTTCTGGATGGTCTCATTGTAGTTAGTATTGGGAGGGAGGTGAACCTCGAAGGTGCTGGTATGGCAGGCTTCTGATGGATATCCTTGGGCTGTATGGTTCAGGAACCTCAGATCTGATGAAGGTGGGTGGAGAGATGGCAAGGGAATGGATGTCCCCTTACAATGGCAGGCTGCTCAGGGCAGCTTGGCTTAGCTACCCTGCCAGCCTTGGTTTGGTTGGGCTCAGCCAGCAGGGAAGATGGCCGGGGGAAGGGAAGCTTACCTGTATAATTCAGAAGTCTGATGAAGGTGCAGGGGAGGCAGAGGGAGAATGGATGTCCCCCTGAGATGGCAGGCTGCTCAGGGAAGCTTGAAGTGGTCCAGAGGGCTCAGCCAGCTGGGATCTTTCTTTGCCTTTTAACCATTAGGGAGCCATTAGGGAAAGGGCAGCCCCACTCCTGGGCTGGAGAGTCCAGGATAAGGGGTAGAGTATGTCACCCTGGAGGACCCTGTAACAGGTAAGGATTGAGGAAGTATAGAGGCCAGAGTCTACTGTGATAGGTCACTAAGGTGTTTGTCCCAGGTTTGAGACCTAACAGCTACCAGTCGGAGGCCAGCCAGGACTTCATAGGAAGACTTGGCTAAAAAATGCTTAAGCCCACTGTCTTAGGGTTTTTATTGCTGCAATGAAACATCATGACCAATAGCAACCAGGGGAGGGAAGGGTTCACTTTACGTACACTTCATATAATTGTTCATCATAGAAGGCATGGGGCAAGAGCTCAAATGGCAGGAACCTGGAGGCAGGAGCTGCTGCTTACCAGCTTGCACCTGATGGCTTTCTCAGTTGGCTTTCTTATAGAACCCAGGAACACCAACCTAGGGGTAGTGCCACCCACAGTGGGCTGGGCCTTCCCTCCTTAATTACTAATTAAGAAAATTGCCCTATAGGCTTGCCTGCAGTCTGGAGTTATGGAGATATTTTCTCAGTTGGGGTGTCTCCTCTCAGATGACTGTAGCTTGGCTCAAGTTGACAAAAACCTAGCCAGTGTACCCTATTCTTGGTTTAAAAAAAAGTTAGCACCTAGGAGTTACCACAATTACTACGTGTAACAAACACATTGTGCCCCTTATTAAAATGACCATCTAACCATGGAAATTTGCATATGCCAGGCAAATGCTCTACTGTGAAGCCATACCCATAACTCCATAATTTTTATCATAGCAAAATATACATAACATAGAAGCTTACCATCTTAAACCATTTTTTGAGTGTGCAATTTATGTTTATAATTACAACATACTACATTTCGAGGTCTTTTTAAAAAATTTTTATTTATTTATTTATTTTATTAGGTATTTTCCTCATTTACATTTTCAATGCTATCCCAAAGGTCGCCCATACCCACCCCCCCAATCCCCTACCCACCCACTCCCCCTTTTTGGCCCTGGCATTCCCCTGTACTGGGGCATATAAAGTTTGCAAGTCCAATGGGCCTCTCTTTCCAGTGATGGCTGACTAGGCCATCTTTTGATACATATGCAGCTAAAGACAAGAGCTCCCGGGTACTGGTTAGTTCATATTGTTGTTCCACCTATAGGGTTGCAGTTCCCTATAGCTCCTTGGGTAATTTCTCTAGCTCCTCCATTAGGGGCCGTGTGACCCATCCAATAGCTGACTGTGATCATCCACTTCTGTGTTCGAGGTCTTTTATAATGCAGCAATAGTGTACAGGTCAGAACCCCTTCTTGTAGTTCAAATGACACATCTGACCTAACATCTTTCTTTCTATGTGCTAGGGTTGAACCCAAGGCCCTGGGCAGGCTAGATACGCGCACTACCAAGAACTACCCTCTGCTGTGAACTGTCTACTCAGTAGAGGCTACTTCCAAATACCTAGCTAGGCTTGGCTAGATGGGTTCGTGAGGCATATAGGTGGGCCCATGTCTGAGTATTTGATTTTTGGATCCCCTTTGTCAGTTGCTCTCTTACAAGCTAGCTGCTTCTCCTGTCTGCTTTGTTCCCAACATAAGGCCTTGATACAGGGCAGCCACTTAATAAATATCTTACTATTTTGTATTTTGTTTTTGTCAAATAAATGAGCAAACTGAAGAAGAGAAGGAGGGCTAGCTCTATGGTTATTTTGGGCCTACTTCTGGACTTATTTCCAACAGGGTGCCACTTCAGCCCAAGCTGTGAATTTGCTTGAAAGGTGAAAACCCAACTCCGGCTGACATTCTTGGTGTTTTATAACAAGAACTAGCAGCCTGAGCTTAAGCAGCTCTGTTTCTAAGTTTTGTTCTTGAGAACCGATGGGCTTATTTAACTGAGCAAGCTCTTTCTGCCAGAGGCGTTTTGGTAGCACACTGGCTATTCTTAAAGTTAAGGGTCCCTATGGATTGAACTCAGGCTAATACCCAGGCTCCTGTTGTACCCTCCAGCGCAGTGCCTGTGTAATTAGACTGATAAACATTGATAGCTGGCCTTGAATGCTGGTGTAGTTTTGTAGGAAAATGGCCTCCACAGGCTCTTAGGAGGTGGCACTATTAGGAGGTCTGGCATAGGTGTATGTAGGGTTATGGGCCCCATGTCTGCTCCTACCCCATAGGGCTCTGTAGGTCAGGGAGTTTTGACCTCGCTTACCCCATATTGTCACTGGGTTGTAGGGAAGCCCCGGGACACCGCTCCAGGGGTGGGAAAGCACAGTCTGAGGTGCAGGACAGCTGGGGCTGGCTTGGGGGTCCCCGGGCCTGCGACGAGGCCACGGCCATCTGGTTCTCAGGCTCTTGGACATCCAGGCACTGCTGGAAACCTTGGAAGAGCTGAGAACAGATTGTGGGCCTGCAGGCTGGATCTAGCCAGGGCCTGGGGGAGGGGGGAAGGGAAAGGGGGAGCTCCGACTGGTTCCCAGGCGGGAAAGTCTTTGGCTTGATGGCAGCAGGCTTGGGCTTGGGCTTGGTGGTGGACATGGATGGGATGTCAGAGAGGTCTTCTATGGGAGATTAGCCAATGGCTCTATAGGCACAGGCCTTCTCCATGGCTCCCCATGGCGGATCCCAGTGAAATGAAGCAGTCCATGGTTTTAAGGCATTTATTGTCATGGCAGAAAGTGGATGAGTAAAACTGTACCTTCTCAGGGCAGGCTTGAGGTTAAATACTTTTTTGCAGGGAGGAATGTCTGGGAAGGGAAGCTTATTGGTTAAGTCCTCTGGGCCTTTAGGTACCTCATTAAAATGGAGATCTGTCTTGAGCCTACATCATGTCCTCTACATGTGGAGGGGCTTGGGATGTTGCCTTTATATGACTGATAGCCAGAAATCTATGGGGTCTGTGGCTAGTGACAGGGGCCTGGTGCCCAATAGCAGGTGAAATTCCTATCATCCCTTCAGGGTCTCTGGGGTTTCTAGCCTTAGCTCAAATGGGAACCAGGCTACCTTTCACTGTCCCACAGGTGTAGTCTTATTGAAGGAAGTGAGTCACTGGGGGAAGGGCTCTGAGATATCAGAGTCTCAAGCCAGGTCCAGTCACTCTTGTCTTCCTGCTGCCTTTGGATATGGATGTAGAACTCCCGGCTATTTCTACAGCTCCATGTCTGCCTGCATGCTGCCATGCTTCCCACCATGATGACAATGGACTAAACCTCTGAACTGTAATCTAGACCCAGTTGATTGTTTTCCTTTCTAAGAGCTGCTATGGTCATGGTGTCTCTTCACGGCAGTAGAAACCCTAAGACAGCTGGGAGAAAAGCAAGTCTATGTTACCCTTCTCCCTAGTCTACTGGGCTCTGTTTCTTGTCCTTCTAGCGTACCTGCGATATTAGCTGATAAAGTTGAAGGAATAATAATGGCTACTGGTCACCAAGTGCTAGAGATTATGAGCAGAGAACAAACCAGATGCACAAAGATAAAATCACCACCTGGTGGTTGGCTCATGCCTGTAATTTCAGCATCTGAGGCAGGAAGACTGTGAGTCTGTTAGCTTATGCCACATAGTAAGACTCTTCCTCAAAGGGGGCTGGGGAGAGAGAAAAGAAAGAAAAAAAG
Organism: Mus musculus; assembly: GCF_000001635.26. Taxonomy (NCBI): domain Eukaryota; kingdom Metazoa; phylum Chordata; class Mammalia; order Rodentia; family Muridae; genus Mus; species Mus musculus. The sequence continues at coordinate 85,681,473 of NC_000076.6, read as the reverse complement.
AGGAAAAGAAAAGAAAAAAGAAAATTTATTTTCTCAGTTTCAGGTCTAAAAAAACTTGGGACAAATGGCTATATCTGGTGCCTATTAGTATACCAAAGCACATGTTGACCTCCTGGCTTCCTCAGTGGGAGTTGGAGGTGGGGGGTGGCAGATATCAGTGGCTTTTCTCAGCTCTCCTCATCTTACCCCCTCCCTGCATGTCTCTGCTTCATGGGCTTCCCTCCCCAGCTCCACATTCCTTTATAACCCCACCATTTCTGATCTCTCTTCTGTCTTCTCTCCTCCTACCCTGCCGCTCTGCCCCACCAAGGCCTGGTCTGGCCTTCTGGCTCTATTCAGTTTACTATTTTCTTGGCTCTGGCCTCTTCCAGATAGATGCCTGTGATGATTTGTATACACATGGCCCAGGAAGTGGCATTATTAAGAGGTGTAGCCTTATTAGAATCGGTGTGTCACTGTGGGTGTGGGCTTCAAGGCCCTTGTCCTATCTGTCTGGAAGCCAGTTTGCCTTCAGTCTCAGCTCCTCCTGAACCATGTCTGCCCGGACACTGCCATGTTCCCACCTTGATGATAATGGACTGAACCTCTGAACCTGTAAGCCAGATTAAATGTTTTCCTTAATTAAATGTTGTCCTTATAAGAGTTGCCTTGGACATGGTGTCTGTTCACAGCAGTAAAACTAACTAAGACAATGCTTCTGGCTGTACCTACCTTCATATCTACAACAAAAACTCTTCTCAACCATACCTTGGAGAGGTCATATCCTCAGTTTATGCATCTGGTGCCAAAATCCTCACCTTATACACCCAGAATGGAATTGAACTGTCCATCTTCATGAGGACAAATCTTCTATGGGTCTAGTTAGCACAGTATTGCCAGGACCTGGCACAGTACCTGACAGAGAAGGTGTCAATAAGCATTTACATGAGAAAGGAATGATACAAATGCCCTACACTGCTGTTCAAAGGCATTAGGACACTCATCTGTTGCTGCGACCCTTTAATACAGTTGTGGTAACCCCCAACTATAAAATGAATTATTCTCATTGTTACTTTATAACTGCACTTTTGCTTCTGTTATGAATTTTAATGTAAATATCTGTGTTTTCTGATGGTCTTAGGTGACCCCTGGGAAAGGGTTGCTTAGCCCCCAAAAGGGTCACGCCCCACAGACTGGGAAGCCCTGGTATAGTTAGTAACGGCAAGATGCCATCCAACTACTTGGCTTTTGCCACACACGTTTCTGGTAGAGCTGACCACTGATTCACTCGTCCTTTCTGATATAAGCAACAGTTAACCTGATAACTACCCATCTAACCACATAAATGACATCATTCAAGCTACCTCAGCTTCAGGCTTACAGTGTCCTCAGCACCAGCAGCCCTAGCGAATAAGCACACATCTTTATCTTGTCTCATTTCTTTCTGGGCTGGTTTGTGCCTAGAGTTGGGTGGTACTTAATTTATCACAGACTCGAAGAGTGAAGCCCAGGAAAAAGACCAAGATGTGGGGGTGGAGTTCGGGTATCTAGCTTCACTCCTGAGTGTTTTCTGCCACACCTGAATAACAGCTTTTGGGAGGGAAGATAGGAATGTGTGCACAGGGAAGGCAAGGGTTTTCCCTAAAGTCACAGATATAACGAACTCAGTCATATCCTTGCCACCAACCTGAATGGCAGTCACAGAACAAGGGCATGGACCACATACTTACCAGAAGCATAGGGAGAATCGCTGGGCAAAGGTTTGCTCTCCCTTTATTGAGGCCACAGGAGAAAGGCCCTGACTATTTCAGAAGATTTGGAGCAGGTTTTCTGGCATTTGCAAACACCACTCACCAAATCGATACCAATCATGTGTTTCTTATCTCCACAAGTGTCTTTCCCATTCTAGCATTCCCGGGGCCTGGCAGATTTGACGTCAAATACATACCTGGAGACAAAAGGGAAGGATGATCTGAGTGCTTGTTATGGATGAATGAACGGAACAGTATAGTCCTCCCATAGCTGTGAAATTCACATGGAAACTGGGAAGTGTTAATCCCACAGGTTTGGGGAGAAAGACCACAGACCCAAATCATCATAGCCAAAGTAATTAAAACAAGCTTCTCTCTAAAGGTGGGGTTCAAGAGATCAGCACTGGATATGGGTAAGATCAAGATATTTATAGTTCAAGAGAAGGTGGTTACCAAATGGAGGATTTGGCAGGCAAATAGCTGGGGTGACAGAAGCAGAACATAACCATAACAACGTGGCCACAAACAGTGTGGACATGATAACCTTTTGAAACGAAGACATGGTTGCTGGTTCCTGGAACAGGTGGTACAGAATCGTTTGTAGTTGAGGCGTAGCCCAACTCCATGAGAAACATTTAATCATAAATAGGGACGAACTAGTTTGTCTTTACTATAAGATAAGATAGATTCCAAGCCTAAGATAGAAGGAGGCAGGCTGGCTTATCAGAAAGTTGCCAGATAAAGATTAAAATAGTTTTAGCTATGGTCTATACAGTTGTAGTTCTCATGCCTGTCACGTGTATTCTCACACTTAGCAAAGGTGTGGTGAATGACTGGGTAGACGGATAAATAAAAGAAACTTGTCAAGTTCTGTTTTATGAGGCAGATTTACGCTCTTCACACTGAATATAGGGGTATGGCGCCACCAAGTGGGCACTGTTGTAATATGCCTGAACCTTGAACATTCCCTTGCCTCCAATGCCTTTTTTAATTAATTAATTAATTTTAAATTTTGTGGCATCTCCATCAGCATGTTCCTGCTTCACACACCCTGAGGATGGTGGTGTGTCCTTGCAGGTGATTTTGGAGAGCCAAAGTAGGCAAACTGGAGAAGATGCTCTTAGAGGACAGAGTAGAAGAGCTAGGATGGGTTGCCTTAGAGCTTCTGGTGAATACAAAAGGCACTGCAGCTGCTGTCCTGAAACGCACGCCTAGCTGTGTGGCCTCGAGCAACCCATCCCCTGTCTTATGTGGGGAAGCTGAGTCTGAGATCAGATACATAGATGATAACGGTCCATCACGGTGTCTGTGGGGACCACCAATGTTACAGTGGAGGATACTGATTTTATATCAAATAAGGAGCCCAAGGCTTCAACACTAATAAGGGTCAAATCCAAGGTTGGAGTTCTGATCCTCCTGACTTTGATGTTGGCATTACACTGTGCAACTCTTTTTAAAAAAAAATATTTATTTTGCATATTTATATATTAGCTTACCATCTGCATGTACACCTTTGTGTCAGAAGAGGGCATCAGATCCCATTATAGGTGGTTGAAAAGCCATCATGTATTTGCTGGGGATTGAACTCGGGATCTCTGAAAGTGCAGAGTAGACAGTGCTCTTAACTGCTGAGCCATCTCTTCAGCCCACACTGTGCAACTTTTAAAAGACTACATCAAAATGGTCAAAGGTGTGGCCCCTGGAGCTTTGATGTCTCTGAATGGATCACAGATCTACCTACCGACCCACCCGACAATGTGTGATCTTGGGCAGGTCATTTAATCTCTTTGAATTTTAGTTTTCTTGTCTGCAAACTGGGGTAGCAAAGGGCTGTATAAAGTTTTCTGTGCACACACATCCCACTGCTTAGAACATTATCTAGATGTTCTGAACTTCATACATACATATGTGGGTTCCTCTTAACCTCCTAGGATCCCTGATCTACTTCCAAGGACCAAATCCCAGAGCTCTCTCTTGAGGTGTTTCTTCCTCCCTTCCTACGTTCCTACTTCTCCCTCCCCCTCCCCTCACCCTCCTTCTCTCTTTCTTCCAACTTGATGCAAGCCAGAGTCATCTGAAAGAAAATCAATTGAGAAATCTGCCCCCATCAGATCGACCTGTAGGCAAGCCTGTGAGGCATTTCTTGCTTGTTGATTGATGTGGCAGGGTAGGCCACTGTGGGTGGCACCACCCTGGGCAGGTGGTCCTGTATTGTATAAGAAAGCAAACTGGGACAAGCCACAGGGAGCAGTGCTTCATGGTCTCTGTGGTCTTCTAGTTCTTGCCTTCAGGTTCCTGCCTTGAGTTCATACCCTGACTTCCTTTCATGAAAGTCAGCAAGCTGTATGATGAAATAAACCCTTTCCTCTTCAGGTTTGTTTGTTTATTTGTTTGATGGGGTCTTTGAGATGACTCAGCCGTTAAGAGTACTGTTTGCTTTTCTAGAGGTCCTGAGTTCAATCCCTAGCAACCACATGGTGGCTCACAACCATCTATAATGGGATTTGATGCCCTCTTCTGGCACGCAGGTATACAAAAATAGAACACTCACTTGCAAAATAAATACTTTTTTTTTTTAAAAAAGTATTTATTTATTTTATGTATATGAGCACACCATAGCTGTAGAGGTGGTTGTGAGCCATCATATGGTTGCTGGGAAGTGAACTCTGGACCTCTGCTCACTCCAGCCCCACTCGCTCTAGCCCAAAGATTTATATATTATTATATGTAAGTACACTGTAGCTGTCTTCAGATACACCAGAAGAGGGCATCAGATCTTATTATGGATGGTTGTGAGCCACCATGTGGTTCCTGGGATTTGAACTCAGGACCTTCGGAAGAGCAAGCAGTCAGTGCTCTTACCCGCTGAGCCATCTCCCTCACCCAAAATAAATACATCCCAAAGAAGGCTGTCTTAGTTAGGGTTTTACTGCTGTGAACAGACATCATGACCAAGGCAACTTTTATAAAGGACAGCATTTAATTCGGGCTGGTTTACAGGTTCAAAGTTTCAGTCCATTATCATCAAGGCAAGAACATGGTGAGATTTAGGCAGACATGGGGCTGGAAGAGCTGAGAGTTTCACCTCTTGTTATAAAGGCAGCTAGGAGAAGGCAGGCTTCCAGGCAGCTAGGATGAAGGTCTTAAAGTCCACGCCCACAGTGACACACTTCCTCCAATAAGGCCACACCTCTAGATATTGCCACTCCCTGGGCCAGGCATATACAAACCATCACAAAGGCTAGCTTCAAACTCACAGAGATGTCCCTGCCTCTGTCTCCCCAGTGCTAGGATTAAAGAGTGCCATCACATTCTGCCTCCAAAATTGCTTGTGGTCCTGGTGTTTTATCACATCAGTAGAAGCATAACTAAGAGCTGGGCAGGGTGGCTTAAGTCTTTAGTCCCAGCACCCAGGAGTCAGAGACAGGTGGATCTCTGAATTTGAGGACAGCCTGGTCTTTATAGTGAGTTCCAGGTTAGCCAGAGCTGTGTAGGGAGACTCTGTCTTAAAAAAAAAAAAAAGGTAAGCTAAGACAGATGTGAAATGTAGACAAGCAGGCAGACGCCACCATGGGATATCCCATAGTGCCCCCAGAGTGTGCCTGGGGGAAGATTCTAGAGTCTAGAGAAACCTAGCTCACTACCTGAAACTTGAGCATGTACACACACAAACACACACACACACACACACACACACACACACACGCACACACACACACGCACGCACGCACGAACGCACGTGCACACACACACTTTCCTACAGGAGAGAAAAAAAGGGCTGGGCCCATCTCTTCAATCCCTTCAACTTAGCCTGCTTTGCCATGATTGGAGTTTGCACGCACTTCCCAAACTGAAACTTTGAGAGTGCTGCTGATATGTAGGGTCGGCTAATCCTCTGCTGTGGGCTTTTGCCCAGTGTGGAGTACCTGCCAGATGCTCCTACAGGTGGAAGGAGCCTTGTCTAGAGCACCAGTTTAGTGTTCCAGAGCAAATACAGGGAGCTGCAAGGCAGGTGACTTGCCACCCCGGTGAGATCTTTCTGAAGAAGGCCATGCATGGAGATGGTTGTGTAGAGTGACAATGGGTGGGTATGATTGGGAAGATTCTGGAAAATTGACCTGCTGCACTGTGGACTGGACCATGGCACCTTTGGGATGGGAACTTTTTTCTATGCTGCTGAACTGTTTCTATATTGCCCAGCAGTTCTTGGTAAGGACACAGGGGCAGAACCTAAGAGCCAAAATATTGGCAATGTAGGACATTTTATAAAAAGTAGTTTTTGTTATTTTATACTTTCAAAGGACATTCCTAAGGAAGATTGCAATTTTCCTGGCTAAATGTACCTTTGAAAATTCCCTTTCAAAATGTCTAAGTCTGGAAAGGGGAAATGGCTCAGTGGTTAGGATCACAAGACCTGAGTTCAGTTCCCAGCACCCATGTTAGGCTGCTCACAACCACGTGTAACACCTGGTCTAGGGGACCATTCACCTCTTCTGGCCTGTATGGTTATTTGTGCATATCACACACAGGCACAGACATACACATAAACACACACACACCTATACATTCCCTTCCTCCTCCTCCTCCTCCTCCTCCTCCTCCTCCTCCTCCTCCTCCTCTTCCTTCTCCTTCTTCAATGTCTTAAGCTGCTCCGACAAACATGGCATAGACAGGGTGGCTCAAACAAACATTTGTCCTCATGGTTCTAGAAGCTGAGAAATTCTAGGTCAAGGTAGCAGCTGACTCACTGTCCAGCAAGGGTCCTAGTCCTGCCTCTTAGACATACCTTCCCACCTCACCGGCAGGGCAGGAAGGGCAAAGACTCTCTCTTAGACCACCTGTATCCACATCTCTAGAGCTAATCGCATGCCAAAGGACACTGATTGTGTCCTGATTCTATTGTACCATGTTTAGAAGCTACATATATGTCTGAGGACAGACATAGAATTCAGTCTATAGCACAAGCTTTCAGAAATTCCCTTTTCTAAATTTCCGTTCTTGTTATAGGAGTCGTTAGGATCAGAGTCTGGGCCCTGGCAGCCTTGACTAGTGAGGCTTGCTGTTAGTGGGTCAGCTAAAGAGGTAAACAATAGTGAAAATCAGAGAAAGACTTATTCATTGAGGTCACATTGGGATGAGGGAGAAATGATGGGGTCAATCCTGGCACCAAGGCAAGCAAAACACAAGAGGTATGCATATCTGTGGGGTTTTTTTCCTCTCATTTAGCTGCTGTGATAAAATACCATGACTAAAAAAGACTTACAGAAGAAAGAGATTCCTGGACTTATGGCTTCAGAGGGATCGACTGTCATAGACAGAAAACATGGCAGTGAAAGCAGGGAGCTGATGGCTTGCATCTCCAGCATCTTTTGTTCTGTTTTTCGGGGCAGAGTTTCTCTGTGCAACAGCCCTGGTTGTCCAGGAACTTGCTTTGTAGACCACACTGGCAATAAACTCTCGGAGTACTGGGATTAAAGATATGTGCTGCCACCACTCAGCTGGGAGCTGGAATCTTCAAACATGAATATGAAACAAAGAGGGAAGAGGAAGAGGAAGAAGGAGGAGACTGGACGCAATCAAGCCCATCTCCAGAGGCATACTTCTTCCAGCAAGGATCCACCTCTCAAAGGTTCCACAACCTCCTCCCGATAGGGCCCGATGGGGGCCAGTGTTCACACACTTGAGAGGGACCATTCATATTTATGCCTCCACTATAGCTAGGGAGTCTTTATCAAAGGTGTGGTCCCATCCATTACTGACCCATCATTGTCTCTGCTCCAGTCTCTTCTGCAAGGCATTCTGACAGATTGTCAGTTCTGTGTGAAATTTTCTGAGTGACAAGCTCCCAGCTCTGGCTGGCATCAAGGCTTCAGCCTTTTTCTTTCCCAGCATGAGACTCCTTGGGGTACATTTTTGTATAGTCTCTGACAGCCAGCGAAAGAGCACAGATGTCTCTTTGGCATATCTTCACTTTCGCTTAACACTTTCGTAGCCTTCCTTCCACGTTGGGCACATTTTCCAACGCGTCTTTGTAGTTTCATAAAACGCCCTCCGCTCTCTGTGTCCTCTTTCCCTAAAATGGAATGTTTTGCAATCTAATGCTTGCAAATTCACAAGGCTGTCATCAAAACAGGTGGCTGGAAAGGGTGACTGTCTATGTAGTATGCTAAAGCTTTTCCACAACATTCCCACTGGGAGAGACATCAGGGAAAAAGCCATCTAGTGGGAAAGTTGATTTAACAAACATTCACCAAGGGCTTGTAAAGCGCCTCGTGCCCTCAGCCAGGGAGAATCACAGGCAATAGAAGAATGAACACAGAACTGGGGGAAAAGGCCTTGGGGAACACAGATCTCTTCAAATGACTTATTCCAGAGGAATATAGGAAGCCCTTGAATCAACTTCTCTCAGTTCCCACTTCCATCTCCTCCCCCAGTCCTGGCCTTACTTAGGCTGTCTTTACAGATACCATTAGAAGTATCCTCAGAGAGAGAGAGAGAGAGAGAGAGAGAGAGAGAGAGAGAGGAGCAGATCACAGTGACCTGGAAAACAACAGTGTCTCCCATCCATCACTATGCTCAGTACTCCCTGGTCCTCTGGCTGCAGGTGGCAGAGGATAACTTCAGACATCATTGTTCTGGTGCTGCTTGCCTTTTGAGATAGGTGTCTCATTAGCTTAGAACTCAACAACCAGGCTATGCTAGAGTGCTGCAAGTCTCAGGGATTCTCCTGGGTCTGCCTCTCCAGTGTTAGGATTAAATCCACACCCAGCTTTGGTATGTGGATTCTAAGGTTCAAACCCAGGTCCTCAAGCTTGTGCAGCAAGCATTTACTGACTTGAGCTAGCTTCCAAATCCTCAAATGTAGTTTTAATGTCTCCACCACAAAGGCAACCAAATAAATAGGTTGTATCCCTGTGGAAGTTAGAAATCTGCTTATAAGAACCACCACTGTGCTTGTTCCCTGTATTAGTCAGGGTTCTCTAGATGAACAAAATAACAGAATCTATCTATCATCTATCTATCTATCTATCTATCTATCTATCTACCTACCTACCTACCTACCTACCTATCTATGGGATTTATTAGAATAGCTTAAAGGCTGTGGTCCAGCTGTTTAGTAGTAATAGCTGTTTACCAACAGAGAGCCAAGAATCCAGTACTTGTTCCATCCATGAGGCTGGATATCTTAGCTGGCCTTCAGCATTTGCAAAAATCTTTGAGAAGTAGGTTCTAATGCTGTGAAGGAATGGGTTTGCCCATGAGAGCAAGAACAAGTGGGCAAAGAGTAAGCACTTCCTTCTTCTGTGTCCTTTATCTAGGCTTCCAGCCAAAGACATGAGCATATCTTCTTACCTCAACTATCCAGATTAGAAGTGGGTCTTCTCACAAAGGATTTAATTAAGAAAAGAATCCATCACAGCTGCACCCAGCTGCTTGGATTGTAGTTAATTTCAGATGTCATCAAGTTGACAACCAAGAATAGTCATCATGTTCCCATTCTCAGAACAGTGGAAGAAAGGCCACCTCTCTTTGTGGACTTGTGTAATTCTAAAAGCTCTGCGAGTAGGTCAGTGTTTGATGGCTTCCTTTGTTGTAATGAAAGACTAAAAGCTACACCTCCAAAATCTGGGTTGTTCTCTGGGCCTGGACTCTGCATGCTGCAATACTGGCCTACCAGGCAAGAGGTACCCACAGTGTAATAGTGGCATGACTGTCTTGGGGCAACCAACCACTCTCTGATTAGATTTGAGTCTGCTCCATATAAACCCGGTAAAAAGCCCATGACTGTAGGCTTAGATTGTTCAAAACCTACTTTAATAATGGTTCTTGAAAGCTTCAACCTCCTTTCTAGTCCACTGTCCAAAGGTAGATGAGAAAGATCATTAATAGGACAAGGGGTATGTGGACAGGTTTAGAAGTAGTTCTTTGGGGGCGATTCCACTCTTCATTGTCAGGATATCAGCAGGCCAGTCTAAAACATCAAAGAAGAATCAGTAGTCCAGTCCAATTGGCATGCACCAAACATGAATCAGTAGCAGCAACTCTATCCAGAAGAAACTGTGAGGTTCCACAGAATTGGCACAAGTCTGAGGAAGTGGCAAGAAACAGCCAGAATACCATGAGAAGTTCTTTGTTGCATTTCTCTCTATAAAGTTATGGCAAGCAAAGATCAGTTCAAGGATGCAAGATGGCTGGCAAGCATCTTTCCTAGTTAGTTGCCTGGGGTTCACAGGGCAGGGGAGTCAGGAAGCTTCTTTCTAGAGCAGCTGGTGATGGTGTATCCTTTCTTTCTAGCACTTGGCAGGCAGAGGCAAGTAGAGCTCTGTGAGGTCAAGGAAGGCCAGGCTGGTCTACATAATGAAGCACTGTTTCAAAGAGAGAGGGGGCTGGGGAGAAGGAAAAGAAAAGAGAAGAGAGGAAAAGAAAATAGAAAACCAAATTACTATAGTTATTGGAATTGTCATAATTCAGTAGAAATGGAAGACTTCATAAAATGGGGTGGCCCTGGCTAAAACAACCTAATATTGTTTTTCTAAATGGTCAGTCATGTTGAAAATTGCTTTCTCACTCTTTATGCTTAAACCTGTCGACCCAGGCTTTGCTCAGCCTTGGCCCTAGGAGTGTCTGCAGTGGGCAGCAGTCAGCGCAGATTCAGGATTAGTCAAAGTGCTGAGACTTGGGGGCAACTGGAGGAGAGAGGTAGAGGGTAGGCATTATCATATTTTGTTGTGAACATGTGTGATGTTCTCAAATGATAAATTTGGGAAAAGAAGAACAACAGAAAGAACAATATAATTCTAAATGGAAGAGCAGAGTTGAGAAGAAGATGTGAGGGATGAGTGAGACCAAGTCCCGTCTGCAGCCCAGGCCTGCCACTTACCTTTGGCTTCACCTCAGTTTCCCTATCTGTGAAGTGAAAATGAAAAGTCTTATGCAGAGTGTACCACAAGGATGGAGATGCTGCGTATAAATAGCAGCAGGAGTGGATAGAAAATGTACCAGCCCCCACACAATGGAAACTGTAGTCCAGGAGATCTTAGTGACAGAAGCATCTCTGATTAACAGAGACGCAGGATGCAGGCTGTGCTCCCGTGGCCTCTCAGATGAAGTGTGACAATTTGCTGTCAATCAGACAGTGAAATTCCCTTCCCTGGTGATAGCTCCAAACAGAAGATACGCCTGAGCTCCAGGGACTGAGGCTGTCGAGAGTGCCACAGATCAACCTGAAACTGAGCAGACTCTACAGTATAGTGTGTGTGTGTGTGTGTGTGTGTGTGTGTGTGTGTGTGTGTGTGGGTACTAGGCTACCCCTCACTAGAGGCCTTATAGAGCCGGTGCTGCTCTTTGGGGGAGCCAACCTGTTGGGGAAGTGGGTTTAAGTAATTAATAATCAGAGCCAGACTCAGGGCCTGAGCTATGCACAGCTTTCCCCTTGCATAGCTTCTGTAACCATGGCACTTTTAATTGAGAGAGAAACTCACCCCGTCCCCAACACACACTGGTGCTTCAAGATGGCCTGTGCTCCCCACTGTCCTAATGCAGTGGTATTCTCCATTCTTCAGGCAGGAAGACTGGTGAGGGAACTCATTCACCAGACACTTGTGCCAAACTTATGTGTATTTTGTTTGTTTTTCTGTTGCACTTAGTTCAAGAACCATATAAAAGGGGCTGGGGATGTCGATTAGATTATAGAGTGATTTACCATGCACAAAGCCTTGGCCTTGATGCCTCACATCATATAAACCAGATATAGTGGCCCACAGTTGCAATTCTAGTTCTTGGGAAATAGAGGCAGGAGGATCTGAAGTTCAAGGATATCTTCAGCTACATGGACATTTCCAGGCTAGCCTGAGATCCACGAGACCCTGTACTAAAGAAAAATGACAAGAAATGTGTGTCATTCACACACTTGCATTGCGATCTAATCTTTAAAACCTAGCCTTCTCCAGACAATGACACAGGTGGGATTCCATCTGAGAGGCAGAGGTAGGAGGGTTGGGAGTTCAAGGTTATCCTTAGCTATATATTGAGTTTGAGGACATCCTGGACTATATGACACCCTAGACAGAAGTTCTCAACCTGTGAGTTGTGACCCTTCTGGAGGTCAAACTACCCCTTCACATGGGTCGCCCAAGACCACCTGAAAACACAGATATTTACATTACAATTCATAACAGTAGCAACAGTTCAGTTACAAAGTAGCAATGAAAATAATTTTATGGCTGGGGGCTCACCACAACATGAGACACTGTATTAAAGGGTTGCAGCGTTAGGAAGGTTGGGGACCACTGACTTAGACTCTGTCTTAAAAGTTAACTAAGGAATTCTAGTAAGAGATTGATTCATGAGAGACGTAAAGATAGAACATGTATGTTTATGTGATAGTGAGGTAGGGTACAGGTCACAGAACGAGAGAGGGGCTTCCGGAGCAAGACAGGGGGTCGGGAGAGGGTGACCAAATCCAAGGGGTGTGGAGCCTGTGAAGGGGCGAGAGGGTTCACGGAGGAGAGAGGGGATTGGCTAAAAATACATATGAAAATGCCATAATGAAGTAGCTACACTGTATGCTAATTAAGATAACGTATGAAAAGTGGGATGATAGAGTACTCTAATTATAAAACGGAAAGAATAAAGAGGCTCTTCTTTAGCTTGATGGATGACTGGAATCCATTTTTTTCTTTTATAAAAAGAAGTCCCATATTTCAGTGATGAAGCTGCTTGTAGCTGTCTTCTCTCTTCTAGCTGGTGGGGTTTCGTGGCCCATTTCTTTTCCTCCTGTACTAGATAAGTAAGAGTAATGAATCAGCCTGGCTCCTCACTAACTTGATGAGGATAGATAGGGTGGCAGGTTTTAATAAAACGCAGTCCTGGCCAAAAAAATAAATGAATGCCGAGGTCATTATACATGCTACATGAGATCTATCATGGCGGGCATCCGTCTTCCGAGGCTGTATAAATGATTCCCATCAGAAGGCAAGAGAGAATGATGCCCAGGACAGTAAGGCCTTCAAGCCCTGTGTTTCTTGAGCCCCCATCAAAGGGTTAACAAGTATTTTCTTGACTATTTTCCTGGGATGGGAGAGACACTCCCCCTTGCTGCATTTTGTTTTGCTTTGAATATTTGTAATTTTTTGAGGCCAGGTCTCTATTCATTCCTGCCTCCTTATATTTGGTGGCAGCAGTGACCGTAGTGACCTCAGCAGACTACTTCCATGTCATAGCTTGTAAGTTGTTCCTAAAGGCTCTGCTTTTTAATGGTCTTCCCAGTGGGTGTGTGACTCCTTTTGTGTCTTTGGATAAATCTTTTTTTTCCCCCTAAATTGGCCAGAGTTGCTTGCTGTTGGAGTCCTTGACTCACTGAACTGAATATACAAGACCTGTAGCGACTGCTCTAGTACACAGAGAACCATCACCTGTTAAATTTTAGAAGTCACCCCTTTGTCAGTGTACCCCAGTTAGCTCTTTAATACAACCATATCACGGTTGGTTTATTTTAAACTCACTGGCCAACTGAAAGCCTTTTTAGGGACAGAGATTTAATGCTTAATGCATGGAGCTTCAGGCAAAGTGGATTTTGTGTGCTTTTCTCCCTATGTACTTAATGGAGAATAATATTTTCACTGTCCTCAGACTTGGTCTTTGGTGGAGATTTCTTTCAAGTGTTGAAACTAAAGCCCTTGACAAGGATGAAAAATAATGACTGAAAGTGGAGAAGAACCTTCTTTTTGTCCACTTGCTCCCCCAACACCTGGCTGGCAAGCGTCAAGGTCACCCAAGGCAGCCGTCTTGAACCAGATCAACCAGGCCTTTCCTTCACCCCTCCGCATTACTCAAGGCACTTTGTCAGGAACGCAGAAGGGTCAGGATCTTTGCCTCTTCTTCACCTTGGCGCTCCCAAGCATCCTTCCCACTTCAGGGCCTCTGAACCTCTCTGAGCACAGAAGCCTCTCCTACCACAGACAAAACACAGCAGGAGTTCCCTTCCATCCACTCCAGTCCTGAGAGAAAAGGGTGAAGCAAGACAGCAGAGGTTGGGTGTTCATGTCAGTGGGAGAGGTGGGTGCGCTGTGTAGAAAGGATAGCACCTATGAAATAGCAAATCTAATTTAGAACCAATGTCCAGGCAGGGAACGAGAAGGCAGAAGCAGTGGTAGATGACTTAACCTGACTGGGAGAGTGTTAAAGGACTTTCTCAGCTGGATAGCTAAGATGTCCTCACTGCTATGTCAGAAAGCAAGCTCCTGACAACACTCACACGGAGTTCCCAGAAAGGCCAGGTGACAGGACAGAAACCAGAGGTTGGCCTCTATACCGTAGGCCTTTGCTACTCAGAGTATTAAAAGTGTGGCTTTGGGTCCAGAGCATCAGTGGGGCTGAGTCAGGGTTTGCATTGTCCCTGAACTCTCAGGGCTTGTCTACAGAGTGAGTCTGTGAAGCCCTACCCTATACCACCAAGACCTTACGGATCACACAAAAGCCTAGTTAGCGTAGCTGAAGGCACCTGCGCCCCAGAGATGCATCACAAACTCAGACTTGTTGGTTCTTTCTGGTGGCACCACAGGAAAAAGCATTCAGGAGACAGAATTGTTTCCTGGAGGTGAGGACCGGTCAGCTGCCAGGGCTGGGCCATCTTACCCGATCTGATGGTGTAGTTAGAAGCATGCAGTTTCATGGTGCTTGTCTGCCTGCCTGGCATAGGGGGGGGGGGTCCTGGGTTTGATCTTCAGCAAGCACATGTGAGTTGGGTGAGCAAGGGATCGAGAGAGAACTATTTAACAATCAAAAGCACTGAAAGTTTGCTATACTTGGTGGTATAGTCTTATTATTATCCCAGCTACATAAGAGGAGGAGGTAGGATGATCACAAGTTCAAAGCCAGCCTGGGCTACTTAGAGATACCTTTCCTCAAAATAAGAGAGTTTAATAAGGAAAATAAGGCGGAGGATGGCTCCCATAATCATATGGGGCCCTGGGTTCAATTCTGAATTCCACAGAAAAGAAAAAGAGAGAGGAAAGGGAAGAGGAAGAGGAGGAAGAGAAGATGGAGCACATATCTGGTACTTGCTGTCTGACTCTTTATGTAATATTCTTGAAATAATGGATATATAGGAATGCTGATGAGAGGGTGCCTGCCAGGGCTTGGGAGGTTTGTGAGGCTGCCTGATGTGAGGAAAATAAGATTTTTTTTTTCTATTAAAGTTATCGAAGCCTGCCAGGAGCCAACGTTCTATGAATCTTCCCCCACCTGGGAAGACTTTATGCGAAGACCCTGAAGCGTCCCCAGGGCTTGATGGCCTGGAGCAGCTGGCTTCTGTCTGCTTTTCTTCATTTCTTCTGTGCCAGTTCAGTATTGAATGACCGTGGGGGAAAGACAAAATCATCACCTTCTCTAGGATACCAACCAAGTGAGCATCTTGTCACAGTGTGCTTGCTAGGACTGGCTGGCTGGGGAAGCACCCTTCTCTCAGGAGGACATGGCTTGGCTTAGCTACTTTGCTTCATTATGTGGTACTGAGAATATATGTTCTAATGTTAGAAAGAGTGGCAGAGGCACTAGATATTTGTGGTGGGGCCATGGCAACTGTGGTACTCTTTACATGAATCTCCCTATGACGTCACAGAGCTAAACGCTGTACCAATGCTGACTTTCTGGTTTTGGTGGATTAGACTTGCCTGACTTCCATCGCTGGAGGAAGCTGTGGGAAAGGGGACACGGGGGACCTTTGTGCCACTTCTTGTAAATCTATAACTAAAATGGGAGGTAAGTCAGCAAGATGAGAAGAAGATGAAAGATGGCCACAGTGTGACTGTGACCCAGCCAGAACAATCTTCAGAATTAAACAGCCAGGACTCGGTTCTGACGTTCGTGTTCGTTTTTCTGCTGGGAGCCCATTTGACAGATGCATCATGTTACCGATGCATTCCAGAATGTTCTATCACTCTAAATGGTATTGCCAGGTTTTGTTAAGGGGAGAGTACGATGTCTTAGTCTAGACCCACAGGTCACCAGCTCAGTGGACCCTAGTTTCAGAGCCGAAGAAGGAAGTCCAGGATGTGGAGAAGGCCTGGCCAAGGTCACCCAAGCAGCTGACTGCAGAAGCAGGACCAAGGGTGACACCCACCATCCTCCTCTCTCTCCAGCTCTCCATTCACTCCCCCTGGAGGTTTAAGACATTAAAATTCAGAACTCATCCGAAGGTTATGTCTGAGAAGCAACAGCCAGAGGAGATGATCAACATCAGGGCATCTCTTTTAATTGCCTATTCACGCAGACAGATTGTCTTTTCTTATTCGGATCTAAACTTGGAGATATGTCCTTCTGCGGGGCACTTGTTATCTGGCTGCTTCATCAGGAATGGGAACCAAAGTGCAGTTTGATTGCTGAGTATAGGTTCTATTTTTTTCTTCCTAAGCAGGAAGTTCAAAATCTGCTGGGTTATTTTTAAAAGAGGGTGGAAAAAAAAATAAAAAAGCAGGGATCATAACAGCTTCTGAGAAGGTCCTGTCCGGAGACATGTGCCTCTGGGCCTCAGCTGAGCGGGGAGAACCAGAGCTGATGGTTGGGTTTCAGACCTGGGGTGACTGGCTGAGGCAATTCCAAAGCAGACCTGGCCTCCAGATTCTCCCAGCATCCCTCAGTCCCTACCTGTTATAAGGCATGGCTCCTTCTACCCTGAACCTTTTGGCCCAGGGACTGGGCTTCTTCTCCCCCAGAGAGGCTTGTCCCTATATAATCTAGACATTTTGGATTTTGACTCTCTCTCTCTCTCTCTCTCTCTCTCTCTCTCTCTCCCTCCCCTCTCTTCCTCTCCCCCCTCCCTCTTCCCCCTCCCCCAGTAACCCCTGGCTGTAGGCTGTCTATCTTTCTCTGCTCTCCCATCTCCTTGTCTATATGGTGACTTCACTGATCCTATCCTGTAAGGATGGTGAACTTGTCCGAGAGCTGCTCCCAATAAACTTGCCTTTATACTTCGATTCAGCTTTAATTGGCTTATTTTGTTGGAGAAAAGCTTTTCACTGATGTAGAGTTGCATCTGGGCCATTTCTTAGTGGAGGGGTAGGGACTGAGTGGCCATACAAAAGACAGCAAAGGACATATGGGGTTGGTGCTGAATCCATGGTGACAAGGGTCCCAGATTTTTTCCTGGGGTTGATATCTCTCTGGGTTCATTTGAGGAGTTGTGACTACCTTCTCCTTGTCCACGAACTATGGTTCCCAATGCTGGCCTGACAGATGACTCTGGTGGGTTAAGGCCTTTTTAGTCTTTTGTGAAGCCTGGAATTTTAGGCAAACACAGCGGGAGTCACAAATATAATCCTTACCTTCTTGACTAAACTTGGAAGAATGAATCCTTAAAACATTTTCAGAAAATACTGTATTTACAGGGAGGGAAACAGACTTGCTGACGTTGGCCTAGCCAGTTATCAATGACTGATTGTATGAAGCCGTGTGCTGAGAAGAAGAGTGATAAACGAGACACTCAGTTTTGGGGGAGGTTCCCAACATTCATTAAAATGAGCAGTAAATCCTGGAAAACTGCAAGGCATCATGGGAATTGGTTTTGTAGGAAGTTCTAGAAACAAGGGGCAATAGTATTAAATTTTCCTGTACATTGTCAGCTCCTTCTTCCCTCTGCTTGGCTTTAGAGGCTTAAGAATGCCATCTTCGTGCTGTTAGCAACGGGGGACCCATAGGACACACACCTTCATCCTAATCCTGGCAGTTAATTGTAGTGAAACCTATATTTTCTCTCTTTTCCATTTTCTCTATTTTACCTTTCTTTCTTCTTTCCAAGACCATGTCTCTTGCAGCCCAGGTTGGCCTCGCTTTCTAGGAGTCAATGGTGACACTGAATTCCTGATCCTTCCGCTTCCACATTCCCAAGTACTGCTGGTTACAGGTGTGATGGTTTGAATGAAAATGGTCCGCAGAGGTCCATACAGAGTGGCCATTATTAGGAGAGGTGGCCTTGTTGGAGGAAGTGTGTCACTGGAGGTGGACTTTGAGGTTTCAGAAGCTCAAGTGAGGCCCAGTGGCTCTCTATCTCTGCCTGTGGATCCAGGTGTAGAACTCTCTGCTCCTTCTCCAGCACCATGTCTGCCTGCAGGCCACCATGCTTCCCACCATGATGATAATGGACTAAACCTCTGAACTGTGAGCCAGCCCTGACTAAATCTTTTCCTTTTCAGGAGTTGCTATGGTCATGATGTCTCTTCAGAGCAATAGAAACTGTAACTAAGAAAATAGGTGTGTACCACTGCACCTGGTTTATATGGTAGCTGGGAACTGAACTCAGGGCTTTGTGTATGTTAGACAAGCATTGTGGCAACTGAGCTACATCCTTTAAGCCTAAATTTTTCCAAAGAGCAAAATGTAAACTAGACACGTTGATAATGTTCCCAGAGTTTCAGAATTAGTCAGGGGCAGAACTGGGATGGAGAGAAACGTGTGTTCCTGCGAGGGACCAAGGAAAAGGGTTGTCAGCCTTGGAGGGTCTCTGGTGGATGGGGTACTGGTCAGAAAGGACATGAGACATGGCAGGAGGCAACATTCCTGCAACCTTTATCTGTGACTCAAGGTGGGCAGAGTGCTGGATTCTGAAAGCAGACCCTAGATTATTTGGAGTGCCATCCTTAGAACCCTTTGTCTGCACATAGCAGGGTAAGTCCTTGTACTGGCTGATTTTATGTCAACTTGACACAAGCTTGAGTCATCAGAGAGGAAGGAGCCTCAGTTGAGGAAATGCTTCCATGAGATACAGTTGTGAAGTATTTTCTCAATCTGTGATCAATGGGGGAGGGCCCAGTTCATGGTGGGTGGTGCCATTCCTGGGCTGGTGATCCTGGGTTCTATAAGAAAGCAAGCTGAACAAAGCCATTGGAAGCAAACCAGTAAGCAGCATCCCTTTATGGCCTCTGCATCAGCTCCTGCCTCCAGATTCCTGCTCTGTGTGAATTCCTGTCCTGACTTCTTTTAGTGATGAACAGCAATGTGGAAGTATAAACTGATAACCTTTTCCTTCTGAACTTGCTTTTTAGTCATGGTGTTTTGTTGCCACAATAGTAACCCTAACTAAATCTTGTATGTGATACAAGGTCCTTCATGGGACTCCCCACCATAGCTGGAGTGACCCAAAAAGACTCAGAATGAAGAGTGAACTACATCGTGGAATTCCAGGGCCCTCTATTTGACTCTGCCCTTGAACGTTTCCCATTTTAGCCAGTGTTGGGTACCCATACCTGGTTTGCATAAGGGGTTGGCTTCTTCTTCAAGGAGGATGAATGATATTCAGGGATAGCATACCTAAGCTCAGTTACTTTGGGAATGGGCCCAGAAACCAAAATTGGGGCCTTTGTTTTATGCTTTATTTTGCTAAAGGAATGATTGAGCTTACTCTCCTGAGACTATGTAGAAAGAAAAGCATGTCAGAAATGATGGACCTTCTGTCCTGACCTGACTCACACAACTGTGTTCCCTCTCTCCTACTGAGATGACTGAGCAGGGTGAGCTGTTGTCATGGGAGACAAGACCTGCTCTTTCCTGGACTGCTCCAAAGGCCCTGCCAAAGCAGGCTGGCCTCTGCCTGCCACGGGGGATGTTGTAGATTGAGTGAAATGTCCTCCACGCTCGTGTTTGAAGCCTTGGTCTCCAGCTGCTTGTATTGTTTGGGAAGGTTGAACCTGGAAGGTGTGGGTGGGTGACTTGGGGTGGGCCTTGATGTTTTACAACCTGGTCCCTCTTCCTGTTGGCTACCTGATTTGAGACTGTAGATGCAATGTAACCAGCTGGCCTCCCGTTGCCATGTCTTCCACTCCATGATGGAATGATCCCTTCAAACTATGAGCCAGGATAAAGCTTTCCTCCATTAAAGTCCTTCTTGTCAGGTGATTTGTCACAGCCACAAGAAAAGATCATCTACAGTGCAGCTCTGTGGATTGCCAGGGACACCAGATCGATAGGGCCCTGGGATGGACCAGGCTAGGCAGCAGAACCCACCAACTGGGGACTTGGTTCGACTTCAGGGATGATGACACCCAAGAAGAGAACTGTTTGTCCTTTACCTCCTCAGTCCCTGTCAAGTGGCATCTACTCATGCTAGGCTTGGGAAAGGGGGCACATTCCTAACCCCCCTTTTCTCTTGGTTCTTCTTTTTTTCAAGATTTTTCCTGGTTAGTTTTATGTCTACTTGACACAATCTAGAGTTACCTGAAAGGAGGGGACCTCAATGCAGAAAACATTTCCATCAGATCAAGCTGTATGAAGGCCTGTAGGGTAATTCCTTAACTATTGACTGATAGGGGAGGACCCAGCCCAGTGTGGGTGGTGCCATCCCTGGGTTGGTGGTCCTGGGTTCTATAAGAAAGCAGACTGGGGGGGGGGTGTCTGCTGGAGAGATAGCTCAGTAGTTAAGAAAGCAGGCTGAGCAAACCACGAGGAGCAAGCCAGTAAGCAGCACCCTTCCATGGCCTCTGCATCGGCTCCTGTGTCCAGGTCCCTGAGCTGCATCGGTTCCTGTCCTGACTTCCATCAATGAAGTGTAAGCCACATAAACCCCTTTCACCAAAACTTGTTTTGGTCATGGTGTTTCATTAAAGCAATTTCAACCCTAATGACATGTATTTCCAACTGATGTAGAATTTACTACATAGATCAGACTGGCTTTGCACTTGTATCAATCCTCCTGCCTCTGCCTCCTGCATGCTGGGATTATAGGCATGCACCACCCTCAGAGACTTGCCTTTAAAGACAAATTTTAAAAGAACTAAGTTTTATTGTGCGTGTGCCTGTGTGCAGTGTGAGATGCAGTGCTGTCACATCTGTGTGGAGGTCAGAGAACAACTGCGTGGAGTCTGTTCTTTCCTTCTACCTTTATACCAGCTCTAGATATCAAATTCAGGTCTCTAGCTTTGCACAGTAAGTACATGCAACCACTGAGCTATTTTTTAAAATGATAGGTCACTGTATGATGTAGTTCCAGCTGTCCTAGAACTATGTAGACTTGGCCTCAAACTCAGAGACCCACCCACCTGCCTCTGTTTCCAAAGTGCTGGAATTAAAGGCATGTACCACCACTGTGGGCTGGCCACTGAGTCATCTTGATGGCCTGAGACTTGTAATTTTCTTATCCTCTATTCCCCAAAGTGTCACCACAGTACACTGAGAACAGCCAGAACTTGGCTCCCACAGGCAAGATCTCCACTGTAGACAAGAGGTACCACTGCAGTGGCCAAGGCAGACATACCTAAGGAAAGGAAATCTGGAGAATCACCCCGACGTGTAGACAGACCCTTCCACCCTGCTCAGCATGCGTCTCATCCTCTCTGTCCTCTGTGGCACCATTCCTATCCTCCACATTTTCTGCAGAGCTGCAATCTAATCTCTTAGCTGAGGGAGCCCGGGCATGAGCCAAGGGAGGAAGCACTCCTGTGTACCATAAAGAGGATGCAAACTGTGGGAAATAATTTCTTTTAATGGCAGAGAAAGCACACCAAACTGAACAGAGGTCTAGGTGGGAGTTACCAATGTACAGATCAACACCTGGAGGTCCAGAGAGTGTTCGACATCCACAGAGAACCAGCTGGGTTAGAGAGCAGCATCCCTGAAGGCAAGCGACAGTGTGTCACTCTTGTGTCTGTGACTTGGTTGTCACCTCAAGCAGTTGCTCCCATAATCATTTGATGGTAGGGCTGGGTAGGCTCATGGATGACTACATGGAAGAGAGAGGCCTCGGGGGCCTGCATCACAAAGGAGTTGATGCTGCAGATAGACTCAGACTGGGTACCTTGCACACCACACCCATGAAACGAGACTTGACGTGGGTCCTTGACAGGTGTTGAGGGAGTAGGACAACAGGCGAAGGATACAAGTTCCTGTAGACTCTAGGGTTTGGCGTAACTTCCCAAAAATCATGCTAGGAAATGGGGTTATCAACAAAACTTGGCCATCCCAAAAGACAAAAGCCATTCTCCTAGCTTTTACCTTAATGTATCTAGGATTAAAAATAAAGAACAAGGAAAGAAAAAAAGGGCCGCAACTCAAGAATTATTTGGAGTATTGTGGCACTTTACCAATCTCTTTTGCATATATATATACATCTATGTATATATATTATATGGCAGAGTAAACACAACCCTGTCAATATAAACTTTCATCATAGATAATTGCAGACTGCACACTCTCAGAATCCAGAGAGTGTCAAGCCTATCTTACACTTTTCATCTTTAAAAATAATCTAACATAGTCATACTCTCTGGCTAGTAACAAACTATGAACATCTTCTGAGAATACAGATAAAGCTCTGAGATTAATAGTAGATTCTCTGACGTGCTCCCCCACCCCCACTCAGTTATCAGAAATGAACACGTTTCTGCAAAAGTATCCCCAGAGCCATTCGTGATCAGGAAAAGAAACAGATATGTTTGTTTCACCAAGTGGGCTTTTAGCGAGAAGCGAGAGAACATATCTCACTTTGGCAAAAGAAAACAAAGCACAAACATGATGTTGTACAGGTTTGGTCCATGCAAATGCATGTTTTGTTATGTGGGGGTGCCCTAGTCTCACCCCCAAACCACAATCAGCATGCAGGTTATTGTCAACTATTAGATTCGAGATAATTAGAGATAATTGGCAGTGCACCTCTTTTGTGGAACCATGATCGAATCACTAAGGCAGGAATATGTGACCTTGTATAGTATCAGCAGGAATTTGTCAGATGCAAGTTTACACGGCACGGACCTGCAACTCACTATCTTAAAAAAAAATGAAAAGAACCCCAAACACAGATTCCCTAAACACAATTCAGTCGAAAATGAACTGTTAAGCTTTTAGAAATATATTCGAAACTACGAGACTGCTCTGTGTTTGCTAGACATGAACATTTTTTTTAAAAAGTTCCCACCCCTAAAAATTGGCCATGTGACTTCCTCATGCCGGGCAATGGCATCAACAACTAGCCACCAGGGCTGATGCCTGGGCAAGTACAGCCTCCAAGGTCATTCGTGGGTGATGTGATGCTTTTCAAGGTCATACTACTGAGGTTTTCATCAGTCAACCAGGAAGCAGAGATCTCTAAGCCTTGGTCCGTCTGCTAGATCATGGTCCTTGGCAGCAGGTGCCCATGGCTCCGGGGCACTGGAGGGGGCTTGGTTGCTGTGAGTTGGCCTGCAGGTTCTGGCCTCTGCTACAATCTAACCTGCAGACGCGTGGACGGTTCTTCGCTCAGGAGCACACGGAAGCCAAGTTCACTGACCGGAGAGTAGCTGAGGCAGTGGAGGCAGCTCCTTGGCCCAGTACAGACAGACAGACACCAGGAACAATTTTTGTGTTTTTGTGGTGCCAATGCAGAAGGGAGCCAGAAACCTTGCTCCTGGGGACCATTGCCTCGTGGGGCGTCTCATACCACGGAACCCTTGGAAGACGACAGGTGGATAGACTGAATCCTAATGGCCAACGTCCTCTGTAGGTCCTGAAGCACATCCTGGCCCGCCCCTTCGCCATTTTTGTCGTACAGGAGCTGCTTGAACGCTTCGTTTTCAATAAGGACCATCATATTTTTAAGAAAGTAGCCTTCACAGTACGCCGAGAGCTCTGTCACCCCAAGGAACTGTGGGGAGAGGGAAAGGAAGCAGGTGGTTACTGAGATAAAGATGGCGGACATTCACTCCACCGCAGCAGCCTGGTGCTTCGTTCAGCCCATCCTCCTATCCCCCAGCTTTAGAATGGGTGAGGTAGCTGAGGACCACTGTTTAGGACTCTGTGGTCTTCAAGGAAACTGAGCAGCTGAAGCACCAGCCAGAGAACTGGTATTCTGTCAGATACCTGCACATACAGGCACAGAATTCAGGCTGGGAGAGATGTCAGCACTGAGCTCACCCCATTCAATGTGAGTCCTGCTCTTGGGCATCAGAGAACAGGGCCTTGTTGTTGAGGTTTGGTCTATTGCTATGCATAACAATGCTTAATTCTGTATCCCAAGGTCTAGCTGCCTCATGAACCCTCACACATGCCAGCTTGTGTTGTGAAAATCTTGCTCCTTAATGTAAAACTATTGGTTAATAAAGATGCCTACAGCCTGTAGCTGGGCAGAAGAGAGGTAGGAGGGGCTTCAGTTCCTGGGCTTGGAGTCTGAGGAGAGACCACAAGGAGAGGGAGAAGAGGAAGGAGGAAGGCATCATGGCGTAGATGGATCATGAGGGACAGCCTGTTGGAGTAGGAACACGGCGAGTGATGTCTCGGGATTACCAACAGGGAAGCAGACAAACTAGCAGAGAGGACTGATATCTGCCCAACTGTCGTTTTTAAAGGCTTATTATAAATATAAATGTTTTGTGTCTTTTATTTGGGAACTAAGTCTCAGGTGTGGTAGAAACCCCCAAATAATATTTACCGCAATACCTCATTCTACAGATAGGGAAACTGAGGCTCAGAGTGGCCCTTGGAGCTTGCTTTGTAGATAAGTGTCATGCCACACGAGTTAGTATCAATGAAAAGTAATGTAATGCAACATACTTACATTTGTTATAGCTGCTAACATTAGCTGAATGTGGCTATAGATCAGCACCTTCTTATCCTCTCCGCACAACCAATTAACAGGTCCACACGGGACTGAAACTCTCATCTCTCATCTCTTAGACAGAGACTTATAGACTACAGCTCCCCCACCCCCTACCCCACTGTTAAATTTAGCTCACAATTTGTTTTATAAATAAAGTTTTAATAGAATACAGCCACACTGTTGGTTATCTGCTTGTGCGTGATTGTTTCTACACTAGAGGTGGAATCAGGTAGGGGCAAACAAAATAAAACACTAAAACAAACCATCTCTCCTCCCAAGCCTGCGGTATTGCGAGCAAAGTTGCCGATGATTATCTGCCGCTCCGCAGAACATGCTTGCAGCTTATTGTCCTGTTACATCTTCAAATGCTGAGATCGTGCCTTACTAATTTCTTTTCTAAGATGAGGGTCTCACATACTTGGCTGCTGAATTCCAACTTTCTCTGTGGCTGAGGACTGTCTCCACCTTCTGATCCTCCTGCCTCTGCCTCCAGAGTGTTGGGATTACAGGAATGAGTCACTGGGCCTAGAATGCCTTACCGATTTCTTTATTACATTCAGATGAGTACGATCCTAGTCATGAAAACGTAGGTCAATAAGCCCTAGAGGAGGACACTCCTGTGTTCTTTCCCTCACAATACTGGTACCGTGACTGAGCCTTCCCGTATTTGATGAATCAGCTTGTCTTCTTTTTCAAACACAGACAACCTGAAAGGGCCATCAGAGGCTCAACCCTGAGCAGTCAAGACAGCGTCTGGGAAGAAGAGATGCTAAGAGATGCTAAGAAGAGATGCATCAAAGGGCCAGGTTTCTCATCTGTCTAAATGCCATAGCTGTCTCAAGTACTTCCCTGAAGCACAGAGGATGCTGGGGACGTCCCTGTGAACACTTGGAACCTGGCTGTTTACTCTAAGTGTCTGTAGCAACTGGTGCTTCCCTGCTTCTTATTGCTCTACAGTCAACCCGCAGCACAATCTGTCAGTACAAGAATCCCAGTGGCTGGGGATCATCTGTGGAGGCTGCACCGTCCGTAGCTGAGAGGAGTAGTGTACACACAGGGCAGGAAGCAGCTGGCCCTGCCCTTTCCCACATGCAAATATCACAAATGGCAGATGTTAATACTGGCACCACTCCAGGATGGGATCTTGGAAGTGGAAGCTGATGTCTGTCAAAACAGAGGCCCTGGCCACAAGGGTATAGTAGGAGGCTGCTCCCCTGTCATGGGTGCTCTTGGCCTGTATTCCCTGCTGGGACTCACATGGCATCAGTTTTCATTATTACATCAGGGCATGTGCTGCTGACGGAACATGCTAAGGACTCTTAGGATACAGACAGGACTCAGCCAAGGTGGAAAGCCACAGAAAAGCTACCCACAGTGATCAAACGGTCATGGTTAAGGGAGGAGAGGAAGAAGACACTGGTCCTCTTCCTGAGCACAGAAGGTCTCTCTGGGTAGTGCCACTATGCAAAGCAACCCATTTAAGGTGAAGACAAATACTGCTTAGTTGGGGTTCAGGTAAAAATTTCAGTCTTCAGGGTCAAAGCAGAAGGATGGAGAATTCAAAGCCAGCTATATAGTGACTCTCTCAAAAAGAAAAAGAAAAATGCTTAGATTCTTAGGAGCCAGATTTGGGTGTAATCCACACTAACCAGAATATCATGTGAATATGAGAGAGAGAAAGAGCACAGAAACAGGAAGGAAAGTGGTAGTTTGCATAGTTTGCCTGAGAAGTGTCCCCCCACAGTTTGGGGCATTGGAGCACTTGGTTCTCAGTTGGTGGCACACTGTTTGGAAAGGTTTAGATGATATAGCCTTGCTGGAGGAAGTATGACATTGGGGGCAGGCTTTGAGATTAAAAGCCTCACACCCATTCAAATCCATTTTCTTTGCTTTGTGTTCGCTGATTGAAGATGTGAGCCTTCAGCTTCCTGCTCCTGCCATCAAGCCTGCCTCTTGCTGCTATGCCTTCTTACCATGACAGACTCTTATCCGACTGGAAGCCCAAATTAGCCCTTCCCTCTATAAACTGCCTTTGTTGTGGTGTTTTATCAGCAACAGAAACATAATTAACACACACTTGAACTTACACTGGAATCAGGAACACCCCTCACCCCCAATTTTTGGCTTGATAGATGCGACTGCCTAGGAACAACCTCTCTCCCCGCCCCACCTCCCAAGTTTCTGGTTTGATAAATCTGGGGTATGATTTCCTAATAAATTCCTTGTGCCTGCTGTTGAGTTGGAGACCACATTTTGAGGCCCACCGTTCTAAAATCTTCTATTCAAGATTACTGGTTAACAGAGACATCAGCTAGTGCCTGATTAGGAAGCAGAGTTGAGAGCCCAGTCCAGGCCTGAGGAATGAGTCTGTGATGTAATTCTTGTCACTGAAGAGTGAATGACACTCTTAAAGAGACCACTGTTGCCTAGCGTACCTTCCAGTGTACAAGGAAGAAACAAGGCCAAAGAGATAGCAGATCTGAAGCAGGGAAGAAAACCCCTTGGGTTGAGGACATAACTGAGCAGCAGAAACAACTGGCTGATGTGTGCTAAGGCCCAGAGTTTAATCCCAAGCAACATAACACAGGGGGACCTACCTTGGCGTGGCTGTAGATATCCACACAGTTGTCAGTATTGATGCTTTTTGCACAGATAATCTCACAGTGTCGCTGCAGAGCCTCCAGCTGGAAAAATTTAGCAGCAGACAGAAGCTAGAATCCACAAAAAGGGCTGTTAGAGACAGGGAAGGGGCAGAAGAAAGAGCAGCCAGACTACTGGAGTGAGCCCCTGTGATGGTATGAATGAGAACTATCCTTCATAGTCCCAGGCATTTGAGCATGTGGTCCCCGGCTGATGACACTGTCTGGGGGGGGGGGGGGGGGAAGCGGGGACGGGGACGGGACGACAGTTTAAGAGCTGAGGCTTTGTTGGAGGAGGCACACCACAGGAAGCAGGCTTTGAGAGCTGAGGGCCTTTCCCTATTCCCAGTTGCCTCTCCCTACTTTGTGTTTCTGGTTCAAGATGCGAGTGAGCTCTCAGCTGCTGCTCCAGCCACCATGGCTGCCACCTGCGGTCTCCACGGCAGTAACATGACTGCAAGCTCAAATAAACCTTCTCTTCTTCAAGTTGCCTTAGTCGGAGTGTTTTGAGACAGCAATAGAAAAGCAATGCAAACAGCCGCAACCCACAGAATGCCCAGCTGAGGGTCAGGAAGTAGAGATGGCTGGAGTATACTGCAGGCGTAAGGTGAGACCAGGGGGACAGGCCCTGGCTACACAAGTCTACTGTGGGACAGAGAGCGTGGTGAAGTGAGTCACAGACACACCTGTGATAGCAGGTGAACCCCAAGTGCCCCAGATCACATCTAGCAAGGAGGAGGGGATAGGCACCTATTAGTGAGGTGGGTATCACCATGGCTCCCCCCTTGCCTGTGTTCCCTGGATCTCTACTCTGATGTCATACCTCAGAGGGTCTTTCTTTGCCACCCCACCTCAGGGACCTTCCCCTCATCCCCGCCCCCCCTTCTTCATCTTCCTTATGGTACTTCCTATCTAGAAGCTATTTCAGTCCTGCTTCCCTTGACAGAGTCCAGGAGGTCCGGTTCTTCACCCCATCGGACCGACTACTGCCACCCCCAGCCCAACCAAAGTCAGCTCTGGGCCATGGGAGGCTCACAGAAGTCTACTGAAAGTGACAGGTTCTGGAGAGGGGGAGCTATAGTTTCCCAAGTGTGTGTGGGAGCAAAGTGGGGTTTATCGTAAGCTTTCTTGGGTTTGTTTCTTTTCTTCTTCTCCTTTCTTGTTCTCTCTTCTTCTTCTTCTTCTCCTTCTTCTTCTTCTTCTTCTTCTTCTTCTTCTTCTTCTTCTTCTTCTTCTTCTTCTTCTTCTTCTTCTTCTTCTTCTTCTTCTTCTTCTTCTTCTTCATGATACTGGCTGGGAGGTTGCTATCTACTCCTGGTCAGCCTCAGATCCCTCCCAGGTTCTGGAGTTACCTGTACATGAGCCAGCTGTGACTTAAATGTGAATTCATTTCCCTACATAAAATCTCTCAGTGAATCGGCTCTGCAGATGCTGGGCAGGTGAACATGTCCCTATCCTGGGAAGACAGCACATTCCAACTCCACAGAACTTGGGTTCTGAGCTGGCTGTGTGGACCCTCTCCTGCCTATTTATCCAGCCTCTTGATCACAGTCTCTCTAACAAACTAGTACATGTAGTCAGTGCGGAAAGAAAAATGTAAAATGTTTGTAAAGGCAACCAGGTCCTGTGGAGGACAAGATGAGAAGAGGGGTCCAGAGAGCGGAGTCTCTCTGGTGGGGGCGGGGTGGGGGAGGGTAAGCAGAGTATGGAGATAGGACAAACTGGGCACTTAGGATGGCAGAGCCCTACAACTTTCTCCTTGGCCAAAGGTGCCTAAGAATCTTCTAAAACAGATGTTTGTCAAATCCTCCTAGACCATGGCCATTTCCAGGAGAGAAATCAGAAGCCAGCTAGGTCAAATAAATTGCCCAAGGCCCCACAGATTAGACATGGCAGAGCCCTTATGTAACCCAGAGTTTGGGCTGAAGGGCACTGGCACTAAACTTCTAGCTTTTTTTTTCCCCCGAGACAGGGTTTCTCTGTATAGCCCTGGCTGTCCTGGAGCTCACTTTGTAGACCAGGCTGGCCTCGAACTCAGAAATCCACTTGCCTCTGCCTCCTAAGTGCTGGGATTAAAGGCATGCACCACCACTGCCCGGCAAACTTCCAGCTTTTAAAAAAGTTATTTAACTATTTTTTAAAAGAGGATCTCTCAGATCCCAGCTACCACATGTTGGCTCACAACTGTCCGTAATGAGATCAGATGCACTCTTCTGGTGTGTCTGAAGACAGCTACAATGTACTTATATAAAAGAGGATCTCACTACATAGGCCTGGCTGGCCAGGAACTCCCTATGTAGACAGGGCTGGCCTTCAATTCAGAGATCCACTTGCCTCTGCCCTGAGAGTCCTGGGATTCAGGTGTGTGCCACCATGCCCGGCTAGTGCCTGTCTTTGATTTAGGAAAATGGCTCGGTGCTCTGGCTCTGGATAGGGGGATACAATGGGGAGCCAGGTGCAGAGGGAGCAGAAGCTGGGGTGGGAAAGTGTAGTGGTGGAGACATGGAGGAGGAACAGCAGGCAAGGGGGCAGGCTAGGAAAGGCTCCCAGCTCTAAAGAGCCATGCTTCTCATGGATGTAATTCTATTAGCAACCACAAGGGGGAGGACGGTCTCTAGGATACTTCCTGTGGTGCGGTAGCAGTCCAAGCCTGCCAGTCCCCCAACTCTTCCTGAGAACGTGCCCCTCACAAGCCAGTTAAAACTGGTTTCCACCCAGGGCCCCTGGTGTGGCTAGTCGTCTAGGGGAAGACTCCCCAGAGAAGCTGCCTTGTTTGGGAGGACCACGAGTCCGGGAGTTTCCTAATGCCTGGGTGGGCCGCCAGCCTGAAGCCAGGGAAGGCTGGGGTAGCTAAAACCACAGTGGTCTCCTTACCTCCATGATCTCATTGTTTTTAATGAGAAGTGACTCTGGGCCACCGTAGTAGAGATACTGCATGACGAGCTGGAAGGAATAAGACACTGTGAGCAAGACCCCAGTCGGACTCAGTTCCTTCAGAAGTCATCACATCACCCCTGGACATCACTCTACCTGACGGGGGACATTTGGACAGGTTTCCCTGATGACACCCTGAAATCATGACCCTGTGGTTTCAGGTTCTGCCCCCATGTCTATCTGCAGGGCCAAATGAAACAACCTGAGCGTGGCTCCTCATGACAAGTGAGTCACCTGAGGATGATGACCAGCCTACCTCTCATCCAGTCAGGCTGTGCAGGTGACACAACTTAGAGAGCCTCCAGAGTCCCAGTTGACAAGACCCCAGAGGAAGCCATAAAGGATCCAGGGTTTGGAAAGTCACTGGTGGCGCTTGTCCAAGCAAGGCTGTCCCTTATCATGTGACTTCCAGTGTCTGAAGAGTGTCCCACATTATAGAGTTCTGCAAATGGCTGTCCCCTGAATGACTGAATACCATGAATGTATCTGAGTTTCATACATGCTTCACTTGACAACCAAGGGTTCTTTTTGCACGAGGTGCATACACAGTCCAGTTTGCCCCAGGATCTCCATTTTCAACTGTCTTCCATGTGACTGGCTTTACCTGCCTGGAGCTTTGGTAATGGGGTGGGCAAAATTCACAGACTGGTCACAACCTGTGTTGGGATCACACTGTGGTACAACTACCACCATAATAGAATTCTGGAAAATTCTTTTCAAATGTGCTCTGGTATATTCAAATGTGTGTGTGTGGTGCGTGCACACGCATGCTCTCAAGCACACTAAATAAAACACCAATTTGGGAAATGCTTAATACTCTTAAACTACCAATTAGCAGATAGTTCTGTTTCCCCCACTGCTAGCCAGGACAAACTAGAATTACCCAGTTTGCACGTTTCAGTTAAGCAGACCCGTAATAGAATTTGGTTGGTTGGTTGGTTGGTTGGTTTGTTTGTTTGCTTGCTTGTTTTGGGACAGATCTCACTATGTAACAACCAACTTGCTGTGTAGCCCAGGCTAGCCTCTCACTCACCTTCCCCGTACCTCCCCTTCCTGAGTGCTGGGATTATGAGTGGCTGTCACCACATTCAGCCTGGTGCCTGTCTTTTATGTGCACTGTCCTCTCTCTTGCCTCTACCAGAACCTGGCCATGTCTTCCAGCTCCTTCAGCCTGGATGCGCTCTCTTCTTTACCAGTGGAAGCTGTCCCTTCTTTGGGTCCAGCTCAGTGGTTACTGGGTTAGGAAATTTGGGTCTCCTTCCCATCAAGTTTTGTTTCAGGGTTGTCTGTCTGCAACTGAAGTGTCTTTACAGTCATCTGAGAGTACAGATGTCTCTCACTCACTGTATTTCTGTGCCTAGCATAGTGCCTGGCACACAGACACATCACCATCACCATCACTACCCCCACCACCACCATCATCATCACCATCATTATCTGGATAAAGGGTCTCACTTGGCATTCTCAGGTTGGCCTAGAACTCATGGCAGTCTTCCTGCCCAGTCTTCCAAGTGCTGGGACTGCAGCCATACCTCACCATGCCCCCTCCTCGTGTGAACATGTCTCCTGCGTCTGAATCTCCCTTATACTGACTTGGGGTTTCTGCATCCAGCTGCCTGGTAGAGAGGCGGTGACATTGTCTAGGCCTTGGGAAATAACAGTGCCCTGTTCCCCTCCCCCTCCCACCTTGGGGAGCAGAGCTTATAAGTGTGGGGATACCGTCAGCCAGCACTGGGCTATTGGCTTTATTAAAATCAATTGATTCCCCCAGCACCTTCCTTATAAAGGCCAAACCAATAATAACAAGAAACACCACTGTAAGGCCCACCGCCCACACGGGCTCCCCATTTATAAAGCACTTTCCTATCAGTCACACGCATTGTCTCGTTTGTTCAAGGTCGAGCCACGGGCTGAAATCGCTGCCTTGGCGGAGGACGACTTGGGGCTAATGGAAGTTAAATCGGACCATCCCAGCCCTGCCAGTGGAAGACTCTGCCAGTGGAAGCATTTTCTCTAAGTGGGTGCAACAAGCCCTTATCAGGCCAAATGGCCGGCATGAGGAACTGCTTTTCTTGGCGGCTACCAACCTCTGTGAGGCAGGGGCTTTTGCAGCCCGGTAGAGGCCTAGCTCCAGCTGCGGCCTCAGTGGGGGCTGGCTTTTGTACACGAGTGATGCTAAGGAGTCTTGAGGGAGGAAGCACAATGCAGTATCAATTACTATAAGCTCTTCTGCCAAAAGGTACACGCCAGAAGCGTGTGAAGCGCACGGGCTTCTGGGAGCCCCCTTCTGGGTTGGATTTGGCTGGCCTTCCTTGGCCTCCTTCAAGCCACAAATGAATGTTACCTTCTTTTATGAGGAATGGCAGGGACACAGACAAGTCCCCGGGGCATGATAAATCCCCCTTTCCATTACAGGAACTGGAAGCCAATGTGGCCAGCAAACTTTCCCCATTGGAAGCAATTACAGGGCTGGGGATCCCTCTGAGGCCAGCCTTTCCCATGTTGGACTCTGAAGACAAGACCACTGGGCAAACATTTACTGAGTGCCTCCTTGAGCCAGGCTCTTGTTACTGGAGTCTTCCCAGTGAGGGCCACACTTACCAGTCATGGGATACTTCTTGGTGTGTATACACACACACACACACACACACACACACATTTACATGTGCTCTTTTTCTTGCCTTCAGCTCATGACACCACCCCCCCCCCCCCGACCCATTCTTTCTGCATTCTTTCTGCAGGGTTAGGTGACTCCAGAGCCGACTCATGTCCCCAGGTATGTGAGAAAACAATGGAACTGGGTTCAGTTTGAATCTCTGCTCTCCTAGGGGGCAGCCGTGGGGACCTGGGCCACACCCTTCCAAGAGCTCTTGGCAGGGGAGTTGGGAGGATCAAAGGGCACAAGGACAGCATTATCTTTCAGGTTTGGAACCCCGGGTCCAGCAGCATTAGAGGCCCTTGCCAGAAGTGTGAGTTCTTGTGCCTCAAAGTCAGGCTGTGAGGGTGGGCCCTACGAGGTCACAGTTAGTGTGGTTCCTGTCTTAACGGCCATCCTAAGACTCTGCAGGGCATTTGGATACCTGCTAACATCCAGAAGGTGCTGTCAGGTAGAGTGCTGGGCTGCATGCATGATGGTTAGAAAGGAGGAGGAGGAGGCCTCAGTGCGCCCAAGGTCTGATGTACAGACTGGACATCCAGGGGGCATTTTCAAAGATCTGTAGGTAATGCCAGTGTGTCGTGGAGGCAGAGGGAACAGGATTTCTGCTTTGGTATGAGTTTTAATAAAGAAAGACCATCTCAGAATGGAGTGCATTAGCCGGGCCACCAGATAGGCTGGGCACGGATCCTGCTTTCCCTAACATGGCTGGACACATCATTGAAGTCCTTTACATGCATTCTTGTCTTTGTCTGGAATGTTCTAGCCTCCTTCTTGAGCCCAAAGCCTCATTCTGAGTCTCCCAGCTTTGGCTTGGCCTTCTGCTCTCCATTCCCTGCCCTAACATCCTGGGCCTGAGCTGTTATAGTACACGCCTCTGAAAGGGGTATCCTCTTTTGTATATAGCCCACAGTATGCAGTGGCTGACAAGTGCTTGAAGATACTCCCTCTAGACTCATGAGTCTTTGAGATAGGGTCTCCTTTACCATTGGGCTCCCTTCCCCCAGCCCAAGATTGGTAGCAGGGACTGGGCTTCAGTGATTGTCACAGGGCTGAGGGATGGCGTGGGAGGGGTGGCGTAAGGGAGCCCAAAGTGCAGGTGCCAGCTGTTCAGTCAGGGGTGGCCCAGGTGTTCGGAGCAGCTGAAGGCTAACCCTCGGGCTCACCTGGAAGATGGGATACTTCACGTAGCCAATCTCTATGCAGGTGTTGTCATTTGTTGGCTTGCTGGAGAGGAGGGCCTTGAACCTGAATAACACACAGAGATCAAAAGACTCATCCATGCCCCTGTGGCTTACCCAAAGCGACTCTCCTTATGACAGAAATCTCTGGATCCTGCTTTAAAACAGAGATGGATTATAGCCGTTAGTGTCTTCATTCAAAGCTATAGACCAGGCCTGGAACTCATATTCTTTCCCAAACTGGCTTTGGGAAGGAGTGGGTGCTCTTTAAAACCCCATCACTTGCCAGCGCTTACCCGGGGTTGCCTCGGCGGGTGTCTGTCTACTCTGAGTGCCTGCCCTGCCTTCCCTCCTGTCTGGTGCCCAGGTGCTGTCGTTTCCAGGCCTTTCTATTGTTCAAGCTTTGCTCCAGAGGAGGAGGAGCTTAGGATTTTGTGAGACATGAAGCCCCCAAGAGCATTGCGCCCATACTTGCTGTCTCAGTTGGGGTCTCCAGTGCTGTGATGGAAACATCATGCTCCAAGAGCAAGTTGGGGAGGAGAGGTTTATTGAACTTCCACTTCCACATTGCTGTTCATCACAGAGGGAATTCAGGACAGGAACTCAAACAGGGCAGGGACCTGGAGGCGGGGGCTGATGCAGAGACCACAGAGGGGTGCTGCTTACTGGCTTGCTTTCCATGGCTTGCTCAGTCAGCTTTCTGATAGAACCCAGGACCACCAGCCCAGGGATGGCACCACCCACCATGGGCTGGATCTTCCCTCATTAATCACTAATTGAGAAAATGCCTTAAGCTGGATCTCATGGAGGCATTTCCTTAACTGAGACTCTTTCCTCTCGGATGACTTGGGGAGGGGCTCCCCACGGGTGATCATAGGTCTTAGCGATTCCATGCAAAGTCTCTGGACTGTAGGGACCCTACTAGCGGGACACGCTGACTGAGAGGTTCATGCAGAGAATGAGGTTTTAAAGAGAATGGGCCAAGCTGTCTCTTTTATTTTCTTTAAATTCTTTCTCCTTCCGGATGATAACAGGTTTGAAGCACATAAAGGTTTGAAGCAGATAAAACAGGGCAGCTGTGTCCCTCCCCATCCCCACCCCCCAAGTGCAGCTTCCCTCAGGACTAAAACCTGCAGGGCCACAGCTACCATGAAGAAAACGAAAGCACTGGACACTGGCACACTGAGAAACTGCTTGTCTGGTGACACCAATCAAAAACCCACATGGAAGGTTCATTTTTCTTGGGGCTCCAAAGCAGATGCCTGAGGTTTGTAAGCATCTGTCTCCCGAGCAAACTCCAAGAGGGGCTTCTGTATCTGCATTGCCCAAATCCTCACCCTATGTGGGCACCCTCTCCTCCCTTCCTGTCTCTGTCAGGTACGTCAGCCCGTCACTGTCACACCAGCACAGTCCTCTTCTCAGCCACACCCTCTGCTCCCTGTACAAGTTCCAGATGTACTGAGACTCAGTCATAAGAGATGTCAGCCATAGGGCTAGGAGAGAGGATGTAACTTCCCTCCCTCCCTTCCTTCCCCTGGGGATAGAACGCAGGGCTTCATATGATACGATGCCAC
This sequence comes from Mus musculus, assembly GCF_000001635.26. NCBI lineage: Eukaryota > Metazoa > Chordata > Mammalia > Rodentia > Muridae > Mus > Mus musculus. Next base: position 85,646,204 of record NC_000076.6, on the reverse strand, counting down.
TGTGCCGTATCCCAGCTTGCTCCTTCTACATGAGATTCTCACCTGCTAACTGTACAGTCAGGGAAAAGGAAGGTCAGTGCCCTTCTATTTTGGAGGCTTGTAGCAAATCTGTTTTCTACCATTTGGAGAGTGGGCCCCTGGAGGCTGCTGTGGAAGGAGTCTCAAGTTGTCAACTGCCAAGGGCATCTGCTCACACACTTTTATCCCTGGTGCAGAGCTCTGCCAAGGCAAGAGGGTGCCTAGGTTGCATAAAGAGGCACCCTGTACTCTGGGATCTTTGAGTTTGAGAAAACGTTCTGCTAGCCCAGTGACAACACCACTAACACTGAACTTCATAAAGCAGTTAGGGATGTAGCTCAGTTGGAACAGCGGGACCTGACATTCATGAGGCCTTGGCTACAATCCCCAGTACCAAATAAATGGGGCATACTGGTGTAGATCTGCAATCCCAGTACTAGGGATGTGGAGGTAGAAGGATCAGAAATTCAAGGTCAACCTTGCTACACAGTGAATTCCAGGACATCCTGAGTTAATGAGATTTTAGCTTCCAAAAGCAAAAGAACAGTCACAGTCACAGACATCCTCCAGCCACAGGCAAAGCCAAGGGTACGTACCTGGGAGAGGCTGTGAACAAGAGCACTTTGTGAGCGTAGAAGGGTCTTCCCTCTACCAGAAAGGTCACGTCGGACATCTCTTTATTGTTAAGAAAATGAGGGTCTAGAACAGAAAGAGGGAGTGGCCGTGTTAAAGAAGGAAGGGTGAACTCGAGGGAGAGGACAGGGATGGGTCACCCAAGAGTCAAAATGGAGGACAGCACCCATGGAGGACAGATGCATTATTATGGCTCATCACAGGAGATGCTCAGGGCTGACCTGCGCTTAGAAGCAGCCCTTGGGCTGGCAAGATGGCTCAGCTGGGCAACAGCTCTGTCAGAGCACGTGGGCTGACCTGAGTGCTGATCCCCAGAATCCATTGAAAAGTTTGATGTGTCCCTGGGGCTTGGTGGCACACACCTTTAATCCCAGTACTCGGGCGGCAGAGGCAGGGGGATCCCTGAGTTTGAGGACAGCTTGGTCTACAGTGAGTTCCAGGACAGCCAGAGCTACACAGAGAAACTATGTCTGGAAAAACAAACAGAGTTACTAATTAACTAACTAATGTAAAGCTGGACAGGATAGTACTAGCATTTTGTACAAAGGGATGGGTGGTGGAGTCCGAGAATCCTTGGCGGCCAGCTGGACTGGTGTGCACAGCAGCAAAGAAGAGACCCTTCCTCAGTGGGAGTGAGTGGGAAGTGAGACCTGACAGCTGAGATGAACTGTGACATCCTGCACACCCACACCCTCACACTCCACAGGAGACACACCTCCAGGTGGAGCGCAGAGACCTCGGGGTATGAGAGGCATGTCTGTGAAGGGAATCTCCTCACTCTCGTGCTCTCTCTCAGGCTCGAGTCCCTCTGCCTGGTAGAAGTGGTGAAGAAGAGCAGCTGTCCCCTTGCCACTAGATCCCAGGTCTTTCTCTCCCAGCATCAGTGACAAAGAAGCCAGCCCCTATTCTTACCTCTCAGACCAAAGGCAATGTAGCAAATATGCACATACTGAGTCTACCTTATGACACAGTAGGCCTTGTGCAGGGGTCACATGCCCCCCCCCCCCCCCGCCACTGCGCAGTGGAGGAAATAGAGGCATGCAGACATTATGTGAGCCAGGATTTGAATTAAGGCATTCGGTTCTCTGGCTTGACTCACCAAATACAAGGCTCCTACGTATTCCCCTTAGTTTAGCCATGCAGACACAGTGCCCCTCTGGCTGCCCCTTGGAGCCAACCCAGCACTTCTGCCTTGCCTGGAGGACCTTCTCTGCCTCCCTATCATGCTCAGTTCTTACCCAGCACAAACAAGGTGGCTCTAACTGCCAGGATCACCTGCATGCCAGCTGAGCAGAACTGCAGTGGTCAGGGCTGGCCTTTCCACGGGGCTTCCTGAGGAACCACAACATCTCTACTCACCTAAGCGATTCTCCCGGCTTCATCCCTATGAGAAGTGCCCCAAGCCAGGACCAAAGCTAGATATCCCCAAAGTCCTGACCATTTTTCTCTCCTTGCCCTTCATTCTGTCCCCCGCCACCCTTTCAGGGTTACATCATCTTTCTAGACACTTATGGAGTTTCTCTTGGTCTCTACAAGAACCATCTTTCTAAAGCCGGATCCCATCCCGATTGGTGGGCACTTGTACTTCACAGCGCAGAAAGAAATCTGCACATACATACACGTTATGAACTGCTTGGCGGGGCAACTGATAAGGCTTGCTGGTTCCCAGTTAAATCTCTAGTTCAGGTGGATCTAAGAAGGACCTGAGCCCAGATACCCAGAGAACAAGGAGTGGTCCCGGAGATGTAATAGGAGAAGACTCAGAGCTGTGATTAACTGCTTGACAGACGGCAAGACTCACTATCTTTGTTTCTATAAGGCTGCTGGCTGGAGAGGAGAGAAAGGGTTTTTAGTGTGTTAACCCACTGCTGTCTCAGATCCTGGGCTCTCTGAATATAGCACGGCTTCGTGATTCAGTTCCTGTCTCCGATGACTCGTGTTTGTGGGGACAGGCAGGGTGAGTTCTGATTACGATGCACCTCTCTCTCCTACAAACCTTTCAATAGCTCCCTAGTGTTCCCAGGAGAAGCCACACTCCTTCCCTCTGAAACAAGAGATTTATTTGTATTTACTTCTAGTGGCGTGTGAATGTATGGATATGTGCCAGTCAGTGCAGCCTGTGGATTCTAACCTCCCTGATCTGGACTTACAGGCGGTTGTGAGCTGTCTGATGTGGGTCCTGGGAACAGAACTCACGCTCTCAGGAAGGGCAGTACCAGTACATGGCTCTTCACTGCTGAGCCGTCTCTCTAGCCTGAGTCCATACTTGCTGACATACTTCTGTGACTGAGTTCCTTTTCTGCCTCTGCCTACTCAAGACCCCTGCTTTCTTTAAAAGAAAGAAAGAAATACTCATTTTATTTTATGCATATGTGCCTGAGTGTATATATGTGTACCATGTATATGCAGGGGCTCATTTAAGTCAGAAGAGGCACCTGGTGCCCTGGAACTGAAGTTACAGACAGTCAAGAGTTACTGGGAACAGAACCTGGGTCCTCTGCCCGAGCCGTAAGTGCTCTTAACCACGCGGTCACTTCTCCAGTCTCATCTCTGTCTTCTCAGGGTGCTAACCGTGGAATTCTGACCTGTGTCCTGAAGACCCAGTACCTTCCACTGAAAATGAGAGAAATTGCACCGACTTAAAGAATTCTCTTCCCTCGGCGGCCATGGGAAGCAGCTCTTACTCTGTGTTCTTGACCTGGCTCTCAAAAATGTTCACACTAACAAGGTGAACTCATAAGGCTATCATGTTCTGTCATGTCCCCGCTGTCATGTTCTGGGAAGGTGGCCCTCCACATCTACCACCCTCTCACTTGATTGGCCTTTCCAACCTGTCACCTTGATGGTCAATGTTTTCTGCAGGGCGGGCACACTTGTGATTAGGTACAACTCAGGCTAGTCGCAGGCATAGTCATAAAGGCAACATCTAACCCTTGACTCTGCCGCCAATGTTTCCATTTTTAGCAGAAATTTGTGTTACATTTAAATATACAAGCTCCTCATAGCAGCAGTGAAGATCATTTGAGCTGGCTCCACGCATTCAGTCTTTCGACTGACGAAAGCAAACGAATGGTTTTGCTACAGAATAGAAACTTCAGATGCTTCCATTTCTCCCACGTTTCATATTTAAAAGGACAGGATACAGGAAGCAGGAAAGACCCTAACCCTTATAGGAAGAGCAACCCTTCATTGTTAATTTTTTATTACTCTCTGGGCACCAGGGGATGGGTTTCCGCAACAGCAGGCTCAGGTTCCCAGCCTCAAGGCAGCCAGGCCTTTCTCTGTCTTTTCCATTCTGTCCTGCCTGTAGTAGTCCCAGATCTGGGTGAAGCCAGTGCCTGCCCAGGGAATCTCAGGAGCTGGGCCTACATGTAGAGGAACCAGGGCATTGGCAGTGTTGGTCTTAAAGTCCCAGCTCTACCCTGTTTCCAGACTGTAGGCAGAGCATAGGATATCCTACCTCCTAGGATATCTGAGAGCTATAGAGAGGTGGAAATCAGACACAGGGCTGGAGCTGGCTCAGGGCAAGCATCAGTGGAGCACCTAGAGTGATCAGTTATCCTCACTGGATTCCAGAGCATCCAGCCCCCACTGCTCAGGTATGTCCTTCCTTTTTAATTAAAAAATTATTTTATTTTTAATTACCTATATATGGGTATACCTGTATGGGTGCCACAAGAGGCCAGAGGTATTGAATCTCATCGGATCTACAGTTATAGGTGTTATAAGTCACTGTATATGACTGCTAGGAACTGAACTAGGGTCCTCTGGAAGAACAGTGCTCATTCTTAACTTCTGGCGCATCTTGCCCTTGTTTTTGTAGTTGTGTGTATGTGTGTGTGTGTGTGTGTGTGTGTGTGTGTGTGTGTGTGTGTGTGTTGGGGTGGGGGATTGTTCTCTTTTTTTTTTTATCATTTCCTCAAGCAGGACTTCCTTCAGGGACACTCCTGGCTCACTGGAGTCTCCTGCCTATTCCTCTGGAGTGAAGATGAGGGACCTCACAAATGGGAGACTTGCTGTCTTAGTTTCTTTTCCTGTTGCTTTGATAACATACCCAGACAAAGGCAACTTAGGGGAGAAAGGGTTTAGTTCACAATTCCAGCGTATAGTCCGTCATAGCAGAGAGTCAAGGTGACGGGTACTCACCCACAGTGAACAAGTACTCACCCACACCAAGCAGCTGATCACACCCACAGTCAGAGAGAGAGAGAATGCACACACTATTGTGCTCTTCTCACTGTTTCCTTTTTGTACAAATCCAGGCAACGGCGCCCACTTACTCCCCCCACCCATTAACTTATTCATTTATTTATTCATTCACTTTACATCCTGATTGCAGCCCCCTATCTCCTTCCATCCCACAGTCTCATAGCCCCTTCCCCCTGTCCCATTCTCCTTTGATAAGGGGGAGTCTCCCCCCCCCATACCAACCCACCCTGGCACATCAGGTCACTGCAGGACTAGAGAGCCCACCCACTTTTAGGCTGGGGTTTCCCACACCAACAATTCAGTGAGGGCAATCTCCATAGACTACCCTAACTTAGAGAATCCGTCTTTAGAGGTTCTTTTCCTAGATGATTCTAATATAGACTGTATGTATTGAGATGACCATCAAAAGCATCAGAGGTGACATGGACATTGGGCCATCTATCATAATCTTTGGTGCATGGGACTTATGCCTCAGGTGTCCCCAGTGTCAGTGAAAGAGGAAAAAAGGTCCCATGGGTGAGGTACTAGGGTCCCCTTATCCATCTCTTCTGCTGTTTTTCTCTAAAGAGATTTACCACCTGCTGAAGGAGAACTCATTTCTCTGGCCTGGCTCCTCCCCTCTCTGTCTCTTGTCTGCCCTCCAAAGCTCACATTCTGTATCTGTTCCACATGTTTGCTTCCTTCCCATCCCCACTTCCCACAGCCATAGCCTGAGTATACCCGGACCACTGCTCACCCAGGCGTGAGGTCTGCTTCCTCTTGATCTCCGTGAGCTTGGGGATGGGGTAGGGACCGTAACAGTGTGTGAAGATGACGCACAGCTGCTGGCTGATCACTTCATTCTGTGAAGGGAGATGAATGGCATTATGGGAGTGCTTGGGTCGCACAGGCCAGGTTGACACTGTAGAAACCTGCTCGCATGGGCAAGAGGAGCCGGAACGGTCACTGTCCTCCTGGAGCATAGACACTGAGTTTTCACTTAGCACCCCTGGACTGACCTGCTTGCTCTACGAGCTCACTGTCTACTTCTTATGAGTTCACTGCTGGGTGCTTATGAAATTGATAAAGAAACATATTTCCATCTCAACCTGACTGTTAACTCGCTAAGGGAAAGCAGGCTTTTTGTAGCTCATGAATAAAAAGCTCTCACCCTCCATCCACCTTTATCTATATTCTCAAATTCTGGAAGCAGATCCTTGGTCCTGACCATGTAGCAGAAAGCCCTTGTGGTCCCGTGACTGTGTCCCACAAGGGCAGGATGAAAGCCTCTGATTCAGATCTGTAATAAGTCGGATTCTAGGACTCAGACATTTTGGATCTGGGAGTCATCAGTTGAATCACTTCTCAATAAAAATAAAAATCAGGACGGAGGAAGAGAGTCCTGTGCTTGCGAGCTCCAGCTGCCCACGGCTCAGGGAGGAAGGAGACTGCTCCGGGTGACCTTCATCCCAGTGTCTTGGTCCTTCCTGTTCACCTCCCTCCAAGAACAGGTGTGCAGGCCAGAAGGAGGGATGTGACTCACAGTACGCTGTGGCTTTTTATTAGGCAACTGGCTAAGACAGGGGCTAGATGAATAGTTACAATGGCTGTGGTTTGACCAAGCATTCCTGCGTGCCCATGTGTTAGGGGTGTGGTTCCTTGTTCATGGTGCTATGGAGAGATGGTTAGACCTTCACAAGACCTTGCAGGAAATCAGAGGTCCCTGAGCATGTGTTCCTAACAGATTACGGGGCATTGATATACTCAGCTCTTTCTCTTTGCTTTCCGGCTGCTCCCACTCTGAGCTTCTGTCCTGATGCCCTGTCTCACCTCTACCCTAGAAGCAACGGACTAACTGGTCACACAGCTCCAAAACTGTGAGCAAAACGAACCTTTCTTCTTTTAAGCTGATTAACTCAGGCAACCTATTTCAGCAATACCAAGCTGACTGACACAATCAAGGTTTTTTGTTTGTTTGTTTATTTTTGGTTTTGTTTTGGTTTTTTTTTTTGTTTTTTTGTTTTTTTGTTTTTTTTGTTTTTTGAGACAGGATTTCTCTGTATAGCCCTGGCTATCCTGGAACTCACTCTGTAGACCAGGCTGGCCTCAAACTCAGAAATCCGCCTGTCTCTGCCTCCCAAGTGCTGGAATTAAAGGCATGTGCCACCACTGCCGGCTTTTTTTTTTTTTTGACAATAAAGACTGAAGAGGTCTTAAAATGAGATCATTATCTTTTTCTTTATATTTCTGAGTGAGTACTGCTTTTGTGATCAAAATAATAAACACTTTTTTTAAAGGATGGCTTTGAGACCATAATCATGCTAGTGGTTTACAATATTCTTAAATTTAACCCCTAGGGCAGGACACAGCCCCTTCACATGTGCAAAGAAAATCTAAATCCTTCTATTAAAGTGGACAGATCACAGAAGGCACAGTGTCACCTGGGACATGATTCATAGACGTGTCCTGTGACCTTAGAGTGAAAGGAAGAAGGGGTTCTTCTCAAGGATGGTGCGGATGATATGGGTGATATGCTATGGGCAGATGGGAGGCACTTCTCTCCCTTAGCAACCCCACCAGTGACGCCACCTCAGCGGGGAGCAAAGTGTCCTCTCTCCTCATGAGCAGCACTGGAATCCCCTGGGAGATGGTAAGGAATATAAATCCTTCTCTTTTCTTTCTTTCTGTGTTTCTCATTTTTGTTCAAGACAGAGCTTAGATATGTAGCTCAAGCTAGTCTTACACTCCAGATCTCCTCGCTCACCTTTCCAGGTTACTGGCACAACAGGCAAACATAAAGACTAGATCTCACACTTTTAAAGAAGAATCTCTCTCTCTCTCTCTCTCTCTCTCTCTCTCTCTCTCTCTCTCTCTTTCTCTCCCTCTCTCTCTCTCTCTCTCTCTCTCTCTCTCCTTTCCTCCCTCCCTCCCTCCCTTCCTTTCTTTTTTTTTTGGAGCTGGGCAAATCTTGGCAGCAGGGTGCGCATGAGTAGGGGAAATCACTGGGTTGGTGACAGTCAAGGTTCCTTTCAAGACAGCCGCCACTGGCCGTGACATCAGCAGATGTGGGGCGACCTTCCCATTGCCATTGGCAGAAGGCTCTGTGGTTTCACACCAATATCTGTTTTTGTTTTTTGTTTTTTTTTCATCCACGAAGACAAAGCTGTCATTTCACAGTGAACCATGCACTGCAGGCAAATCCAAGGGGGAGCTGAGGGACAGGTTGACTTTACAGACGAGAACACGAGGTTTGCAACAGCCAGGCTGCCTGGATTAAAATCCTGGCTCCTCTGCATCCCTTCCACGTAGGCTTCAGGTCCACCATTTCAAATGGAGGTGGTGGTACGGGAGCCCCTCCCTCCAGGGTCCTAATGAGGAGGGATGAGTAATGGTTAGAAGGGCCCTGGGCGCACAGATGTACTTTGCAACATGGATGATTATCATCTTTAGACTCAGTCCTGGCTTAAGTGTCCACAGCAGGTCACTTCCCCGGCACAGGCTGTGACACCCATGGAAGAGAGGTTGTGAGGACTGAGGGCTGTGAGGGACTTAGGAAAGGAGGGAAGTAGGAGGAGGGGCCTAACAAGGCTTTGATGGATGGGTGTGAGCAGAGCGGGAAGGCTGCTGAGCACACACTTGTCCTGCTTCGGTGTTTTCTCTGAAGTTGATAAATTAAGCAGTTTTAGCAATCGGTGTTCACACTGAATCCCATTATCAAGGTTTTCTGAGGCGATGGTTTGGGAGCCCTGCTGAGATGGTGGGCTGTCTCTGGTGACTTGTGGCGACTTCTTGATGCTTTCAAGATTTGATCTGGAATTCACTTAGTGTCTGTCTTTCACTGGCAGCCGTTTGACAGGTGGAAGCTGAGCTTGGAATATCACTCAGAGGTTTCCTAGTCCAGCTTATTTGCTGTTTTTTTTTTCTGCTTCGACTGACATTTTATTTTTACTTTTTATACTTTTGGTGTTGCTGCTAGCTATATTGTCCAGTGAGGGACTTTGGACACACACCTGCTTCTTTGAGGGTAGCTGAGATCCAAGATGCTTCTCATAGAATAATACTGGTATATATTAGCCAGAATGCTTTTTAAAAATAATTGTAAGAGATTTATTTCTAAAATATCATGCAGAGGCCTCCAGTAAGTTTATGAAAAGTAGCAGACTGATTTTTTTTTAAATCAAACAATCATATTTTGTCTCCTGTTGGTGAAGAGATTCCTCATGATAAGCTGCTACAGTTTAATATGCTTTGTCTCCCCTGTAAAACGTGTTAAAAATAGGTTCCCTGTCTGATGATGCTGAGGACAGTCAATAAATACCAGCACTAAGGTAACAGGATGAAGGACAAGCTACAGAAGAGGAGAAAAATATCTGCAAACCTTATGGCTGGCAAAGGACAAGTATTTAGCATATACACGTAAGAAACCCTCTTAGGATTCAACAATTCAAATAGAACAAACTAACAAACAGTTCAACTAGAACACACACACAAAAGATGCAAGGAAAAATTTCAATGAAGGGAAAATATGGACAATGGACCAGTGCATGCTGGGGGATGGTGGACCAGTGCATGCTGGGGGATGGTGGACCAGTGCATGCTGGGGGATGGTGGACCAATACCTGCTGGGGGATGGTGGACCAGTGCATGCTGGGGGATGGTGGGCCAGTACCTGCTGGGGGATGGTGGACCAGTGCATGCTGGGGGAATACTTGGTTGCACACTGTAGTCGTGTTAAGCTATGTTTCCCTATGGGTCAGTCCATGTGATATCATCTATGTGGGATCACAGCATACAGGTTAGGGTTTCCCTGGAGCTTCCTATGAAAGCAAGTCAACACTCTTTCCTTTCCTCCTCCTGGGTGCGCCGTTCTTTTTAGGCCTGTGCCTTCAGAGAATGGCGCTACCTGTGTTGTCTCTGGGTCACCTATCCAGACAGGCAGCAATGGCTGCCAGGGAACAGGTTCCAGTTTACAGGTGGCGAAGGCCTTTCCTTCTTCCTGCCTTTCACACGTTCCTGTTAGGGCTGCTGGTGACTCAACGACCCACCCTACTCCTGCAGTGAGACACTGGAGTGCTTGTGGAAGGCTCCTCATACCCTGAGCTATGCTAGTTAAATGAGCTAGTTCCAGGGCGGTAGCAGTCAGAGAGGGATGGCTTTTTGGGTGGCCCGGGAGGCAGAGACCTCGGGATGCTAGGTGTGCTGTGTTTTGTGATCTAGTGCTGACTCTTTGGTGTTCAGCTCTGCAGTTAGGATCTGGGAAATTTTCTAAGTGTATGTCATATTTCAAAGTGACATTTACACAAAAGTCAAACCAAACCAAACAAAGACCCGCAAGACATAAATCCAAAGTACTTCAATAAATTCTGGAATTCCTCTGTAGCCTGGAAAAAAAGTTAAAACCAGACAAGCCAGAAAATGCTGGAATACAGACACTGGGAACGCATCCAGCAATGCTTTTTCACCGAGGTAGTTCTTGGGTAATTTCAGGTGAAAGCTTTTATTCATTTCTTCTAAGTTGGAGGGGGACAGAGGAAGAGTTTGCTTTTGAAACATCCCCAGCAGGTTCCATTCTCCCTGGACTCTCCGAGGCCCACTCTCCTGAAGTTCAGTGGCACAGGGGACACTAAACACAGCCAGCGGGGGCCTACAGAGGCTGGCGTGAGGGTGGACATTGACTGCTCTGGCCCCAAGGCTCCCAGATGCTCTGAAAGGGCTTGGGTGTTGTTGACAGGCTGTCTTTGAGCTAGTTACCCATCTTCCTGCCTCCATTTCTCCTGTTTGTTAAATTGAGATAAATTTAGGGCTTCATCTAGATGTGCTGTAAGGGTTTAACCTTAAATATGCTTCAGTGAGTGAGGCTTGTAATTAAATTAAATACATATTCTTAATAATTGTACATATACATATATCTATATATTCACAGAAATCTTCATTTACATCTCGAGACAGTTCATTATGAAAGGGTTCCACAGACAAATGAGTTTGGGAAATGTTCTAATTCCTTTTGTGAATCAGGGTGTTCAGGGCACACAGGGCACTGTCACTCTGAGGGCAGGAGGTGACATGTGACCCAGGTATTCACAGCTAGCTTCTGCACTCAGCTGGCATTGGCTGATGCTTACAGACAGCCTTGGGGAAGCACAGAAGGCCTGCCTCATCTAACTGGCCTTTTGAAGCCTCTAAGAAAGCTTTTAAATGGTGTTATAGTGGGGTGGAAGGGAATTGCAATTTTTAACCACCTTGTACTCAAGGCTGCCTAGAGAGGTCCGCATGATTACTGACTCATTTTACAGACAGGGAAATTAAGGCAGAGAGTTTAGGAAACTTGACTGTGGCTAAAGGGCTAGTAAGTAGGAGAGCCAGGATTTGAACCCTTGTAATTTGGCTCCAGGAAACATATGCTCAACAAGTGTGCTGTATGAGCCCAAGGCCTTATGGGATGTGATGGCTTAGGGTATGAACTCTCTAGAACCTCTCAGGGAGACTGGGCCTCCCTAGTGCTTCTCATGGTCACAGTGCTGGGGTGTTTTCTACAGTCTTCTCTTGTGTTTGGCTGTTGACCCCAACGGGTAGCAGGGGGCAAGTTCAAGGTTACCTAAAGTCAGTACTTCCCACCTACATACAGGTGTGGATCACACACCCCTGGAGGGCCTAGAGTGCCTTTATGATAGGCCCAAATAGATAACTCCACAGGGAGTTTTATGGAATGACTCTCATGATACCCAGAGAACAAGACTGCTGTTTGGAAAGGGAGGCAGGAATGTGAGGTTCCTCTGCCGGGAATGGAGGCCTTGGTAGGTGTGAACCCCAAGGAGTCAGAATGAAGCTCCTCTCTCTGACTGGCTCTCCTGTCAGTGGTGTCTAAGCCTTTGATAGTGCGATGTGACATCATCTGCAAATAGTGCTGGGCTTCATTCATAGTTATCCTGGGGTGCTTGTGGCCTATGGGCTGCATGGAAGATGTACTGTCAGTCTACATGAAAAGGCTTCTCCCAGGTCTTCTTCCTACTTGATTCCCACTGTCCCTTCAGGCCCGGCCAGTGCCAGCACCTTGGGGAAGCTTTCGCCTTTCCTCCTTTTCAATCTTTTACTTCCTTTGGCCAGGTCCAGGGAAGCTAACTTTCTCTGCCTCTAGAGAGAGCACATGTGTTGGTATCACCCCCTGGTTTGAGGGCAAATTCCACGAGTCAAAGGCCCCTGACCCGTCCTTGTGCCTTGGTATACAGCACATGCTCAGCCAAAAAGCTGACCCACAGCTTTAAATTACTCATTGGTATGAATCCATGCCTCCGAGTCCATTGTGTAAGTAGCCGCAGACAGCTGGGATATGCTCGCACGCTCGCCACTTATGGCTGGGATGTAGGGATGTTAGGGATCGTTGGTTCCCAGCAAGGGACCGTCCAGATCGTGAGCCTCCAACCTCACTCTCCGATAAACCACAATGGCTTCACGCACCCCCCCCCCCGCTCCTCCCCCCACCTCGCCCCTCCTCGCCCCTTGTACCTTGCTTGCTTTTAAGATCTCAAACATCAGGGGCAGGCCTTGGGTGACTAGCTCCTCTGTGTACTCCTCCTCTTGAATGGTCTTGAACTCCTTGAGCAAACACTGGATGAGAGGTCTGCGGTGTTGCTGGAAGGCAATCCGAAGTGACTCCAGCCATGTGTGTAGAGTCCATGGGACACCTGGATGGGGTGTGGGGGGGAGGCATTGGGCCAGGTGGGAGGGGAGGGCAGGTGAGGGGAGGGCAGAAAACAACCAAGGAACAGTAATATTTTTATCCTGACGTTGGCCTTTGTCTAGGACATTACCAAGCTATGAGACCAAGGGACCAGCATTCAGTGAATAGACGTGCAGAAGTTGAACTTGAAGCGCATAACTCAGTCTCTTCTGCTTAGGTATGCTCCTCATATAATTAGGGGCTGCATCTCACCATGCCAATCACTGAGCAGAATCTTTTAGTGACTCATTCGTATGCATCTGTGCCTCTGAGTCCACGCTCTTCCTTCTACTCACTGGGGAGGAAAGGACTCAGGGAAGAGCGAGTTTTGTCCAGGATGAGATGACATGGCCGCACTCAGATGAAAGCTAAGAAACCAATCAAAGGACTTGACCATCTCCAGTCACAACTTAATAAACAGAAGGAGACCCCCTACTAGCCCCTGCGTGAAACATCTCCGTCTGTGGCACCTCATTGGGCCTTTTTCCTTTAACAGAGTCTCGTCAGCAAATGATTGCTGTAATGTGCAGTGAGGTCGTGAAGAAGGTCACCCCTCACCTCTTTCAGAATGAATAGATAGGTCATTCCGAGCCTGAGCTTCATAGTCACGCAAGATAGACTTGCGGGGCAACAGCGTAAATTTCCCATACACTGAACAGTCAGCCTGTCAGAGTCTTTCCAGAACACTGATTCTATTTGGTTTCCAGCCTACCATGTTAGGGACCTAGTCCCATGCCTCCCTGTTCCCTTCCTCGCCAGGTTAGAGCTACTAGACTGTTGCTAGCCTAGCCTCGAACCCCAGACACACCAATGAGACAGCTCTAGGCTAGCTCACACAAGAAGAAGCTGCTGCTTGCTAGAATGGCTTCTGTTGGCCCAGAGGAAAAGTCTTAACGAGGAGGCGTTTGTCCTTGCCCCGATGGTCACTCTGTGTCAGTGGTGTTGAGTGTTCTACACAGGAAGTCCTCAACCACTGGGAACCACCTGGAGTGATTGTTAAATATAAAGATTTCCAGCCTTTATCCATCCAGACCCTCAATAGCAGAGCCTCTGGGTGCAGGGCCTGGCAATCTGTATTCAGACAAGCTCCCCAGGTGATTTAAGGACCTGCCTCCAGGTGCAGAGCTTGGAGACCAGGACAATGGGATCTAAGCGTAGAGCCTCAGGGCAGGCAGGGTGCTGCTGTCTGTGGGGTCAGTGTTGGAAATGTTCTAGCCAGTGAAGGAGAAGCTCCTTAAGGCCCCGTGACATGTGTGTGTACCCCATGACGTGTATGCATGCATGCATGCATGTGTTGGCATGCTATGTATGTCTAGTGGTGAATGGTGCTCAGACTGACCTATACTCCTGATATCAATTGTGACATCCACGTAGCCGTGCTCAGCGCTGTGATACATGGCCTCCCTCAGGGCCCTCAGTTTGGCCTTGCTGTTGCGGCTGGCACACAAGGGGGGCGGGGCTGTTTCTGCCAGGTCAGTCCCCTCAGCCAGAATCTCCTCCAGGGACAGGATATCGCTCTTCTCCTTCTCTGGCTGAGCGAGCAGTTTGCGGAACACATTCCTGTCAATCATAAACCCAGAGAGGAAGACACTCAGAGATGGAAGTGGCTGTGCTGGACCAAGGCACGTTAGGGGCTGGGAAGCTGCTCGCTCCGGATCGGGAATGAGGCATGGTGGCTTTGTGGATGACAGGCTTTGGGGATGAAGGAGAGGGTGGGGCATGGCTGGCCATGTTTCCTGGAGGGCAACTTGAGGAGGAATAATACCCAGAAGGCTCTGGAACTCTGGCCTTTTAGAGTGTTAGTCTGGTAAGTTTGTTCGCCTTGAGGTAATGTGTAATAAAATCTGATAGGGTTTCTGAAAGAAACCTAGACAGGACATAGGCAAACGTGAAGAACTCTGTCCTTGTTATGTAAATTCTCACATCATGGCAACTGATGTGATGTCCTCTGACCCAGACTGGCCGAGAGTGACACATCCTTGTGTTTAAAGTTGGCTGAGAGTGAACAGAACATGCTGGTCAGCATGCGTGTGCAGTGTAGGGAATTAGCTCTTGTCAGGAATCTGTGAGTGAGGACAGTCTGGTGAGGCCTGGAGACTGGGCTACCCCACTTCCTGGGCCCCACATCCAGAGAGAGAATGGGTCTGGGGCAGGCCTGGGAATCTGCATTTTTAACAAGCACCACTTGGGACCTGGCGGCCTTGGCCCATCCTAGCCTACCTGTGTCCATGGGCTGCGGCCTGGCTGAAAGAGTTCATATCACCCTGGGGGGTTGTAGAAATTCCATTCCTGTACATGGTTCCTATCAGGGGATCCGCACCACGCTCCAACAGCAAACTAACCAGCTCAAAATTTCCTGCAAGCCCAGAGAAGGGGATTTCATAAGAGAATAAAACAAAAAACTAGTCACAGGTACATCAAAGGCCACAGTGGAGACACCAGGTCTGAAGTGGAACTGGTGACTTACCAACAGCGGCTGCAAGCTGGAGGGGAGTTTCTGAATAGTTCTCCTCGCCATGCTCCACAGAGCCTTCCACCTTGGCCCCAGCATCCAGGAGGAGCTGCAGAGGAAGAGTGACCACTGAGATGCTTGAACAGCATGCATCACGGAGACACCAGTGCACTGGTAGAAACCAGTCAGACACTAGTGTCCCCTTCCCCCACGTCGGTTACCGTGTGCACTGAGGCGACTTTACCTCAGAAAAGGAGCCTCTCCCATCTTCCAGAACCCCAGGCTTCCCAGAGTGGTCCATGCACAAGAACGTGTTAGAGAGTTTGTTAGAAGCGGCTGCGTCTCAGACCCCAGCCTGGACACTCTGAACTAGTCTGTATTTTAACAGGCTGTCCAGAGCATCTTTAGGTATATTAAGGTTTCTGGAAGCACTGAGATAGAAGCATCCAAATGCTGCAAGTCTCCACTGTCCGATCTGTGTCACAAGCCTCAGAGGGCAACAGAAATAGTCCCTTTCCCCCTCCGAAGATCAGGAGTTATGAACGACTCCAGGGACACGCTCAGCCAGCCAAGGCGAGAATCCCTCCCAGAAACCCCTGGATGGTTCTGAGAATAGGCGAGGGGTTTAGTTAGTTCTCTGGCCAGCAAGATCCGGTAATGGGACAAAAGCTGCAGAATATTTGCTTCTCCTGCCTTCATTCAGGGCATTTGCTGAGACATGCGAGCTTATTAAAGGAGGCGGAGGCTCTGTCCATGCCAGTTCACCACTCTTAGTGAAGGTCACATGTCATATGTAACATGGGGGAAGAATCCCCCATCTTCACTACCTACTTACTGAGGGCACAGCCCCATGACTGAATCTGTTACAGGGACTCAGCCTGACTACGAGGAAGTTCTGCTCGGCTTTCAGCTGGCTCCTTTCCTGAATGAATGGCTGAGGATGCCACTGCCCATCTGTGGTCTCCAGAAGCCACCAACTCACCCTCTTTCATAGAGTCCCCTCTGCTAGGAGGGGACTGAGGTTGATATTCTACAAGCAGAAGCCAGCCCCACACTCAGCCTCCTGAAATGCCACTACGGGTCTGTCACAAGGATTCCCCGGAGCCAGGAACCAACAAAGGTTCCCATGAAATGCTATCAAAGCTGAGCTCTCCCTGCCACGCAGGCCACATCAAAAGCTCTACACTCACTGCGGGGCTAGGTGTGGTCCTGGACTTGGATGTCAATCTCCCTCTTCAGATCAGGTAAAGACCAAGTTAAGACCAGGGCCATTCGCTGACCATCAAGCCTACCACAGTCAGAAACAGATACTTCCAAAGAATCACAGTTACAGGCATGTCACCACCTTTGGAACGGTTTCAGAAGACACAGGGGACTCCTGTAGACCTCCGGGAGCCGATTCTCGAGAGTCAAGACTCACACCAGTGCATTGTTTCAGACATCCCCTTGTTGATCTGGATGCTTCTTCCCACTGGTTGGAAACCACTGGAGTCTATAGAACACCAGGGCCACACCCGAGGGAAGAGTCCCTCCAGGTATTGACCCTGGCTAAGTCTCACAGTCGTGTTAAGACAAGTAAAAGGGGCCAATCCACAGAGTAACAGTTGAAGTCCCACCTCAGAGCAACAAGGAAGAATCCCACAGACCTGTCACTCTGTACGTGAGGCTGCATGTAGGTACGTGATGTTTTCATATTGGTTAATGCTTGGCCAAATAGATGCTTCAGTATAATGGTTTTATTATAAGATAGGGATATGTTACACTGAATTGCAATTAACCAATATGAATCACTCGGAGATATGCATGCTGGGAGAGAATTAGATTCGCGTCATGGAGGAGGTTACAGTTAACGGTCAGATGTGGGTAGGGAAATCCGTTAATACCTGAACTACAGGAATATGTCCATGCAACACAGCAAAAGTCAGAGCCGTCCAATGGCGGGTCTCGGGGTGGACGGATGGATATTTATGAGGAGTACTGACAACCTATAAACAAATTGAAGTTATTTTCAAAATGTGACCTTCACAATATTTAGGCTTGCAGAATCTAGCCTATCTGTAGCCAGGCACGCAGGCTAGGGAGATACCAAAAAGATGTCCTGGCAGGTGCCTTGGGGGTGACTGGAGCTAGTGATTTCCCCTGTCGGAGGCCCCAGGCAACCTTTTGCTAGAACTGGGAGCTGATCTTGCTTTTGTTTGTTAGGAGAGATTCGAAGCAGCTTTCTGAAAGCAGGCCATGAGAGGACTGTGTTTGGGGGACATCATTATCCGGGGGGGGGGGCGGGAGCAGGGGGAGGATTTTGAGACTGTGCTCTGTGCCTCTTGAAAGATTATTCGCTCACACAGATGCTTTGGAAAGGTGGTCCAGAGAGCCAGCTTCTGTCTGTCTTTCCTTCTCTCTGCTTAAGGAAGGGGGTGGTTCTGAGAGCTACAGGAAGTGACGTAGCTTGAAATATCACTACCACTCTGTTCACACTTCACTCAAAGAGGGCAGCTAATCCCAGGCGAACAGTGGGACTACTTCACGCTTTCACAGCAGAGAAGACAGTCAGGACAGTCATTCATTTGATCGTGGAGGTCCCTGCCACTTTGCTCACGGCTCATTTCTGGCTTCATGGTTGACAAGGGCTCTCATGTAACTGAAAGCACAGGCACAGAACTTGCCCTGAACATACCATGAAAAATAGTGAGAGATGGGGTATCAGGATGGAGGGAGGTCTTGGAACATATACCAGGCTGGGGTGTAATAGGGGAGCTGAAAACTGGGGACTTGTGATATTAGCACCAGCACGTGGTGTTTTCTGGGGCATGAAACCTTGGCCAGAGTGTCCTTACAGCACACAAAGGCACTGAGTAAAACACCTGGGAGGGACTGGAGAGGAGGATCAAAGACCATGTCTGAGGATCTTGAAGGGGTCTGTGAGGCATAGTGACCCGTAATGGGGTAGAGAGTCCTGCTATAACTCAGAACTGGTCCAAAATGGGTTTGGCTTTAGGGCTGCGTTTCCTGTCTGTGTTCCTCAGATGAATGTAAAACTCACCAACAATTAAAAAAAAAAAAAAAAGCACAGGGTAACACTGCCAGGGCATCTAAATTTGAAGCTAAAAGGTTTCCAGGCAGTTGATTGGTGGCTGCGGCATGCCAGTCTCCTTGGCATCTGCAACTACCAAGCGCTGCCTGAGCAGGCCTTCAGGCAGCAAAGAAGAAAAAAGTGAGATTCTACTTAGTTTGTGCCTTGGAGGGGTCTGGAGCAACTACTGCGAATGGCGCCCCTGACCTTGGCGCGATGCCTCTGCTCGGTATTGAGTCCTCCCAATCATGTGTGCATCATCGGGGATTCTCTTCCATCTCATGAGTCACCCCCCTTCTCAGACCCCAAAGCGGGTGGTAGTTTCAGAACTTGAACCTAAGCCCGTCTTGGTTCTAAAGTGTGCAGGGAGGGGCGCTTCGATTCCCAGCCTAGTGCACTACATCCAGGCAGGCAGCCTTGAGATAGCTCTGTCAACAAAGTGACACTGTGGGTCTGCAGGTGAGGACAGGAGATGTGAGGAGAGGAAACCTCAGTCTGGCGTGGGGTGGAGGGGAAAGGGTGATCGGCCCAGCATGTGTTGGGCATCAGGAAAGGGCTGGGATGTGGGCGTTTTCTGTTCCATCCTAGAAAGGATGAGTCAGGAGCTAGGAGCTGCTGGGTCAACACAAGCCAGAGGTCCCCAGAGCTACAGCAATTTCTTTAAAGGAAGCACACACAGGGACTTTGTGTAGCTACTTGGGACTTTGGCTGGGGCCTCAGAAAGGTCACCATCTGCCAGGTGGTTTCGTCAGGGCTTCGGCCACTGGAAGGATGAGATGTGAAGGTGACTGGGAAGGGAAAGTATGGGCTGGCAGGGCCTGCAGCCCTCCGCACCCTCACCTCCACATTCAGGTCAGCTCCGGCATCCAGCAGCATCTGCACCATTGCCTCGTCCCCACGGACGCAGGCGTACATCAAGGGGGTCATACCCTGCGGTGGTTAAAAACCAGAGACGGAGACGTTTACAAGGTGGCCGTGGTCAGTTGACAAACACATGGAGCATCTTATTGGACTCAGACTCTGGCAGGACAAAAGAGTCAGTGTGGAGCCCTGTCACACACAGGGTCACAACCTTCCACATTCTGGAAACTACAGGGGAGGAGTGAGGGGAGGTGAACATCACCTTTTGTGATTGTGGCTTAAGTTGGAGGGTTTTCACAGTACAACAAACCTATGTGTGTCTTTACAACCAGTGGCTGATTGGGATGTGGTGGGGGTGGGTCTCACAGGAATTTTCTGGATTCTGTAACATCAACCCCTAAAGTATTTAATTATGATGACTACAGTGTCTTTGACATTTGTCTCTTCGAAGCATGACAAGGCGTCCTTGCTGCTCTGTATGAGCCTTGGGTCAGACAGAGTCAATGGTCACTGGATATCCCTGTGGTTGCTTTCACTGACATCTGCTCTGATATCACTCTATACAAGTCAAGGCACTGAGGCAGGATGGCCTTCAGGAAAACTTCCCCTTCTCCGACTCCTGCTCATCACAAACCGAGCATCACAACCAACAGGAGGAAGGGGTGGGGCTCTCCATCCAAAGGGCTGTGAAGGCAGTTATTTGGGAAGATATTCATGCTACAGCCTTGTCTCACACTATACACCAGTATAACAATTTTTTACTAGAGATAGTCAGAAAGAATTAAAATTGTAAGCAATGCCAAGTTGGTTTCTGCCCCTGTCTCTAGGCAGAAAGGGGATGAAGTATAGCATACATGAGAGGGGCTCTAGCACTGCACATCGCTGTGGAACTGAAAACTTTACGGGCAAAATTCCAACGTCAACGACAAACTGAGATACCTTGGTTCCACTAAAGGACTTCGTGCCCTGATACAGGAAGAATTCCTCTAAGAAAACAAGAAAACAGTAAAAAATGCTGATAAAAAGCAGGCAAAAGGAAAGTGGACTAGCAGGGAATACATATATAACTAGAGGTGTGCAAAGACTAGTCAGACTCCTAGGGGGAGGGGCAGTACTGAAGACTGAGAATTCAGGAAAGGCTGGTACATTTGAGACACTTCTGTTTTAAAGAAACATTTCCCCAAGGAAATAGAGATTGGAACAAAGATTTGTGTAAGTGTGCTTAGCTCAGCACTAGTCACAAACACTTTAAATATATGATGGGGGAAGGATGGTTAATAAACAAATAGTAATCACTTTATAGAGACACTAAAAGCGACTTAAAAAAGAATATTCATTGACATTGTAAGGTATCTGGAATGTAAAATACTGAAAAAATAAAACAGATAAATAAGTCCCTGGTTTTAAACATACAAGATACACATGATTGTGTACTGAGGATCCCTGACGTTGTCCAAGAAAGTGATTAGCTGTCATTATACAGTCCCTTCTATTCCCTTCGTGGGAGCTCTTTGCAAGAGCTGCCTGTGGAAGAAACAGCCCCATCTGTCCCTTGTAACAGCACTCAGGATTCACACTGAGAATGGCTGTCCATTTGCACGGTCTATGACACCACCACATCCCCAAAGTCCCCTCTGTGACTTGTGGTTGCCTCTCATGGCACCATGTTCAGAATCTGGTTGGTGCTGCCCTATCTGAATGTGCTCTAGGGTCCCCAGACTGACTTTGGTGTCTTTAAACACACCCACCCTAAGAGCACAGTGCGCATGGCCTAGATCTGTCTGGAGCCAACAGCAGACTGGCAGAGAAAAGCCTTTAACATGCCAGTAAAGAGACTTGAAGGTTGCAGAGTCCTAAATACAAACGATGGCCAACCTAGGGGCTCCATCTCCTTTCTGGAACAGGTCTGGTTTTCATTCCTTTTTAAATTTCAGCTGCGACAATCATGTGAGATTTCCATAAAGATGGGCAAGTGTATTTTTAGAAAATTAAAACCAAACCAAACCAAAAACCCCCAAACACTAAGAGAGAGAGAGAGAGAGAGAGAGAGAGAGAGAGAGAGAGAGAGAGAGAGAGAGAGAGAGGCAGGGGAGGGGCATTAATTTTTTTAATCGATCAGCAGAGGGAGCCTGTGTCCCGTCAGCTGCTCGCGCCCAGGCTAAGCACGGGAGGAGATGAGGTCCAAGCAGATTGGTACCTGTTCGCTCATGGTGTTGATTCCATCCGGCCCCAGCAAAGACACTGCCTGCTTCACCAGGTCGGTCCGTCCACAATTCAGCATCCGGAAGCCCAAGTCCTGCTTGAACTTGGCTTCGATGGCCACGGCGTCCAGCTTCCGAGAAGCACAAAAGCAGTCGTCCGCCCTGAGGGGTGGGGAGGGAGAGATGGTCACGTGGGTGCAGCCGCTTTTCCCCCCAGGATCTGGTCCCTGAGATCAAACGTCTTAGCAACCCCCACCGAGCACCTGAGATCCTCGCGGGCTTTTCCTAGGTTTTTGCCTTTTCTAGGTTTCCATTTAAAAGAACTGCCTCAGCCTGCACGGGTGGAGCACTCTTTACTCCTGGAACTCGGGAGGCAGAGGCTGATAGGTCTCTGAGTTCGAGATCAGCCTGGTCTATAACGTGAGTTCCAGGACAGCTAGGACTACATAGAGAAACCCTGTCTCAAAAAACCCAACCAAACAACTGGTGTCTCACTCCGCGCCCGCCCCCCCCGCCCCCCCCCCCCCAATTTCTGGCGGTTCTAAATCCTGTCTTTACTGAGCTTAGGTGTGGTCCCTCAGTGTGCCAGTAGAATCCTCAGCTAAGAATCATTTCATTATGCAAATATTTAGGCATTTTTTAAAAAAATAGGTTAGGTTCTCTGCTGAATGTTTTATCTGAGTTGTTACATTCGGGTCCCACACAATAGAAGGCATAATTCCTATGGGGGGACTGTCCAAAAAACAGGAATGAGGAATCTTTCTGAGGCTACCCCATCTATAAGTGATAGCTTGGATTTGAACCAGAGAAGCATGTGTGGAGAACCCGTCTTCGGATCTTCTGTGCCACTCTAGCTCCCGAGTGCAGAACCTACTGCTTTCCTGTTCACTTGACTGAGCCCTCATACTTGGCTGTGGACTTCTGAGCAGGCATTTGCCTGGGTCCATTCCAGTGACAGAGGAGACAGGGGGCATTAAGACAGGAGAGTGGACAGAGCTCAGGATGGACTCTCTCCTTTCAAAATAGAACAAGCTGGAGAACTTGCTAGATGAAATGAGAGATGGCAAGGTGCTTCAGCAAGCCACTTCAGGGAGCAAGAGGCTAGGCCAGGAAACGAGGGAGGAAACCAATGAGAGAGGGTGATACAGGCTTCATGTTGAAAGAATGTTAGTACCTTCTCCCAGTCCCCATGAACTGGTCAATAATCACTCAACAATAATCAAGCAACAATGTGTTGATTGAGTGCCTGTTAGGGTCATGTCAGCAGCCCTGCGCTGGAAGCCCACAGTCTGGTAGAAGACAAGCATGAAGACAGTCCGGAGAAGACAAGCATAGGCCATATTCTCATGTATCTCATACAAGTATTTAGGGTTCGGTGGTTCTCTCTCTAAATAAAAAATGTTATGAAACTATAAGCCCCTTTGCACCACACACAGCCTAGGGGAGCCTAGGCTTCCTCGGAAGGTGGCCCTTGAGCTGTGGTTGTAGGTATGGGGAGAGGAATGGCAGAAGACAAGAGCACTCTGTGCAGAGCCAGCAGGAGCAAGGGTCCAGGTGAGACATGGCAGGGTATTTGAGGCTATCCACAGAGCCCAGTGTTTCTAGGGCATTAACCTCTGGGCAATCTGTGCCAGTTGCTGAGAGAGGAGGGGCAAGACCACAGAGACCCTTCAGCTACACAGCTGCCTGTGTGGTGGGAGAGGATGGAGGGACCCCAGGGCCTGGCTTCAAACATGACATTGACATCCTAAACACTGAATGGAGCTGTGCCTTACAGCTTCTCGGTCCAGTACGCGTGGGCTTTGAACTTGTCAAGCATTGCCAGATTAGGCAAATATAAATGCTAGATCAAAGGTGCGTGGGGCATCTTTATACCAAAGCTTTATTCATTGTTTATCGAAGATGGAAATTTAACTGGGTTTCCTCTTTTATCTTTTGAAGGGCAGAGCTAAACATGCAGAGAAACTCAGGATCCCTCACCTTTAGTGTGGCGGCCAACTTCATCCTAAGGGCTAATGGTCCCCACATCTGCCCAAGGAGACATTGTGGCATCAGGGTAACAAGGCAAGACCCCAGAACACAGATCACAGAGGCCTCCAGGGGGAGTAAGTGTGAATCTATGCATGTTAGTCTAAAGTACACGTGCATGCGTGTGTGTGCATGTGTGTGTGTGTTTAAATCTCTGGGAGTCATCCGACTTGATTCATTGCATAAACAACCTTTCTTCTGCTAGATGCTAGCAATGTTGGAAAAGGCTGCTTTGTGGAGTCGCTTAGTTCCCATCCCGGGGAAAGATCTCGAACATTGGAGGAGGGTCAGGGAGTGTGGAAGACTGATTTTGTGGCAGGAAATGGCTGTTACACCTGTATTCATAGTAGCTGTGATTATTGGTTCAAGATCTGTACAACCTGGGACTTGTCAACACTTCACATGGGATACGGGTAAGGTTTCAGGAGGACCCACCATTCTCTGAGGGCAAATATGTAATTAACAGTTTCTGGGTAGGGGCTGGGGAGGGAGAAATTTTCACAGTGATGTAGCCATTGGTAATGTGGCCACGCTCCTGTAAACAACTCTAACAAGACTCACTGGGTTATTAAAAACAGAACAAACACCATGGAAACAGAAGAGGGGTTGTTTGGAAAGAGGGAGGGGCTTAGCAGTGGGGGAGGGGCAGAAGAGTGACAGAGTTGGGGATATGATCAAAATATATAATTTATAAGTATGGAAAATGTCATGATGAAGTCCAGTGTGTATAACTGATATCCACCAATAACGTTTTCAAAAAGGAGTTCCCATCTAGGGTTAGAGATGTGAGTGATCTCGGTCACAGGAAAACCCACTGACTCGTTTCCTCTTGCTTGTCCGTCTCTACCAGCCTTAGTCAGATAAGCGGGTTTCTCCCTCCCCTTCAATCAAGCTGCACGCTGTGTGCTTGGGCCAGCATGGCCAGCGCCTACCGCCTTGGACACCATGCCAAGGGGCTCCAGAGGAGGGAGGTAGACACTGGGTTCACAGAATTCACAGGCTTGTAAACAGATAATTCTAAGAACATTACAAGTGTTTACCAGCTCCTGAGGTCCTTGATTTTAATTAGAACGAGACAAATGGCAAGAAAATTACTGCAGCTAAAATGATGATAATTGTTATTACAGGAAGCTGACGTTCACGGAATACCTACTGTGGAGTTCTAAGCTCTCATGTGTTAACCCATACCCTCATCACAGTGAGCCCAGGAGCTACATATTATGTGCAACCTACGCCAACAATGAGTTAAACTGAGGCAAAGGGATTACTAGAGACACGGGTGCTAAGGGGCAAGCTGGCATGTGTCAGGAGTGACCTAGCCTCCACCTGTTGGGGATCAGAGGGTCTTGGAACACACTGTCATGTTCTGTCCATACATGTAGCTCCTACTGGAGCTGGACTGTTGGCTACCTCTTAGACCACGAAAGTCAGCGTTTTCAGAATGGAACTCTGTGAAAACCTCCATCCCCACCCTCTAAACTTGCTCCTGGTTGTCTCACCTCAGCCATTGACATCGCTGCTCATGTAGGTGCTGGAACCAGAATCTAATCTCACACCCATATTCATTCCAATAGCTGCTATTTTGCACCTGAATCCCGAGTCTATCCCCTTTCTCCACCCTCCAAGGTCCTGGGTCCCAGCACAGATCTCTGGGTAGAATGCTGCAGGAGTCTAATAATCTTGATGTCATTCTCCCTGCCCCATGTCATCTATCACATAGACTCAGAATGTCAGCATAGACAGGTCCTGGCAGGTCCCAGCAGGTCTCGGCTTAAAGTCTTCCAGTATACTGAGGATAATTTTGGCTCTTGGCGCAGAGTCGCCTGCAGGGCCTAGCTAGGCCCGCTGCCCACATTTCTTTCCTCCTTCTACATCCACAACTTTGCTCCTTTTCTGCCCTTTCCACACACCAAGGTCTTTCCTGCCCCAAGGACCGTGTCTCTGAAGTTCCTTTCCCTTGGAAAGCCTCCCTTGGGTGTCTTTGCAGGGCTGGCTCCTCCTGGTCCTTCAAGGGTAAGCTTGATCATAGACGAGGAGGCCTGTGATCACACCACCTATGCCAAAGTAGATTGTTCTTCTGTCTACACACCATCTCCTGACCAGTTCCCTTGATTCCTTTAATAGCACCTTCACAGTCAGGGATTAGTTTTCTTTAAAAAATAATCATTTAATTATTAACCCCCCTTGTGTGTGAGTGTGTCTATCTGTCTGTGTCTGTCTGTGTGTGCCTGTGCACGCGTACATGTAAACAGACAAGTTACATGTCTCAAGGTCAGAGAGTAGCTGTGGGAATGAGCTTTCTTCTTCTACTACACGGGGCCCAGATCCAATCTAGGTCGTCAACCTTCACAGCAACTGAAGCCTTTCCTGCTGAGTCATGTTGCCAGCCCCTAGTTTAATTCATTAATTTATTTGTTTTATTTTTCTCCTACCAGCATGTCTAAGTCCAGGAACAGGAACACAACCATCTTGTTCTCGGCTAATAGGCGAAGCAAGAGTTGGATGCAAATAGCAAATCTGATAGGGGGGAGATGTGTGAGCTCCACGCACTGTTCCTTTAAACATTAGTACTTAATCTGAACTGGCTGCTAGAAGGTGTGTGTATACATGTTTGATGTGTAGCATGATACTTGGGAATATGTGCGCACGGTAGACTGGGCAGATTGAGACAATAAACATGTTCCCTTACCTGCCTTGCCTGTCTGCGGTGAGAGCAGTTCAGATCTATTTTTTTCCTTCCTCATGCAGTCTAGACAAGCCATCTACCATCCGAGCTATGTCTGCAGCTCCCAATCTACTTGTTTTGCAATTTTCAAGTATGCAACACCTGGTTATAAATTATATTTCTGATGCTTTATAGCAAATATTCTGCATTTATTTCTTGCTGTCTCCTTGAAAACTTGTATCCTTGGATTCACACATCTCTCCTGACCCTTCATATGCTCAGGGTCTGCTAACCACACTCCTCTCTGCTTCTCTGAGAACGACTTTTCAGATTACACAAGTGAGATCATACATCATCTATTTGTCTTCTCTTGCCTGGCTTATCTCAGTTAACACAGTGCCTTCCAGCTCCATTTATGTTGTGGAGACCCAATTTCCTTTTGGAAGGCTAATTAGTATTCTGTTTTACACACACACACACACACACACACACACACACACACACACACCACATTTCTTTACGCATTTATCCGATGATGGACAATTAGGTTCACTCCAATTCCCTCTTTTTGTTTCTTTCTTTTTTCTCAATAATTTATTTATATTCACTTCATATCCTAATCGTAGCATCCTCTCTCCTCTCCTCCCAGTCCTTTCTTTTTCTTTCTTTTTTTAAACATTTTATTTTTTATTTTATGTGCATTGGTGTTTTGCTTGTATGTATGTCTGTGCGAGAGTGTCAGATCTTGGAATTGCAGACAGTTGTGATCTTCCATGTGGGTACTGGGAATTGAACCTCTGTCCTCTGGAAGAGCAGCCAGTCCTCTTAACTGCTGAGCCATCTCTCCAGCCCCCCTCTCTCCTTTTTTCTCTTTTTTCCCCCTTCTTGACTCAATTTCTTTGTGGTTGCATTTGATGCTTCAACTTAACATAGTGAGATGAACTATCTGACAGTAACTTCCTTCACCTGTCCAATAGTAAGACTGCTGGACTCTAAGATAATTCTACTTTAAAAATCTTTGAGGAATGGGATGGTTTGTAGAGGAATGTCCCCATAGACTCATGTTTGAATGCTTGGCCCATGGGGAGTGGCACTATTAGGAGGCGTGGCCTTATTGGAGAAGGTGTGGCCTCGTTAGAGGAAGTGTGTCTCTATGGAGGCGGGACTTGGAGGTGACATGTGTGTGTGTGTGTGTGTGTGTGTGTGTGTGTGTGTGTGTGTATTTCATACTGGGCAGAGTGTTCAAACTCCAGCACCAAGTCTGCCTGCATGCTGCCATGCTTCCCACCATGATCATAATGGACTGAACCTCTGAAACTGTAAGCCAATTCCAATGAAATGTTTGCCTTTATAAGAGTGCCTTGGTCATGGTGTCTCTTCACAGCAATGGAAATCCTAAGGCACTTCCACATTTTCCACAATGGCTGCATTTATATCTTCCCTTTTCTTTTTGACTACAGCTATTCTCCCAGGTAGGAAGTAGTATCTTACTGTAATTTTAATGTGTAATTCCCTAATAAGTAGTGAAACTTGGCATTTAAAAATATATATTTTAATTGAATTGAGCTTATTATATACTCTGGCTGCTATGTAGTATAATATATGTGTTTGCAGACACGTCCTGCCCTGTGTAAGCACTATGTGCTGTGGATCCTTCATGGTCTATTCAGCCGACCATCTCTTTTCTGTTGTTTTCTTTGCTGGGCAGAGGCTTTTAAATGTGTTGCAATTCCATCTGTCTACTTTTGATTTTGTTGCCTGTGTTTTTATAGACATATCCAAAAGTTATTACCAAAACTAATGTCATGTATTTTCCTTTCTGTGTTTCTTCTAGTAATTTTATAGTTTTAGGCTTTAAAGTTTAGGTCTTGAATCCATTTTGAATTGATTTTTGTATACAGTACAAGATAAGGGTTTAATTCCATTCTTCCCTATGTGAATATTTGCCCATACCACATATTGAAGAGACTATTCTTTGCCCCACTGGCCAGCCCTTCCCCCAAGCTGGGGTCATGTTATGAAGTGCACACTGACCTGGAACTAGCAATTCAATTCAATTCAATTCAATTCAGCCTCCTGGGTGCTGGGATTACACGCACACACCACCTGGCCCAACTCATTGTTGAGCACAGCCCCAGGGAGCACCTGATCCCACACAGCACACAGACACAGACACAGAGCAAACAGCGGTTCTGGATTCTGAGCCAAGTTGAGCAGAGCAAACTAAAACAGGTAAAAACCCATTTGCCAACAAAGTGTGAAACATGGCTTCCTGTTCAACTCAGTTTGTCAGGGGAGTTGAAATCTGTAGAATATCATCTCTGAAGCATTTGCCTGGATAGGGTTACAGCTCCATTCGTTCCTGGAAAATCCCCCGCAGAAGCTCCAAGCTGCAACAGGGCACCCTGTGGCCCAAGCAAATGCGTCTTCCCTTCTCTATGCATGACTTATTTATGCAGAAATATATTAAGCCTGTCCCCTGGGGCTTCCCCCAGGTAACCAGCATTGTGGTTTTCCCTTTGAGTGGCTTTCAATGATGCCATAAAAATCACAATAATTTAAGCAAGAGGTCAGCTACTGAAGTGGTCAATTCCTCTGATTTCTCAAGTGTCCAAGTCCCGAGAGACTGGCTCAGTATCTTCTGCCGCTTCAGACACGTGACCTCAGAAGGGCTTCAGAGCCTGAGTCCAGGGGAAGAATACACTCCTATTCTCCTCCGTAAGGGCGGTGCACGTGGGTGAGGAGCTAACACCCTCTGCTCATCTCTCCATGCCTTCTGCGTGACAAATGCCTGCTGGTGATGTCCAGACACCTTTATGTGCATATTAGCTTCCATGCCAGTGTGAACTCTGCCCTGTCTTTCACTGGGCTCAAATCCAGCTCTGCCATTTAACGGCCACACGATCTTGGGGCCAGTGGCTTTACTGTTTTGTCGTCTGGTTTTCTCATCTGTAACTCGAGCTTCAACCTTTCTTCCAGGATGTTGGCTGTGGGTCAACTGAGGTAACCCTCAGGAGGTGCCTGCAAGAGCATTGTGCAGAACACAAAAAATACAGGGCTGAGGAGATAGCTTAGTTGGTAAAGCGGTTGCCACAGGAGCATAGAGGTTTGAGTTGGATCTTAGCACTTCCATAAAAGGCCTGGCATGGTACAGACTGAGACAAGCACTGGAGGGGTCGGGGGTCAGGGTGGAAACAACAGTATCCATGGAGCTTGCTGGCCAACCAGCCAGCCTTGCTGAATTGATGAGCCTCACTGAGAGACGGGTCTCCATCTGCACACACAAACAACGACATACTCCTGTACATATACTGCCCCCAAATATACTTTCCAAAGCCAAGGGCAAACTGGAGAGAATACATTGTCCCTGGAAGAAGCAAATGCAGATACCAACTACACAGACCAGTCTCGTCCCCGTGCTTAAGTTCAATTAAATTAAGTTAAATTAGACATTGTGTCTACAAAAGCCACCGAATCAAGGAACTGAGGAAATTCTTTCTCCCAAGGGGATGCCTGGCTCCCAGAAGGAGTGTGGAGTCGGCAGGGGTTTTGCAAGTACGTTGTGATGATGCAGGTCAGAGAGGTTCAGTCATAGTAATAAAATGCACTCTCCCCTACTGCATGCTTACTGTATGCTAAGCACTCCTGGGTGCTTAATTTCTGCTACGGCAACTGATTCTCTCTTGGAATTATCACCACCTATACCACCACCACCTATACCACCACCACCACCACCACCATCACAACCACCACCACCACCACCACTTTCCCTGTTCTACAGGCAATAACCTTGGCCGCTAAGCTCCAACTCTTCAAGGTTCCATTACACCATCAGCTAGGACCAAGTATCCAAACATATGAGCCTGTGGGGGCTGAGACACTTTACATTCAAACCATGCCAGTGTCTGACACCAAAGCCAGTATATTTTCATGGGGCAGCAAAACCTAGTACCCAAGGCCAGTCACC
Source organism: Mus musculus (assembly GCF_000001635.26). NCBI lineage: Eukaryota > Metazoa > Chordata > Mammalia > Rodentia > Muridae > Mus > Mus musculus. The sequence goes on along the minus strand of NC_000076.6, from coordinate 85,616,404 downwards.
ATTCTTTTTTAGTTCCTATGCTACTTGACAGGTACAGGTCTCTTTATGCCTCAACTTCTTCATATGCAAAGCAGGATACTATAGTATCCAATGTCAAGATCTGTTATGAAGCTAACAGAGGAAACACCCTGGGACCACTCAGCCGAGAGAGTGATGATGTAGATTGCTCAACAACATTACTATATAGCTTCATTCTCTTGTCAGGGATTTAGCCAAACCATCTCCATCTTCCAACCATGCAATCCTCTAACTCTCAGGAGGGCTTTCCTAACTACTAAGGTGTCTTCTAGCTGTACTGGAGCCTGGTCCCTCTACCTGTACTGGAGCTCTGTACTGAGCTACGGCCTCCCATCTCCTGGGCTCCACTGATAGCCTGCTCTGCTCTGGGATCCTTTTTGCTCCATCATCCATGTGTCCTGTTCTCATTCATCTGGGTCCCACCATCGGGAAGGCCATCTGGACAGAGCAGCTAACACAGCTCCTTTTGCAGGTGGCAGTCAGGGGCCTGTGTGGGTCAGAGATGCTCTGTAGGAGAAAACCACACTCTTCCTGCTTAGGTCTAATTGTATTTGGCTAAGGATGAACATGAGAGTATGTAGCTATGCTGCCTAGGATCCCACCGGTGGTAATTTGGGTTATGATATGGTTTCCCCAAGCCACTGGCCAACAATAGTTGTCCTAGAAGAGCATGTTGGGAATGACAATTGGTTAATTGATAGGCACTTACACACTGCTTCTCTGGCATTCTACAGCTTATATTAATCATTACAGGCATCTACACATAACACTTGATTTGCTAAGCATTTTGCATAGAATACCCCAATCTTCAAAGTAACCTCCACACTGAAGGCTGTTACCCTCAGTTTACAGAGGAGAACTGAGATGCCCAGGCTCTGTAGCGCCTTCCCAGGCCCAAATAGCTTGTATCAGAGCTGATAATAAGCCCAGTCAGCCTGGCACAACCCACACCCACACACATCACGCAACCTCAACAGGAGCCCCTAAGGCAGGTCTTAGTAGCCCGATTTCAGAGGTAGGAAACAGACTGGAAGTAGCTAGCTGTGGTGCCCACCTGGCTTCTTTTAGCTCCATTGCAACCCAGCTACATCTCTTTTTAAAGTCCAGGCTTAAGTAGGCCTTGCCTTTTATATGCCCTGACATAGCCAACCCTAGAGAGTTCATTGCTACCAAGGGTTCACAGTGTATTACACACTGCACCAGCTACAGACCAGGCTGTGGGGTAGATGCCATTCCAAAACACCTTATTGCTTCTTGAATAGTAAGACCAAACATTCACGTAGCATTTACAGTGTTCCAGTAACTCTTCTAATTTTACACAAACACATACTCATACATGTGAATGCATGTATGTAAAGACATACAAAATATTCATATACACATATATACTTATTCATATATACAATCTTATACCATCTTTTCTTTAATCTTATAAAATTTATCTTCATTATAGCTCAGGGAGGCTAAGAAATTTTCCCAAAGTCACACTGTCAGTGGAGAGCAGAGATTTAAATACAGGCAGGCTGGGGCCATGCCCTGCATTTGTTACCTGACTCTACCATCTCTCTGTGCCATCAAAGGACTCCCATGTTTGCTCAGACTCTTTAGATGCCAGGTATTGGGGTGAGTTCAATGCTATCAGGATTCCTAAGCACAGCCTTTAGGTGGAAGGGTTTCCTGCAGCTTCTCCACAGAAGAGTCCCCGCCTCTCAATAACTTTGTATTCCCTCTCTTGCCAGCGAAGAAGACCAGATTCCCACTGCAGACAGCCATTTCCCTACTGGTTTTTCCTTGTATGCATGGCCTACCGCTCACTCCCATCTTCTCCCTGTTTAACTTGCTTCTCCCAAATTATATGGTGGAGACACATTTCTTGGAACAGGGTCTGGCTTGCAGTGCCCCTGGTGTGTCCAAGTTGAGAGTTCCCTTGGCTCAACTCTGCCTCTCCCTAAGGTATGGAAACTGGAGGCAAGAGAGTGTTGACAGACGAATTTAGGAACAGTGTCTCATCTTTCTTCGAAGTCACACGTGGACACCTTTAGGGTTGGATAGATTAATGATTCTCAGCTAGTAGGCGACTTCAGCATCCAAGGGAGTATCTGGTAGGATGGAGGGACACTTGATTTTCATGTCAGGGAGGTGCTGCGGGCAACTTTGGGACAGGGACGCAGCTGCTGGTCAACAGCTTCTAACACACAGAAAGGCTACCTTTGCCCCCCACCTCAACAGAAAACTATACAGCTCCAAACGCCAATGGTGCCGAGGCTGATGAAGCCGGAGGATGATGAGGCACCGAGGCATCACCTCTTCTACATCAAGAGCTTCCCATCCCAGAATTCCATGAGTGTGACAATCAGACGGTGGTGGTTTTGGAAATGAATTGTGAAATAGCAAATCAGAGGGCTGTAGGCCAGACTTGCCGCCTGAGGCCTACGGCTCCCTGCTCGGCATCCTTTCCCTTAGAAAGCCTTAGCCAAACGCCTTTCACAGGCTTCAAGCCCTGAAATTGGTGACCTTTTCCCCTTTGCTGTTGAGTAGCAGAAAGATTAACAGTTCAATGGCTCTTTGTGTTGAAGGAAGTCATACCAAGATCTCTGTGCACGTTTCTAAGAGTGAGAAAAAATGGTATTATTGCATCGAATAGAACATGCAATGCTTGCAAAGTTCCTGGGAGAAATCCCAGTCCAGGAATTGCACCCGCTTGTGGTTTGACATGACTACCAAAAAGCACAGAAGAGAACTGGCTCATTAAACCGCCTCAGACAAGGAAAAGCCAGCAAGGAGACTCCCTGTCCTCCATTCTGTTCATCTTTCCTGCCTTAGGAGGGACATTAAGGGACCTCGAAGCCTTGTCTTTGGAATTTGATGTTCAGCTAGCAACAAAGCCTACTGTCATTACCTGTCTTAAAGATGGAAATTCTGGGTCTGTTCAAATATGCTTACAAAGATTTATCTCAAAAGAGAGGGCTTGCAAACATCCAGGCTGGTGGAGGAAGTGTCTCTATCTGAATTTGTTGCCATATTATTTTGAGCAGAAAATGATGAAGGAGCATTATAGATCTTTTGCTCCGGCACTGTGGTTATATTTTAAAAGAGGAGAAAATAAAGTCTCTCTACAGGGAAAGCATTTGGTCTCCGACTAAGGAGACAAGCTCTAAATGTACCTCTCCTGGCAGACACTGCTTGGTGTTTTGCACAGTCTGTTTTTTAAACCTCCGTAGATTGTTTTAGGATTCAGATTTGCAGGTGGGCACATGGCTGCTCAGATAAAGACTACATGTACCAGGTTCCCTTGCAGGCGTGTGTGGTTATCTGACAAAGTACTGACCAACAGGAGGTGATGTGTGACACCTCCTGCTCTTCGGTTTTCTCCTCTCCCACTGGATAGATGCAGTCCTCTTGGGCAGGGCCAGTCAAGGAAGACACTATTCAGGGATTGGTGGAGTCACAAGAGGGAAAGTGCTTGGTATTGATCTGATGGGCTCCTGTGACAGCTGTGGACAGATTATCCCTGACTTGTAACTTAAGAGAGAATTTCAGGCCCCTGTCTTACCCAAACCAAGGCATCCTGCCTCTCTTGTAGATAACGAATATATATCCTATCAATCCACACCATAAATGCTTTTTAAATTTCAGTCAATGCAGGGAGGGATGCAGGGAGTATTAAGTATAGGCAGATGCTGTGCTGGATGCTGGAGATGCAAGGATAAAAGCAAGTACCACCCTCTAAGAAAGGATTAATGGCGTCCTCTATCACGTTCCACGGATAAACAACTCAGTTACTGAGGGGTGAGGGGAAAGTTTTAGACTTATAATCCCAAGTGCATTTCCATGGCTCCAGCCTCTCTAGATGCTGTTCAGGGCCAAGTAGTAAATATTTTAGGTTTTGTGGGTCTATGCTATAGTTAGTTAACAACCACTGTAGTGGCCCTAAAAAAAAATGCATGTGGCTGTTGTCCAATATGAGTCTATTTACAGAAATTAGGGAGCATGTCGCTGCGATTTGATGACATCTGCTCTCTTTTAAAAATATTTTACTTTTAAAACTTTAAAACATAATCTAAAAATTTTAAAGTATTTTATGGGTGTTTTGCTTGTTTGTGTCTCATGTATGTGCAGTGCCACAGGAGACAGAAGAGGCTGCTGGGTATCCAGGAATTGCAGTTACAGATGGTTGCAAGCTGTTATATGGATGCTAGGAATTGAAACTGGGTCCTCTGGAAACGCAGCCAATACTCTTAACCATGGAGCCACGTCTCCAGTCATGGGTGACCTGCTCTGTTGGGACTTGTAAGAAGTTTAGGATGTAAAAGCACCGAGGACATTTCAGATTTGCTTATTTTTATCTTATGTGCATGTGTGTTTTGTCCGTATGCATGCATGCGCACCACATGTGTGCTTGATGACCTTGGAGGCCAGAGGAGGGCATCAGGTCCTCTGGAACTGGACTTACATGTAGCTGTGAGACACCACGTGATGCTGAGAACTGACTGTATCCCCTGAAAGCGCAGTATCCTCTTTTAGCTGCTGAGCCATCTTGCCAAACCCTCAGGTTTTTTTTTCTTTTAAATCTGTTCAATTTTCTTTAAGAGAGTGTTTCTCAACTTTATTGAAGCACCTCTTAAATAATGGTTATTAACCTGGGGCTTCTGAATGCGCTACAGAAAGTGCTGGCTAAGTAGATAACTTTGACTGTCAATGCAATGAATGATTTTAGGCACACACAACACAGACGAATATAGTGATCTACCTACTCATCATCCAACCAAAATGAAAAAAGCAGTGCTTGTCAGGATGAGCAAAGGCCCCTAGACACTGTGCATCTCATCATGACCACTTCCTGGACCGCACACACTTCATCTCTATGCAGGCCTTATACCTTGTCTGGTTCTTAGGAACTGTACTGGCTAATTTTGTGTCAACTTGACACAGCTGGAGTTACCACAGAGAAAGGAGCTTCAGTTGAGGAAATGCCTCCATGAGATCCAGCTGTAAGGCATCTTCTCAATTAGTGATCAAGGGGGAAAGGCCCCTTGTGGGTGGGACCATCTCTGGGCTGGTAGTCTTTGGCTTTATAAGAGAGCAGGCTGAGCAAGCCAAGGGAAGCAAGCCAGTAAAGAACATCCCTCCATGGCCTCTGCATCAGCTCCTGCTTCCTGACCTGCTTGAGTTCCAGTCCTGACTTCCTTGGTGATGAACAGCAGCATGGAAGTGTAAGCCGAATAAACCCTTTCCTCCCCAACTTGCTTCTTGGTCATGATGTTTGTGCAGGAATAGAAACCCTCACTAAGACAGGAACTAACATTATATAAGCTCTTTTGCCTGCTATCAAACTTTACACAAACATTAGCATTCTGCATCGATCCCTCTCCAACTTGCTTTTTTGTTGTTGTGTATAATATTCATTAGTTAAGCCATGCAATCACCACGTAAATTTAGTTCATTTATTTCCATTGCTACTTTGTTTTTTCATTAAATGAACATACCATAATTTATTTATCCATTTGCCTGGAGACAGACAACTTGTTCCCCCACCCTCTCTTGCTCTCTTGTTTTATAAATACTGCAGCTATGAACATCCTTGTTCATGTCTCCTTATTTCCACATGGAAGCATTTCCCTAGTGTATAGATGTAACACCTGAATTATGTGTTTACAAGATTACTGAAAGTAGATGCAGGGTCCCATCTAGTGGTATCTAAGAGTCCCCCCTTCTCTATATCTTTATTCAAATCAGATAGCACAATACCAGGCTTTTAAAGAACTTAGTGTGTTGGCTCCGTCGCTTAGCTGGTTAAAGCGCCTGTCTAGTAAAGAACTTAGTGTGTGCATGTGTGTGGAGGTCAGAGGATGATGTTCAGGAGCTGGGCCTACAACCTATCTGGTGGAGCCTGGGTCATTCTTGTTTCTTCCACTTCACTCTAGACTAGCTGGGAGATGCTCCTGTCTCTACTTTGTCCTATCTCAAACAAGGAGTGTTGGGATTATAGATGTGTACTGCTACATTCAGCTTTGACAAGGGTTCTGGGGACTTGGGTTGTCAGGCCTGCAAAGCGAGCCTTTTCGCTCAGGCAGTTAATGTTTGTTTCTGCATTTGAAAGGTATTACATGCTCGCCCAAGTATGGTTTTGAATTCTATTTCCAGGATTATTCATGAGGGTGCGCATATCTCATGTGTTTCTCCTCCACTTGGATAAGAGTGCTAAGTCTTTGTGGGGAGCTCCAGCATTGACCAAAGCTGAGAAGTACAGCGTCTGAATTCCTAAGAGAAATGAGTCTGGTGGCTGAGCTTTTTGCCAAGAGCCACGGAGCTATTAGAAAATGCTCTGATTGGACTTGCCAGTCTAGGAGAGGGAACACAGCCTCTGGAGTCACGTGGACCTGGTTCCGATCCCACAAGGGTTACAGTGTCAGGCAAGTTTTGCAACTTGCTGTAGCTTGGGCTTCCTCTGGTGTGAAGAACCAGGCTACTCAAAGGACTAGGGAATGAAGAAAGTATGAAGAACATCTTTGACCAGGTCTTCTCCACAAAGGCTATCAACAGCTTTCTTAGAAATCAAAGACAGACATTCGGGGGAATAGCTCATTTAAAAAGGTCCTCGCCGTACAAACACGGGGACCTCAGTTGAATCCTCAACACCCATGTACTGAGCAATGAGTGCCTGTAATCTCACCATTAGGAGGTAAAGACAAATGTGTTCCTGGTACTTGCTTCCAAACCTAGCCAAGTCAGTGGGCTCCAGGTACAATGAGAGTCTCTCTCTCTCTCTCTCTCTCTCTCTCTCTCTCTCTCTCAAAAAGAGCAGCAGAATGGTGGAGGAAGGGCACCCATTGTCAATCTCCACATACAAGCACACACATGTACATTGTATATCCCCATACAATCCATTCACACAAACATATAGACCACATGCACTTATTTACCATACACCCATGGAGGGGGAGGGTGCAGGAAGGGGAAGGGGGAATCCCAAAAGAGGTTATGAGTTGTGGTTACTCTTATTTTCTTTGTTGACTATGTGCCTCAGTTTCTCTCCTAGGGAATGCCAATCTCACTTTCCTTGACTAATGGAGAAGACACTGGGGCTCACCCAGGCGGTTCACACATTCTATTCAGTGATTTAATGAGCTGATGAGAAGATAGTAGACCTTGTGCCCAGTACAAGGTCCCAGTACCTATGAGCAGGTACCCACAATTCCCGTGCAGAGTGGACTGGCTCCTTACTGTTGCTGGAAGCCCCTGTGTCCTGGATTGTGCTCTGAGCTCTCTGCAAGAAATTCATGCCTAGGGGCAGATACGGATCCTGTAGAACTAATTCCGTCAACTAGAGTTTAGACTGGGAGGTTTGCTGGCACGTGAGCAAATCTGTGGGTTGTGCAGAAATCTAACAGAACTAAGGGTAGACCAAAATTTATTTTTTAAAAAAAATGAACAAATTGCTGCTTCTCAAGAAGCCAAATCCTATATTGAAAACTAGTCACCCTCCTAACCGACAGCCCGGATCTGGAGCCCTAGTCCGGGAACAGGCACCAAATGCCACTCCAGATGCAGATCTTCCACTCTTCCTCTGCTGTGAGCACCAAATGTGTTTCCACTCTGCTTTTAACACTTTGGATGCTCAGGCCACGTTCCAAGTGTTGGCAAACTGTCTGCCGTCTGCAGTCTGGCTTCCGCCCACACCCGGCTGCTCAAAGTGTCACTGCAGGGGCCACTAATGACTTCCCACTGCCAAGCCTCGATGGCCGCTTTCAGTCTGCATGGCCTATGATGGCATGGCAACCTCAAGTCCTGGAGACCCGGCCACCACATGCTTCTCTGACCTGGGCCACTCTTTCTCATCTCTCGGGGCCTTTTTTTTTTTTTTTTTAAAGTCCTTGAAGCATTCTCTTCCACAAGCAGTCAGCATGCATCTTGTTAGGGTCTCCCCAAACTCTTTCATTGAGAGAACTCTGTTGACTGTCCTCCTCCTTCCCTTTCTTCCTATTCCTCATTGTCCTTCTTGAGACAGGGTCTCATGCAGCACAGAGTGGTCTCAAACTCAACATGTAGCCGAGTATGATCCAAACACCTGACTCTCCTGTCTCCACCTGCTGAGTGCATGGGTCATAGGTGTGTACCACCAGGCCCAGTTTATGAAGTGCCAGAGATCAGGCTTTGTGCATGCAAAGCAGGCAGTATTCACTTACCTGCTACACCCCAGCCCTTCACCTGACGTCTTACCTGCATACAAATGTTGTTTCATGCTTTTGCGTTTGAATTGGCTTGGAAGTCTAGTCTGTTTACATGTAGTATGATAAGTGTATCTTCTCCACAACCCTTTGCATCCTTCATTCATTCAACAAATACTCACTGGACACTGACTACATGTAGACCTACGACCAAGAAAATATATTTCTGTCTTAGCCCTAAAATGAGAAGAAAACCAACAGTCTGAGCTGAAAGTCCATGGGAGTAACTTACACTTCCTTCCAGAATAATCCCTGCCTCTTAGTTGTCCCCCTAGCTTCTGCTCTCTTGGAACAAAACGCAGGCAAACAGAAACCACGTTTTCTCCCCATACATCTTGTCCCTTCCTGCTCTCTCTTCTCAGTGACCCCATCTATGAATGCCTGACTGCTGTGGACATTGTATCAGACTCCAGGCTCATACTTCATAGGAAACACAAAACCCGAGTCAGGCTCAGGAGCCTTGTAATTCAAGGTGTAGGCATAGTGGCTCTCAACCTAGTCATCCCTGGCTGATTTTCTTCCCAAATCCTGCAGACAGGCTCACCAGTAGTAGTAGGAGGAGGCTTCAAATACACTAGACCTTAGTCTGGGCCACCAATAATTTCCCCAATGGTATCATACCACATGTACTGTGTTTATTATTACCAACATCTTTCCTGATAGTAAGAGAGTTACTTTATAGATATAGAAACTAAAGCCCAGAGCTAGTGAGCAACTGGCCTAAGGTCATACAGAGAGAAAGTGGCCTGCGTAGGCTTTGAATCCTGGCAATGCAACTGCAAGGTCCAAGTTCCAACTCACTCTATTCTGCTTTCTCTAAGGAGAGGCTGGGTCAGAACTCCCAGTCCCTGGCAACCTCACTCTGATGGACAGACCTGTGAGGACCCTCATTTGGATGGATAAACAACACTTTCAACAACAAACCCAGGGCCATCTTACCCAAGACCGCCTTTCTCATACTGGCACATGCCATCTTTGAGTAGACCATCTCAGTTGCGCGCGCGCGCACACACACACACACACACACACACACACACACACACACACAGGAAACCCCAGAGTCAGTTTTAACACAAAAATGTGGTGAGGAGAATAAATAACACTCCGTTTACTATGAAATCCAACAGCCAAGTCTGCTCCCTGTTGTGTAGACTTGCATCACCAGGAAGAGCTGCGCTCACTGGGGTGGAGCCTAATCCAACAAGGCTGTGATGGAAATGGGGACAGAGATGCAAGACGGTGGCCTGGTGAAAACAGAAGTCCAGACTGGAGCAACATTGTCCTAAACCACGTGCCTGGAGTCAGCAGAGGCTGGGGCATGGGGAGGGTCCACTCTTGGAGACTTTGTCAGCATATGTACTCTGACACCTTGGTCTTGGACGTGAGGTCTTCATTGCTGTGAGGTGAAAAACGTCCGTTCCAGTAGCTCAGACAGAGATAGGCTGTCACCTTAGCCCCAGCAAACAGACAGACACAGCTGCTGCAAATTCCCTTCCTGGAAGACACCTTTAGCTGTTTCTTTCGCTCCATTCAGAGAAAGTTTGGGCAAGTGTAGCAAAGACGTGTATGCATATTTCATACAAGGGTGACATCTCCCATACCGCTCCGCTCTGCAAGGCTTGTCTAGCTTGAAACTACCTCAGGGCTCATTACTATTTTTTTTAATATTTATTTTTATTTCATATGTACAACTGTTGGCCTGCCGTGTGTACATGCACCATGTACACAAAGTACCCTTGGAGGTGAGAATTGGGTGTCAGATCCCCTGGAACTGGAGTTACAGATGGTTGTGAGTCATTAACTGCTGGGAGCAAGACACTGGTCCTCTGTAAGAGCAATCAGTGCTCTTAACTGCTGACTTATCAGTCTAGGCCCAGTGCCATTACTATTATTATTATTATTATTATTATAATATTTATTTATTTATTTATTGTATGTGAGTGCATGGTTGCTGTCTTCATACACACCAGAAGAGGGCATCAATCCCATTACAGGTGGTTGTGAGCCACCATGTGGTTGCTGGCCATTGAACTCAGGATCTCTAGAAGCACAGTCAGTGCTCTTAACCACTGAGTCATCTCACCGGCCTAGGACCATTATTTTTATTTATGTAGCCTTGAGTCGTTTTGAGATGCTGTTCTGAGGCTCTTGCTGTATTCACACTGTTGTGCAGCTGTCACTGCTGAGTTGGCATTTCCGTCACTTCGAAGAGACACGGTGACCAGGGCAACAGTTAATTGGAGCTGGCTTACAGGTTCAGAGGTTCAGTCCATTATCATCATGGTAGGGAAACAAGGCAGCTTCCAGGAAGACATGATGCAGGTGGACCCAAGAGTTTGGCATCTTGATCTGTGGGCAGCCAGGAGGAGAGTGTACCACCACACTGGGTGAGCTTAAGTATATATGTGTGACCTCAAAGCCTGCCTCCACAGTGATACACTTCCTCCAACAAGGCCACACCTCCTAATAGTGCCACTCCTCATGGGCCAAGCATTCAAACACATGAATCTATGGTATCCAAACCTATTCAAATTATCACAGATCCCATCCACCTCCATCTGAAACTGTCCCCATCACATGAAGACTCTCCTACCCTTATGTAGCTCCCCAGGGCCATCCTGCAAACTTCTCACTCCCTCGCCCCCCACATTTAACAAGTCCCGTCCTTTCCAATTTCCTTGTTGCCTGTTTCCCCTGTTCCATCCCATCGCCCCCATCACTCTCTGCTCCTGTCTGAGTTCCGGTTGTTAGCTTCTCACCTGCAGCACTTGACTTCAGGGTCAATTACCCCTGTCTGCCTCTGCTCACCCTCCTTGCGGTCTAAATTATAAATCAGATGTTTCCCTGCCTTGCCATTGGTGACAGCTCCCACCACCTACAGGGTAAGTTCATGTTCTTTGGCAGGACAAGAAAAGTCCCTTCCAGGCAGAAGTCTCTAAACCTTTCCCTTCCTCTTATTCCTTTCCATGTGTCCCGTGCTCCTATTTATTCTTCAGGATACAGATCAAAAGGTTCCTGCTGGAAGGTCACAGCAGCTCCCTGGCCTGGATCCCTACTGCACGGCTGGCCCTGCTTTGTGCTAATTATTTCTGGATGTTTCTAACTATCTCTTGACCAGCTGAGAACATAGTAGGGCAGTCACAGAGTAGATGCTCTGTAGTTGTTTGCTGAGTGCCAGGCTGTGTAGCTAGTTTGGCATCTGGAACAGCCTCTATGGTCTGCCCCTGACTGTGGTAAGGGAGGACGGTTGAGGCCCAAAGGCATTCCCTTAGGACCAGAAAGAGGGCAGCATTTTGTGTTCCCAGAGGCGCGAAAGCGTTGGCATCAGCACGTGGGAGGCAGTGGCTCCAACTGGGTCACTATGGTCACCGGTGTGAAATCTGATGTCTTCTCCTGGAGGTGAAGAAGGGACTTAGCCTGCCAGTGCTGCATAGCCATGGCTCCTGGCCATGAATCTGCAGGGAGGTGAGAAGCTTTCTCCAGGCAGGGACGGACAAGGGCACTCAAGGGGAGAGAGTGTGCTGTCTGTGTGGGGAGTGTTCCAGGCCACCGAGAGCCAAGGCCCAGGTGCACAGGCTCTGTTGACGACCTAAGAAGAAAGTGGGAGGTCCAAGGCTGGGATTCAGGGATCTATAAGGGCAGGAGTGAGGGAGCTTGTCTGTGGGAATACAGTTCTAGTTCCATGCCACTACAGCTCTCATCATGAGCCTACCCTGAGTGCTATCTCTTTAAAACGGGACCGTCCTGAGGCTCTCCAGGCCCCTTATGAACACCATATATCACTCTCACCTCAATTCATCTCTGCGCCATGCCCAGTTCTACTTTCTTGGTAGACTTTCCTGATATCACCTGGCTCAGCTGTTTATTACTGCTTAGTGGCTGCATCCTCCCATTGGTAGGACAACTCTGAGGGTCCTGACTCCTCAGAATAGGATATGGTACCATCAAGATCCCACTGTAGCGAGACTCTCTGTATGCATAGATCCAAGGAGCTGGCCAACCAAGAGTCAAAGATGTTCATTAAGAATCTACACAGTACGCAGATTTTCTACACAGAATCTTATGGTAAATATTTGCATATCTAATGAAATGCAAATCAGCTAGAGATAATTTAAAGTATATAGGAGATTATGATCAGGCAGATGTAAATACTGTGCCATTTTAGAAAGGATGTGAGTATCCACAGGGTTTGGTGTCTGGGGGGGGGGGTCCTAAAGCCCTCCCCCTCCAGACACTGAGAGATGGCTACTCCAGATCTGATCCTTCGGAGACCAACGGTTGAAAGTCTATGCAGCTGAATAACCCTCTTCTCAGGTAGTGCTCTTCAGTGTGGACTCTAAAGATATCAGCACGGCACACTATACACAAACCTGTACATCAGCTGTCCCTACAGGTCAGCATTTCAGGACCAGTGTTTTTGTGGCACAGTCTTCACTTTGGAGCCCAGTTTGGTCACATCAAGTGAATCATAAAACATGCCAGTCTCAGAAGGTGTCCTGGAGGCCCAAGGAGAGTTAGAAGCTGCAGGTATGAACTGTTAACCTCAGCCCTGGTTCCCTGCCATGGTTTGCCAGTCCATGAAGCAGTTGCCATTCCTGTATTTTGCAGAGGAGTGGGGGTGGCAGGGGGGAAGTAAGTTTCCCTAGGGTCACCTGACAGAAGCATCAGGCCTAGATGAGAGTGTTCTATGGAACTTGGCCTTGGCACTCCGGTGCTCTAGAAATGTTGCAGAAGAGTTCAGGTGAGCATGTGGAATTATCAGGTCTCCAGTACCAGTTGGGCACTCTGCTTTCTCAACCTTGAGCTGTTCCATTGTCAGACAGATTAACCGTTCTCAAGAGGAGCCCCTGGTGCTCATGGGTCTTGTGTTAGGTGCTGCTTTAGCAGCTAACAGAAGATCTGAGTATACCTGGCTGTCTTTGTTTTTTGAATTCAGCCCTCATTTCCGAGTCGGAAACCAACCTCATCCAGACAGGAGAAAAACAACAGCATTTATCTTTGCGTTTCTGAAAGGCTTCAAAACGAATCATCAAGAAAGCACACAAACGCTGCCAAGATACATTAACCCCTCGTTCCTTCCTCTCCATAGCTCCCCCATTCCCTCACATTCCCTTACCTCTCAAAGAACTGGAGGGAACAAACAGTTTGGCTCTGCAGTTTATGTGATCGGATACTTCATTACAGAAGAGTAAGTGGGTTACCCCCTGGGCTCGGAGCCACATGGAGTGGTATCCCTTTAGAATATCTGATCTCCACCGTGAGGCTCCACTCTAGCCGAGTGAGGCAGAAGTACATCTCTGGCCGCCTTTGACCAAGGTCACTCTGAAGAACAATGGTAAATGAGTGCCAGACCTGGGAATCCTGGACGAGGCCGATCCTTACTGACTGGTGTCCGAGCCATCTCCCTCCAGGAGTGTTGGCTGGTAGTCAATTCTGTGTGCTAAAGTCACTGCCACGGCAACTCAGCACCAACGCCGTGTTCCTGCATGGGTTAGAACACACGACCCTCACCCCTCTGGGGCTGTTTTCATTCAAGGCAAGGGACTCTAGCTCTGACTCAGAACCAGGAGCCCTGAGTCCCTCTGACAAATTCTCAGGCGAATGGCAGGCAGGGCAGATAGCTCTCTCACTTCCCAAAGCCCTAGAGGAAACAAAATGCCTTGTATCTGATACTTCATTAAGAAAGAATAAATGGATTGTTTGAACCCTCCCATTCACAGCAGCTGAGTGACTTCAGGTGTGTTCTAGAAGTCCTGAGAGCCCCAGTCTTCCTTTCTGTAAAACGGGATAATGAATGTGCTTTTCACGGTTGCTAGGGATGGTTACATACACACCACAAGGGCAGTTAGCATAAGATGCAGAGTAGGCCCCAGGTGCCTTTGCTGGATATTATAATAAAAACAAGCAAACACACAAAAGCGACTCTCTGATGCTGTTACCTGCAAAAGGGAGTTAGTAATTCCTGCCTTACATCATAATAAATGAGAAAATGAGATGTGATAAGAAAGAAAAATAGGAACTCTTTTTCACATGCTGTTTTTTTTTCTAGTTTTTCTTTTTTGTAAGTTTCTAGTATTTTTTAATGTTTTACATTCTGCCTGTCTGTTTATCTGCATGTGCTAAAGATGGGCTCCAGGGCCTTGCTTATTTAGACTGATGAACCACATCCTCAGGACATTTTACACTTATTATTTGGGTAAGCCAATGGACTCCTATGCAGTCATCCCTCAGTACTCATGGGCGATTAGATCCAGGATCCCCACCAACAGCAAAATCCATAGATACAGACATTTCTTCAACATCCCCCATCAACAGCAAAATCTGTAGATACAGACATCTCTTCAACGACACAGAGCAATATTAGTATAAATTCTGTAAACCATCTACATAAGTTCTTTGTGGGTTATTTATAATACCTGATATAATGTAGATGCTATATAAATAGTGATAATGCTCTATTGTCTAGGGAAGAATGACAGAAGTGTCTGTACATGCTAGATGTGGGTTCTAATGTGGCCACAAGACAAATAGATACTAAGATGGATTCATGGTGTGATCATCAGGTGACACACTTGGTCATTAGACCTTGTCTTATAGGGAGGATGCAGGGAAAAGGGGCTCTCTGGAGGCTCACATCCAGGCAATGAAGTCCTGAGAAGTAACAAACCCCAGAAAAAGGTCATCGAATCCTCTCACAGGCTGCTTGAGCACATAGCTGGTCCTCTGAATTCATGCATGATGTGTTCCAGGATCTCTTGCAAAAACCCAAATCACTGAATGTTCTAGTCTTGTGTAGAGAACAGCATAGTCTTTACACAGAACATTCACGAATGCTCACATATTCTTTAGAGGTGTGTGTGTGTGTATGTGTGTGTGTGTGTGTGTGTGTGTGTGTGTGTGTGTGTGTGTACTTGCAAATGAATCCAGGTACCTCTGGAGGCCAGAAAAAAAAGTGTCAGATCACCTGGAACTCGAGTCAAGGGCAGTTGGGAGGGGTTTGGGGAATATAATTAAGGTCTTCTATGATAGGGTCTTACAATGTAGACTAAGCTGGCCTTGAACTCACAGAGATCCACCTGCCTGTCTCCCAAGAGCATTAAAGGCATGGGTCACCATACCTGGTCACTCCCACATAGTCTTTAAATCATCTCTAGATGAGTTAAAATACCAATACAATGCAAACTCAATACAGATGTTTCTTTTACTGTGTTGTACAGGAAATAAGGGTAGGCAAAAGATGTCGGCTCGTGTTTAGTACAGGTGTAATTATTTTCCCTCTGAGTACCTGAATCCTCAGCCTCAGAATTCTTGGGACAGAGTTCTGACTACACTTGATACCTGTGTTGGGTAGGCAGCCTCTGATTTTTCACTTAACTTCTGTGTGATACTGGGAATTACTCAGTCTCACAGGGACTTGATTTTCTCCTGTTTTTAAAGACACATGAATATATTAAAGGCCACCCAGGATTAGTGTTTATGGAGCAGTGAAGACTTGGGGCACTGGCTAGAGTAACTGTCGTTTTGTGAATACTGTGTGCACGATTCGCACACATGACCTTGCCCTCTATTTACACCAACCAGGGGAGGGGGGGCTGCCATAAATGTCTCATGTTACTCATGGACAAATGACAGTTCAGACAGGTTAACCAATGTGTTCCCCAGTTAACCAACCCTGGTAGAGGCATCTGCCCCCCTCCCCCCAGGCAATGGTACTCTGGGACCCAAGTTTTTAACCTTTGGGCTATGGGGTCTCCTGAGAGCTTGCCAAACAGAGGTCACCTTTTCAGTAAGCAACAAGGAAGCGTGTGGCTTTACTGGTCACCCTGCAGGCCAGAGACTCCTGTAGCAAGGAGAGCCTGGACCACAGGGCAATGCAGGCTGAGGATGGTGGGCAGGGGCCCTGGGAAACAGGAGGCAGGAGAGTCTAGTAGGCAAGGCTGGGTTATGTCAACAGTGAAACCAGACATTTTCCCTGGCACTTCTTCCTGCATATGTGCAATGATGGCTTCCTAGTCTACAGAAGTGGGAGATTATGCTAATCTCACACAGCTGCTGAAGGGACTAAGGGAAGCAGGTTGCAGAAGCAAGTGTCTTGTTGTTGGCTCTAACTGGCGCATAGTGAGTGTTCTATAAGAAACACTCCATGGCTGGAACTCAGCCCGGGGGCTGAGCTACTGGGAGTCACATCCTGATGATTTACCATTCAGCTACCTCAGATATATCAGTAACCTCAGTTTCTTTATCCATGAAGTGGGTATAGCAGCCACACACTCCACAGGCTTGGGAAGCACTTCGTAGGTACTCATCTATATCACTTAAATCAGGCCCCAGCACTTTGGCTAAGAGTCCAGTTCTAGGTCCTCATGAACCCAGGTGTATATGACAGGTCCTTAATATCCTTGGGGTACGCTCCCTCAGGTCCCATCAAAACCTGTTAGGGCAGAAATTTCTGAAGTCTGGGATTGAGTACTCCCAAGGGAGGATGGCTTCTCATCAGGTGGTGGGAGGAGATTTGAATGAAATGATATGGTCACCCAGGGAACA
The DNA here is from genome assembly GCF_000001635.26 of Mus musculus. Classification (NCBI taxonomy): domain Eukaryota; kingdom Metazoa; phylum Chordata; class Mammalia; order Rodentia; family Muridae; genus Mus; species Mus musculus. The sequence goes on along the minus strand of NC_000076.6, from coordinate 85,599,614 downwards.
GTTAAGGGAGTCAGGAAAGTGCGTGTCCACATATCATTTGTGTTCTGTGTATTTGCATTTGGGGCCAGGTAAGACTGAGCTGAATAAGCTGGTGTGTTTGTTTTGTTTTTACATTAAACAAACAAACAAACAAACAAACAAAACCCAAGCCCCCTGCATGAGAGCCCTGGCCAGCCCATGAGTAAATAAATCCCACTTTGCTGGAGGGGAGCCCTGGGTACAAGCCTGAAAGGAAACATCCTGCGAAGCCCATAGCATCCTCAAGCTGGTGGGGAGACAGAGAGGGCGCTCTCCCAGACAGAGATTTCACTCCGCAAAGATTCGTCAGAAAAGTAAGAACGCTAATATTTCAGAGAGGAGGACTGGGGTAAAAGGAGAGATCAGAGGGTGGGAACACAAATCGAAGGGTTACCAACAGAGAATAGCCAAGACAAAGAACAAGACACCTCGCATCCTGTAATCCACAGAGACACATACTCCCAAAGATTTGCTTATTGTTTAGCCCCCCACCCTCCACGCGGTCTGCCATTTCAACCAACAGAGCCTTAGCCTCAGCTACAGCAAGGATTTCGGGCGCCAGCAATGGGTGGGGAAGAGTGTAGTGCACGTACACCCCGGTGGCTGCGACCTACAAGCAAAGCTTGAGACCTCCCACCCCTACCTATTCTCACGGCCCCCGCCCCTAGGGTCTCCGCGCTCTTCCCCCATCACCCCATCCCCTTTCCCCCTCCACCTACTTGAGCTGGCGCGGCTCGCAGTCCACTCCCGGAAGCAGCAGCCGGGCGGCTTGGCGGACATCGTCGCTATCCATAGAAAAGCTGCGGCGGTGGCCGGCATGCGCCACGGCCACTCGGATCCACTCCATGAGAGGGGGCAGCACGAGGAAGGGCCTGCGCAGGAGGAGAGAGGCGGAGATGTATTAGGACCGCCACGGAACTAGGGCTGCTCAGACCCATCCCGACTCTCGCGGGGACCCCTATCTGAACCCCATCCCTGCTTCCACCTCCACACCCATCCGTTTTCCCTGGAGACCCTGCCTGGAAACTCCTGAGTGCGAGAGCCTTTGGAGACATCCTGACCCCACTGGTGACCCCGGGTCAGGCTCTCTAGACTCTCTTGGCCTCGGTTTCCTCATCTGTGAAAGGGGGCTACTGAGGCCACCAAAGGTTGCAATGTTACTCTGCTGTGAGTGCTGTCCCTCTCAGAGATCATGTGCATGTGGAGATGAGTCACTTCAAGCACTAGCGCAGGGTCCGGAGCCAAAGAAAGCCAATGAACACCTGGCATTACTCCAGATTCCCAGCTCTATCCAAGAGACTTTCTCTACTTCCTTTCCCATCCCTGCCAGGCTTGTGTCACCCTTCTGGCCTCGACTCTGCACAAGCACCAGGCTACCACAAGGCACAGAGCACTTGCCAAATCAGGGTGGGAGCCAAATGCAATTAACCTTCACACGCAAGACTGCTGGAGCCCAGAACAGCCAACAAAGCTGAGGGTGGGGACATTTAACACATCGCAGACCACCGTGGGAGCCAATGGGTGCACTGTGGAACCAGCTTGTTGCCACATTGGCTGAGGCAGTGACGCTTCCTGATCCATATCTAGGGGCATTATATATAGTCTATTCTCATACTTGTATTCTGGAGAGTGTGAAAATACTTGAGTCACACTAGGATTTAATTGGTATAGTATGAGGCTGGGCTTTGGTAACTTTTAAAGTCTCTCTCTCTCTCTCTCTCTCTCTCTCTCTCTCTCTCTCTCTCTCTCTTTCTCTCTCTCTCTCTCTCCCCTCCCTTCTCCCTCCCCCCTCCTCTCTCTCTCCCTCCTTCCCTCCCCCTCTTCCCTCCCCCTTTCTCTCTTTCTGTATATGTGTGTTTAGATTTATTTATTTGTTTTATGTATGGGAGCACACTATTGCTTTCTTCAGACACAGATATACCAGAAGAGGGCATCGGATCTCATTACAGATGGTTGTGAGCCACCATGTGGTTGCTGGGAATTGAACTCAGGAACTCCAGAAGAGCAGTCAGTGCTCTTAACCGCTGAGCCACCTCTCCAATCCTTCCCTTTGTGTTTTTAATGTACACCACAGCTCCCTGAATGGTTTGCTGAAACACAGATTGCTGGCCCCACTTGCAGCAGTTTTGATTTGTTGGCTTAGGAGAGGAACCTGGAAAACTAAATTTTAAATCAGTCCCTGCTACTCATACCTGCTCTAGAGATGTCAAAGCCAGGCTTCACCTGAGGAGGGACGTGGTTTAAGAGGCAGACTCCTTGGGCTGTCTCTAGAGATGTTCGTAGATCTTAAGGACACAATCTAAGGGATGGGAGAGGTGACTCAGAAGGTAAGGTTGCTTGCTGGCAAGACTGATGCCTGAGGTCCTGTCCTGAGAACCCACATGGCAGAAGGAGAGGACTGACTCCTGAAAATTGTTCTCTAGCTTCTACGTGATGCACACGAGGGCATTGTGCCCCACCAATCAATGATCAATCAATCAATCAATCAATCAATAAACAAACAAACCACAATTAAAAATCTAAATGGGCATAATTGAATAAGCACTTCCTATACTTCTAATTTACGTGGAGCATGCTTTGACAATGGTGCTGTGTGGACCTGTAAGATTTCCTACCATTTGTCAGGGCCTGGATGTCACTGAGGCAAGGGTACCTGGGCGTCAAGATTTACGGAAGCAGAATCCTACAGCCATGAAGCGTAAAAGGTGATTACGAGGCATCTGCTCCCTCTCAAAATACAGATGTCACGAGTTTCCCACAAGGTGTTGGTGCCAGGCTCCAGTTTTCCTAGAGTCAGGCTACTTCTCTGATGTTAAAACATGCAACAACTCTGTCCTTGACACTCATCTCAGTTAACCTTGTCCATGAGATCATCTAAATATTTAGGGCGAACTGGCAGTTAGCTATGGAGTCTGCCTGCTTTAGCATCAGAAAAACAGTGTTTACTGATAGTAAGGAACCTTCCTAGCCTTGAATCATGAGGTTTTCAGAACTAAGAGTCAGACCCAAGTTATTTGGTTGCACAGCCCGTGTGCCGCTATCTCATGTAATCTCACCTTTCTCCCAGTCTGCTTTCCCAGCATGCAATCTGTTACCCACAATGCACCTGTTACTCGAGGGACCTGGTCTCGGATCTTTGAAGGCGTGGTATGTTCCTTTTCTGCCCTGCAGCTCACTCTCCTGTGTGTAGGGCCTCCATCTCTTCAGAAGCTCACACCCCATTTAACCTTTGCCAAATTCTACTGTCCCCAAACACTTGTGATAATTGAGCCACCTGGGCCACTCTCATGTGGGTCCCACCTTGAAGGACTTTCTTTACTCAGATGCTTCATTAGAATATCAACTGATCTGGGCAGAGACCAGGCTGTCCAGTTCACTCCCTCCATCTCTGTCCCAGGGCAGTGTCTGGCAGGTTGGAAGCCGTTAATATCTGTTCATGAGATAGACGAAGACTTACCAATTTCTTACTGTCTGATCCTAAGAAAATCAAGTTTCTGGGCCTGGGACCTAGAGGTCAGACTCTCGGGGAATTTCTGTCTGCATCAGCCTGCTACTTAGGCTGTCTCTCTCATTCTTTCCATCTCTCCATCACCTAAACCGAATCAGGCACTCAATAAACACACCGACTTGAAATTGAATTGGATTCCACTGTCTCTAGGGGAAGTGGGGTTTATTTCAGTCCCTGTGTCTCAGTCACTGCTGGAAACCAATCCCAAGCTCCCGAAGAATTCCCCCAAGGTTGTTTCTCAGAGGAGAACCTCCTCCTGCCTTTGATCAGTGGTCCCCAAGCCTGGTCCCTGGTGAGTTGAGTCTCTGGTGCAGCTGTCTTTCATGCTAGAGACTGGGCCATCCAGTGTACCTGCTGAATACCAAAGAGAGGCCCTGCCATTTGCTAGGTCATTTCTTTACCAAGACAGCTGGCCAGCCCCAGAATTAAAAACAAACTCAAACCACATTAAGTTCTTCCTTTTCTGGAATTTTTCTGTGTTCCTGTTCTCTTGACACCACTGTCTTGTCTATCACTGGACGCTGGCAGTTTGTAAGCTCATGAATTCTTTGCCAGCAACTCATCAAATAATCTTATCTTGTCTGCTCAAAGGGGACAAAATAACATTATTTGTGATGCTTTCTCTGGAAGAGTTAGTGATAGGACAGAAATTTAGGGCCTTGAGACAAATGGGGTAGAGAATTTTCAGGAACAATATGGCATCTGCACATGTATGTGAATGGTGGTGGTGTGTGTGTATGTGTATGTGTGCACGTGCACACCCACGTGCATCTGTGTGTCTGTCTGTCCATGTGGGAACCAAAGAAAGCAACTGGTGGTGTTGCCTATGAGATGTCCACTTTGCTTTTTTGAGGTAGGTTCTCTTAAAGGACTGTGGAACCCTCTGATCCAGGAAGGCTGGGCTTACAACATTATGCCTGGATTTTCTTACTCTCCTTAAAGATGAATCCTGGGGCATTGAACTCAGGCTTTCACACTTGTAAAGCAAAAATTCCACTCCAGCTATCAGTCCAGGTCTCTCCTTACATGTTTTTAAAGAGAACCATGATTCATTGGCTCCTTGCTTTATTCAGAAGCAGTCAGTTAAAAGCTAGAAGAGCCCATGGAGGAATTAGTGACATCTTCCACAGCTCCCAAGCTTTGCGCCAACAGGCTGGAGGGGGTTCTGGGCATCTGCATTCTAAGCCAGCCCTCCTGGCAGTTCCAGAACATGTGGGTTTGTGAACCAAGCATCCTGGGTGAACAGGGGAGGTAGGATCTCCACTCAAGCAGTGTTGTGGCCTTCACTGTAGCTTTAGGCAAAGTATATGGGGTGGGACAAGAACCCCTGGAAGGGAAGAGAAAGCCTAGATGGGTTTCTGCAGGATCAAGACAGCTAGTCAGCCCAGGAAGGCCCAAGGAGCCAGTACAGGGCATAAGCAGCTGTAGCCCCTCCCTGAAACCAAGAGGAGATCTGGTGACAGGTGACAAGGTGAGGGCCAGGGAATGAAAGGGACTATGGTTGGTGATGCTGCAGCATCAAATTCCAGTTCTGGGTCTGTGTGGCTCTGGCTAACAACTAGGGTGGATTCAGATGAGGCAGCTTAATTTGTGGGCTGTCAGCCATCTCTGTAAATGGCCAGACAGAAAATATGTTACACTTCATGGGCCATATGGGACCTGCTGTAGCTAATTATCTCTGCCCCCATATTGAGAAAGTATCTACAAAACTAAATGAATGCAGTTAGCTATTTCAATGAAACTTTATTGATAGTCAGTGACTTAGTTAGGGTTTTACTGCTGTGAACAGACACCGTGACCAGGGCAACTCTTATAAGGACAACATTTAATTGGGGCTGGCTTACAAGTTCAGAGGTTCAGTCCATTATCATCAAGGTGGAAGCATGACAAGCATCCAGACAGACATGGTGCAGGAGGAGCTGAGAGTTCTACATCTTCATCTGAAGGCTGCTAGGAGAAAACTGACTTCTAGGCAGCTAGGATGAGGGTCTTAAAACCCATGCCCACAATGACACACCTACTCCAACAAGGTCACACCTCCTAATGGTGCCAACCCTGGGCCAAGCATATACAACCCATCAAAGTCAGATATCTGGTCACAGTTAGCCAACACTGGTCTGTTTAGTTCTTTCTAATTCTAAAATTCATTGATTCTATTGGAAGAGTCAGTTACCTGGGAACTGAGAAAGAGTCTGAAGTATGGTCTCGGGAAGATGTGGAGAAGCCCATTAAGGTGTTAGTGACAGGGCCAGAATGCTTAGAAGACTGGAAGATGAAATTCTCTCACAGAGTTCAATCTGGACTTGGAGAACACAGAGCCCAATGCCCATGTGCAGATAGTTATCTATGTGATAACACTCAAGACCTGACATGTAGACAAACTGAAAATGTCATTTATATGCCTAATGATCTATTAGGGAGCACCCAAGAAGTTGGCTGAAAAACATTACCCAAAGATGTCTGTGTCTTAATTACTGGAACTTGATATCGATAAGACAAATGTGTGCCTCTCGTGTGGCTGAATTATGCATCTTGAGAGGAAAAGCGGGTCCTGAACGGTAAAAGGCGGACCCTATACTCTGTGTTCAGGCAGGGGGCAAGGAGGCTGAGCAGGAAGTCAGCACATGAAGCAAAGACAATGGAAGCATACAAGGGAAGAAATATGAGTCAAGGAAGCTCCAGAGGCTAGAGAAGGGGAGGAGGGGCTCTTCAGAGCTTCCAAAAGGATACAACTTAGCATTATCATAGAGGCTCTGATCTTAGATATCTGGACTCCACCATAGTAAGGGAATAATTCTGTGGGCTTTTGTTGTGTGTGTGTGTGTGTGTGTGTGTGTGTGTGTGTGTGTAGGGGTGGTGTGTGTGCATGTGTGCATGCATGTGTGTGTTGTGTATGTATGCACATGTATAGGAATGCAGATGCAGATGCATGTGGAGTCTTGAGGTTAACTTCAGTTTCTCCTCCTTATATACTGAGGCAGGATCTCTCACTGAACCAGGACCCCTTCAGCCTGCTCTAAAAAAATTCCTGTCCACTTTCTGCACACTAGAATTACAGGTGAACCATCATGCCCCTGGATCGATTGTTCTTTCTTTCTTTTTGAAACAGTGTCTTACTTTGTAGCCCGGGCTGGCCTGGGATCTACTATGTAGCAGAGCAGGCTGGCTTCAGACTCACAGAGATCCCACCTGCCTTGGCCTCCTGAGTGCTGGAATTGAATGTATGCAGCCCCACACCTGGCTTCCTACCAGTTCTCTAAATGGGTTTTCTGGGGACCTGATCTCTGTATGGCAAGTACTTTGCTTACTCGCCTCTCTGGAGTTCCTCTATGTTGTTTGTAGCCTCCATATTCTGCAGCTATGTTTTAATGGCAGCCTCAGGGAACAAACATAGGGTGTTGCTGACAGGATCGGATGAGATCATGTGTGCATCCTATATGTGAACTCAAGAACTCAAGTAACTGTGGCTATTCTGCAGCAGCAGCGGAGGCAATGGTGGCAGCAGCATCCCTCATCTCTCTTTTTGCTGGAGGACAGTGCTTTGCTACATGTCCCTGCCTTGTCTTTAGATTGAAGCAAACCTCTGCGGTTTCTACAGCATTCCTTCTTTAAGCCCCGTGGCCCTGACTTTTTGTCCTTGCTATTTGCTGGGATTTTCTCAGGCTAGAGAGGAGTTTCAGTGTTTGATTATGGTTTAGGAAGCTCACAATTCCAGCAATATAGGGAGTGGAGAAAAAGCTGCTCAAGGGGCATAACTTGGTTTCTATAGCAATGGCCACACAATCTTGCTGTATCTTTGGGCACCAAGGCCAGGAAGATGGCAGAAACAAGAGGTAGCCCGGTTGGTTACTATGGCGACAGTCCTACTGTGCAAGGCGTGGCTGTCTGCCAATGGGGTGGTTCCTGTAGGAGAGGGAGGAGTCAGAGGGAGTGCCTCAGGCCCATGCCTCTTGAAGATAAAAGTGAACCCGCTGAAATGAAGGAAACTGCTGAAATGAAGGAAACTGCTGAAATGAAGATTCCCTCTCCATGAGTCTAGGTCAGGGTCTGAGATTCGACATTTCTAATGGGCTCCAAGGAAAGATGGTACGCTGGCCTGAGGAGCGCATTTTGAACAAGTAAGGAAAAGTATGATTCAAGTCCGAAGTCAGGGAATCGGTTATCACACAGGGAAATGGCACCAAACATAAACGCTTCAGAGGGGATCTGAGGTCCAGGAGAGAGCGGAACAGAAGGAGCCGGACTGATACAGCAGACTGATCGAGCTTAAGTTCCACATCCTCCACGCTTCGAGGAGCTGGGAAAAGAAAGCACATACCTGACATTTTTTGCTTTTGTATCAAAGGGTGTGTGTGTGTGTGCGTGTGTGTGTGTGTGTGTGTGTGTGTGTGTGTCTGTGTGTGTCTGTCTGTCTGTCTGTCTGTCTTGTCCGGATTCTCACTTATCCTTCTAACAATCCTCTGAAATCTAACAGGCTTGAGGTACTTACAATGAGCCAAGCACCCTTCTTGTTGTCTGAGAAGCCTGTTGAGCCCCTGGCAGTTGGGAGCATTGGCCTGGGAACAGAAACTCTTAATGACACACTTGTCATGGTGAGTTTCATGTGCCAGCTTGCCTAAGTACTAGTATCTCAGTTTTTGGCCAAACATTAGTTTGAAGAGTTCTCTAAAGCTTTTTGTTGTTGCTAAAATTAACATTTAAATCCATTTACTCTGAGTCAACTGCCTTCCATAACAAGGAAGGGCCTTGCTGTCCTTGAGGCAAAGGGACTCTGACCCTGAGCCCTCGTACTTGGCCACATCAACACTTCTCTCTGCTTGTCTGTCTTTTTCGGGAAATATGTACATGTGTGCGTGCATCCACGCATTTCTCTGTGTATGTCTGAATGTTTGTGTTTGGTTTTGTGTGTGTGTGTGTGTGTGTGTGTGTGTGTGTGTGTATGCACATGAATGGCATATTAGTCACAGTTTCCAGACAAACAAAACCAGAAGGATATATGTATGGTTGACAGACTGATGTGCCATCTTTCTAATGATTTGTCAATGAATCTATTACTCCATCTATTCATGTATCAGTATACCCACTGATCTGTCTATTCAGGCATCTATCTTTGCTTACCTATCTATTCACCTATTATCTACCGCTATTTATATATCTACCTATTAATTTGTCACTCAGTTGGTAAATCAGTCCATCCATCTATCCATCCATCCACTCATCCATCCATCCTTCCATCTACCAATTTTTAACCTATTGATCTGATATTTCTCATGTATCTATCCGATTATCCTCTTCTCATGGTATTGGCTCTACTTCATAGGGAGACTCTGGGTAGCACACACCTGCAATGAGATTTCATTGTTGTAGATGCACTTGTCCTTTTACATCATTGACCCCAATCCCGCATAATCATACATGAGTGTCTGAGGTCTGGAGGAAGTGTGGGGTGAAAGTGCATGTAGAGGACCACTTTGTAGCATCTTGCATGAGCAGACACACCACTTGAGGACCAGGAAACAAAGGCATCATGAGTGGGGGCAATGCTGGGCAAGGCCTAGAAGTTATGGCCAGATAGGCTCTTAGGGGTCATGCCTGCCTGCCTGCCTGCCTGCGTCTGCTTCCCAAAGGATGATCAAAGAAAGTTTGCTAGAGGCAGCACATGGCTTACTAAGGGATCCCACCATGCCACTAAACCTGGTGTTCATGTGGTTGTAGGAAAGCCTACTGCAGGATTACTGTGCAATGAATTCTGGGCACATGAATTCTTTGTAACTTGGTTTCCTCATATGTAAAACTGAAAAAGAGTGTTTGGCCACTCTACAGGACTTGTTGTAAAGACAAACTGAAAGAATTTTTGCCAGGTTGCTTAAGACACAGTCAATGTTAGCAAAGTTAGCTATTAACTAGGGCTTGTTATATGCCAGGCATAACTGCGAATATTTTTCTTTCCTTGTTTCGTTTGGAAATGACAAGAACACTAATATACATGCTATTGTTGCCTTTATTCTACAGAGAATGAGGAAGAACAGAGAGACCTTGTAACTTGTGTAAAAGCACACAGTTCTCAACAGCAGTGCTGGGCTATAGATGTGGGCATCTGGACTGAGAGTAAGCTATTCATTACATGTTAAAACATTTCTAGATAGGGCTTTGTCATGTGCAAAGGCCCAGAGGCACTGTGGTAGTAGAGGAACTCATGGTGGTATTATTAAGGTTGAGACTCAAAAGGAAGAACAAAGGATGGAGATGGTCTGGGAGGGGGAGGGGTGATGCTGGAGATAGGAGGGAAGGGCCTATAGACAGGGTTTGGAAACTTCTAGCATACAACGGAAAAATACCAAGATTTTAGTTCTTCCTTTGCTAGAATTGTAGTTGAAGATTCAGTAAGATTGAAGAAGAAACACCCCAAATGACCAGCAAAGATGCCCCCGAGGATGGAAACAGAGCTAACCACAGCCCTATGTTTAGGAACTATGTAGAGAATATGTTCTTACTGTAATAGATTCCTGGGTGTCCCGCCATGTGTGTTCTCTGTTTCTTTCCTGGAATTGACATTAGTGTCATTGCTATGTGTGTGCTAAGCTAGCTCCTCACTAGCGAGCATAATATTGCACAGTTCCATTTCTCTGAAGCTAGGGGCCTGATTTTGGTGATAAAGTAGAAGGAGGAGGAGGAGGAAGAAAAGGATGATGGGGAGGAGGAAGAGGAGAAGGAAAAGGAGGAAAAGGAGGAAGAGGAGGAGGGAAAGGAAGAGGAAGAGGAGGAGGAAGAAGAGGAGAAAAGGAGGAGGAGGAAGAGGAAGAGGAAGAGGAAGAGGAGGAGGAGGAAGAGGAGGAGGAAGAGGAAGAGGAAGAGGAAGAGGAGGAGGAGGTATGTAGGACTTTCCAGGAAAGACCCTAAGAGGAGGGGCCAGGCCTCGTCAGCTTTTCTTTCATTCTTCAGGCAAGAATGTGGGTATGATGGTTGGTCCACAGGTAGCCAAACTGGACCCCTGAGGTGGGAGTGACATGCTCTTGAGCAAAAAGAGAGAAGGATTTGTATTTCTGAGAGTGGCTTAAATGCTCACACCTGTCCTGGAGTCTTGTTTCTAGACTATATTCATGTGGCAAATAACTACATGTTTAAAGACTTTGTACTTGGGTTTTCTGTCATCCGTAGCTACATCTTTTTTTTTTTTTTTTTTTTTTTTTTTAATCACGGGAGTGGGATGAAGGATGGGGTTGGTGATACTGGACTTCACTCTGTAGCCAGGTTGTTCTGGAACCCTCAATCCTCCAGCTTCTGTCTCCACATGCTGAGCTGTCCTGATTACTTCTCAGTGACCCTTAGATCACTTCCTATACCACAGGACCTAACCTTCCTTCTTTCTCATTAGGTCATCAGGATTTTACACTCTTCCTGTTCATCAAGAAAGTATAAGGCTATGAGCAACTCTAAATTTTGAAATTAACACTTTAAAAACACCACAGAAGATCTGGAGAGATGGCTCAGAGGTTACGAGCACTGACTGCTCTTCCAGGGTTCCTGAGTTCAATTCCCAGCAACCACATGGTAGCTCACAACCATCTGTAGTGGGATTCAATGTCTTCTTCTGGTGTATCTGAAGACAGCTACAGTGTACTCACATATATAGAATAAACAAATCTTTAAAAAAAAACTCACCATGGAAACACTCATTCTCCTATAAGCCCAAACTAATAAGGAATGAAAGGCAATGGGAAAAAGGGCTGTTAAGATTGTTCAGTAGGTCAGCTGTTTCCTGGGCAAGCATGGGAGCTTGAGTTTGTCCTAGAACCTAAGTGAAAAGCCAGGTGTGGTGCTTTATATCGTTATCTCCAGGCTGTGGAAGAGGATACGGGCAGATCCTGGGCCTTCCGAGTAGGTAGTCTAGCTGAATCAGTTTGAGATAGGGAGTGATCCTGTCTCAAAAATTAAGGTGGAGAGTGATTGGGGAAGACATTTGACATCAACATTTGGGTCCACATGTACATGTATATACATGTACTCACATACAAATGCATGTGTACACACACACACAGACAGGGAAGTCAAAGGGAGCTCAGAACGTTACCCTGTGTTCACTGATATCCTGGCCACTGAGTCTTGGCTTTTAGGAAGTACGGTTTTAGTTCTCTTGCAATAAATCTGTCAACTGTCAATCACCCTGCCCTTGGCAGTTAGAAAGGAGAAGTTACATGGATATCCCAGCTCTGACTCTGAAGAACCTTATTGTCAAAACACAGGCTTGGGGAGTAGATTCCACCATCCCTAGTACTACCATAGGAAAACTGGTGCGTGGAGTCAGACACACAGCTTCTACCAGGATCTGTTATTAGCTTGCTGTGATGTTACAAATGTATTCCAACTCTCTTGGCCTCAGTGACGTCATGAGTAGAGTTTAAAGATTATAGCATCATCTCTTCCAGCTTAAAACAACGGCACACTCTTTTAAGAGAAAGAAAACCAAAACTATTGAGATGAAGAGCTTGAGAAGTTGACCCTCGAGGACAGCTTCCACCAGACACCTGTTCACTGGAACTTTCTGTGCTGCTGTGGCTCACGTCTAGGCTGTCCAACATGGCGGACTCTGGTCGTGCATGGCTGCCAAGCACATGATATGTGTGTGGCGTGGTGCAAAGGCCAGCCCTTAATTAATTTATGTAGCCGTATGTACTGCCCTATGGACAATACAAGCCTAGGATGTGTTTTTGGATCCGGTTGACTTCAGACATATGGAGGGAATGAGAAGAGGGCTACAGTCAATGTCCCACTACTGTACTTTGACTTTGTATTTTTGTGATCATGAATGAATATTGTCATTAATACCATCCAGATCCACCACTGTCAGCATCATCAACATTATCATCGCCATGACCACCACTACCACCGCCATCTCTATCACCATCATCTTCATTACCACTATTATCACTATCACCGTGCATCATTACTATCACTGTCCTTATCACAACCACTATCAGTGTCACTATCATAATCATGAGTTAGTATTTAAGAAAAGTATTTATGAGTGTTTGCCTGCTACCACATCATACCTGGTACTACAAACTCAGAAGAGGTCCTTGGATGCCCTGGAACTGGAATTCCAAATGCTTATGAGCTACCATATGAGTGCAGGGGAACCAAAACAAGGTCTCCCATAAGAGAAACAGATACTCTTAGCCATGGGCCCATCTCTCCAGCCCCATCCTCTGCCCCTCGGTGCTTCTGAGGCTCCAGGATTGGTGCAGACTGGCTCCCTGCACATGATTTCATTTAATCTCAGGGATAAGCAGAGGGAAATGATGATGGCGCTCCCTGTTTTGCAAAGGACGGTGCTGGTGTGAGGTTAGTAAGCCTCTAACGGGCACAGGCTGGCACAGCTGTGAGGTAGAGCTGGCGTTTGATTGTCAGAAGCCCAAGAGTCATAATCCACGGTGAGCCCACCCTCTAGTGCTTCTCCCAAGACCAGTGCGACACTGACCAAGACTCCGAGCACTGGGACTCTGGTTGCTCATCTGGGACATGAGGAGGCTGGGTCAGAGCATCCGCAAGTCTCACTTCAGGAGGAAATGGTCACGAGCCCTAGGTCTGTATATTACACAGAACCTCATTTTTTTGTATATTAAAAAAATGCTGTCATAACTTTGCAATTGTGACCATGATTTAGAAAAACCCAGAGAGAGCTCTGAGCACAGTGTGCATATTTCTCTAGACTCACTCCTCAACTGGGTTATGACATTCAGGTCTGAGACCCCTGGACTGGAATGATCAAGTTCTGATTCCCACTGTGAAGAGTTTACTTTATACACACAATAACATGCTTTCTCTGTGTGTATGCCTGTGCATTTACATGAGATGGTGAGAATGTAATGTATATCCTCCCCTTCTTTTTGCCTTGGCAGTCAGAAATCTCAAAGCCAAAATACTAGAAGAGATTTTTCTGGTTGATCATTAGTCTTCTTTGTTCTAAGTGACATCCTGCTTTCTGTCTCTGTGTCTCTGTGTCTGTCTCTGTCTATCTCTGCCTCTCTCTCTTTCTTCCTCAGTATGTTTCCCACCCCTGTGTGCACGTGTGTGTGTGTGTGTGTGTGTGTGTGTGTGTGTGTGTGTATGTGTTGTAATAGATCACCTTGGGCACTGTTTCACAGATGTTATCTACCTTCTTTTTCAACAGGGTCTCTTGTTGGCCTTTTACTCTCCTACTAGGGTAGACTGGCTGGCCAGTGAACCCCAGGGATCCCGCTATTTCTATCTTCCAGGTGCTGAAATGATGTTTGTGCCAGCATGCCCAACTTCTGTATGTGGGTTCTAGGGAATCCAACTCAGGGCCTATGTTTGTAAAGCAAGCATTTACTGACAGCCGCCTCCCCAGCCCAATGTGTGTTTAAATTACTGTTTCATGTTTCCTTTTATAACTGGCTCCCACCGTGAGCCTAGCTCCAGAGCCGACTTAGCCACAAAGGACAGATGACTAAACAGACATCATTGGGTTCAGATGAACTAAAGCTGCACTGCTAACCGGGTTGCTGATAAAAAACGGAGATATCGCCGTGTAGAATGAGGGACTACCACAGAAGAGGCAGCCAATGACAGTGAGATAAAACTTCCCATTAAGAGGAAACATTAAACAAGGAGTGCAGAGGAGGGAGGGAAGAGAAGTGTCTAGGAGGCTTCAGAAACCCCAACAGAGGGAGAGAAGGAAGAAGCAGTGTTGTGCCTGCAGTAAACAGCCATTTGGCCAATGAGCAGATTGATGGATCTCTGAGAAGAAAATGTCCTTGGTTTCTTGGGCGACATGTAGCCCACTCTCTGTACGTCTGGGTATGGGATGAGGATGAACTCAGAAAGGCAAAGTATAGCTTCAGTCAGGAGCAATGTTTCTTCAGTAGTCAACCGTTCTGGGCAGCAAAGGCCTCCATGATCGGCTGGGACTCCAGGAACACCCTGTCCGCATCAGTGAGCTGCTCCTCTGGGGAGCTGGAGAGATGGAAAGAGAACGGGGATGGGAAACATCTAACCCATTCCAGGAGAATCCTGCTCCTCCTCCAAACAGGGGTGCATTCTGGGGCCCCAGTCCTGGGGAACAGAGTTGTTGTCCATCAGGGGGTGCCATAAGCCAGGAAAGAGGGTCCAGTGAGGCTGAGGGCTGCACACTTCTAGGGTGGAGGGGTGCAGATGGGAAAGCAGGCAGGTAGAACTGTCTGAGCTGCAGGAGCTCTGGATACCAGGAGGTTACAAAGGAGAGGACGCCACGCCTGTGCAATCTAGCACCCAGCCATTAGGCACCTTTCTTGTGTGAAGGAAGAGGTTCAGAGAGGTAAATAAAAGAGAGAGCAGAGCAAGTGTGTGATTGTCCGAAAGAGTAGATGCACTCACTGATAAGCGGATATTAGCCCAGAAATTTAGAATACCCAAGATACAATTTACAAAACACATGAAACTCAAGAAGAAGGAAGACCAAAGTGTGGATACTTCGTTCCTTCTTAAAACGGGGAACAAAATACCCATGGAAGGAGTTACAGAGACAAAGTTCGGAGCAGAGCCTGAAGGAATGACCAGCCAGAGACTGCCCCACTTGGGGATCCACTCCATAAACAACCACCAAACCCAGACACTAGGCAGATGCCAACAAGAGCCTGCTGACAGCAGCCTGATATAGCTGTCTCCTGTGAAGCTCTGCCAGTGCCTGGCAAATACAGAAGTGGATGCTCAAGTCATCCATTGGATGGAGCACAAGGTCCCCAATGAAGGAGCTAGAGAAATACCCCAGGGAGCTGAAGGGGACTGAAGCCCCATAGAAGGAACATCAATATGAACTAACCAGTACCCTCAGAGCTCCTTGGAACTATACCACCAATCAAAGAAAACACATGGTGGAACTTGTGGCTCTAGCTGTATTTGTAGCATTGATGGTCTAGTCGGTCATCAATGGGAGGAGAGGCCCTTGGTCCTGCAAAAGCTCAATGCCTCAATATAGGGGAATGCCAGGACCAGGAATGGGAGTGGGTGGGTTGGGGAGCAGGGGGAGTGGGGAGGGGATAGGAGAATTTTGGAGGGGAAACTAGGAAAGGGAATAACATTTGAAATGTAAATAAAGAAAATATCTAATAACAAAAAATTTTAAAAAAGAGTGACATTCATCCATTTTTATCTACCCCAGGCACAGAATACATAATCAACATGGCCGCAGACTCACAGAGTGGCACTAGGGGAAGAGAAAAGGGATCAGAAGGGGCTAGGAGGGGAACAAAAACCAAACAATGGGGTGGAAATGAACATGATCAAAACACTTCTTGCTTGTATAGTAAGAGTCCATTATCGTGTGTGGTTAATGTGTGCTAATAAAAACTTAAAAGGCTGTCACAAACTCTCCCACATATTAAAACCAGAAAAAAAAATAGCAAAGACACCACTGACAAGCCCAGAGTTCTACCATTAAGTCCTTTGAAGACAACAGTAGCAATATCCCAGCCTGGCTAAAGGGAACCCCACACCATGCACTCTGTTCCTTGGGTTGGCAGATTTTCCCTCCAGTTCCTGATACAAGCTTCTCATTGTGCGTCTAGATTTCCAGTCCCCTGGTGCCACGACATATTCCCTGCTTGTTGCTGGGATGCATCAGGTTGAACCTTCAGTTGCTTAAATCTCACCCTACAGTCTACTTACATGTCCCCACCTTTCTAGGCACGCTCCATTCTCCTCTTGTATCCTGGCTTACTGACCTACTTCTCCTGGACATGGACTTGTGGGGTAGTTCCTACTACTTTCCTGCCCCACCTCTACACACAGGAGCTGGGTCTGCAAATAGGGACAGACAGAAATCATTCTCCGTTTTGGAATAGTGATACGTCAAGTCAAGGCCTAACATTATTACAGGCCTGGATGACGGCCCCACTATCCGGACCTCTAGAAAGGGCTTCTCTAGAATGAGGTCATCATGTTTATTTACTATTGGCTCTACTTCTTTTCATTCCTTTCTTAAAAGCTCAGGAAAAGGATTTTTGCAGACATAGGTGTTTAAATAAATGCTCAGTGAAATAACTGTTAGCAGTTCCCAATTTGCAGGCTGCGGAGCCAGATAGCTCTGGAGTTTCATTCTGGTGCTGCAAAGAAATTGGGCCAAGAGTCAGGTCACATGGACAAGAACCTCTGAGTTTTTACAAATTAATGAAATGAGCAATTAGGTGAGCAATCTGGCCTAGCACAGTGAAGGTGTTCAGTGAGGTATGGTTGCTTTGGGCCATGCAGAGAAAGCTATGTCTAATTACCCTGACTGATCCATTAGGAATAGGTGTGTGCACTCCATGGAGAAGATCCTGTTTTATGCTTCTCAGAGCAAAAGGAGTCTCAGCTCTTGAACCTGAGGGCTAGAGCTGGACAATCCCTTGGGAAAGAGACTTGAGCGTTCAATAGATGGTTGGACTATAACATCTAGAGCCACACCCAAACCCGAATCTAGCACTATATCCTATTTTAAAATATATAAGTAGACTGTTTTTTTAATACAAAGAATCCTTTATATCTTGCAATACTGTAAGTTGATTGACACTTGTAGAAATAGAACTTATTAGCCAGTGAAAGAGAAGGGCTAATATATTACTATAATATATTTGAGCCCCAGTGCACAAGGTTTCTTACAGGCATAGGGTTCCAATGTCACTAAGTTCTTCCCATGCCCTCTTGTCTGATGGAAGGAAGAGCATGGAGATTATGCTACTCACGTCTAGTCACCTTAATTTAATTAAAGTGGTTGGATTTTTCGATTGATTGCTATTAAAGTCAATTCAGCAATGGATTAACAGAACTGCTGGCTCAGTGTTTTCTGTCACCCAGTTCTGCTTCTTATAAGCATGGGTTTTGTTTTATATATATATATGTATGTATGTATGTATATGTATATAGATAGATAGATAGATAGATAGATAGATAGATAGATAGATAGATAGATAGATAGATAGATAAAATTTGGGCTGTAAGATGAAAAAGAGGACCTTTCCGTGTTTGGGTACGAGTGTGTAATAGCACATTGTTATATCACATAGCAAAGGAGAGACTCCACGGAAGACGGATTCATCCAACAGGCAGGTGGCACAGGAGACAGTTGCTTCCTGGGAAATCCAGCAGGAGACTCAAAGTTGTCCCCAAAGTCATCGGTGGAGATGGCATTAGAAGAAGGTGTCAGTACAATCTGGCTTCAGGTGCGAGAAGTGTGTGGGCAGGGGTCGTGGGGTGGGCTTGCGTAGGCAAGAGTAAACCCTGAATGTACTCCTGTCTGACAGAGCCTTAGATCCCAGGTACATAATTAAAGCCGAAATTCACATACAAGTCACAACCTGGGGGCCAGCTCCCACCTGGGACAATGCTAAATACCAACTATGGACTGCCTTCTGCACGGTAGGTAGAACTCTGTTGTGTACATTTTTTGAGTTTACCCAAAGTGAGTTTCTTGAGCCTTCCACTGTCGTGGTGGGTACAGAGAGCACAAAAATGGCAGATATGAATAGAAGATGCTAGATACAAAGGTTAAATAACAAAGAGCAAACCCAAATACCCAGCTCGGATAGAAAATTGTGAATGTACTGACAGGCACTGACCTTTTAGAAAATATAAAAATGAGATTTTGGGGGTATTCAAACAAGCCAGTCCTTACATCGATTCTAAAAATTGAAGTCTACCTAAGGCTTCAGTGTCATGTATCAGCAAAACCTACTTGCAAACCAAGCATATTAACAGCATTTAATTTTCTTCTAGAGCAAAGGCCAAAGAAGGGTAATTGCAGTTATTTATGTTAGACAAATATAATTATTTCTCAAGTGTGAATTGCGTTTGATCTCTCTATCTAGACAAAAAAATTAAATGGAAATAAACATTTTAGAGGCAGAGATAGCTCTGTAGAACACTGTCAAGGTGTGTTTATCAACTGTCCTGGGACACTGCAAGAGAACCTTGCTGGAGCCTTCTCATTTCTGCTACAAGAGATGAATGCTGAGTGAACACGGCAGCAATCACGTTCACAGCTGCATTTCTGGACAACTCAAAGAAAGCAATGATCCTCTGGCACAGACACAGTTCTATAATATGCAAAAGAAATATCTCTACAACTCTCAGTTCAAGATTCACTACTAACTTCAGCTATTTAATTACAATGTGTATTATTGCATTTTTTTTCAAAATGATTTTTATTCTGTCACAACTTCACAGATATGAGACATGCATCTATATATTACATATATATCTTACTTCCCTTTTTTCAAACCCTTATTTTTCTAACAATTACGTAGATCAATTAACTTTTATTACATTTTAATTTATTGTTATTATTGTGTGTGTTAGAGAGAGAGAGAGAGAGAGAGAGAGAGAGAGAGAGAGAGAGAGAGAGAATGCACATATAGTAGACAACTTATGGGACCTGGTTCTCTCCTTCTACCATGTGGGTCCCTGGGACTGAGCTCACATCATCAGGCTTAGCAGCAAGTGGCCTTACCCAGTGAACCATCTTATAGGCCCAGAAGAGACTCATTTTTGACTAAACCTCTGTATTACTTTCATAACCTTTTTTTTTAATGTGGGTTCTGAAGATTAAGTTCAGGTTCTCCTGTTTGCAGGGCACATACTTTCCTGAACACGTCCTCAGCTTAGATGATGTCTGCACTACAACTCCAACCACACTGAGGAGGGGCATCAATCAGGTCTGGACCCTTCCTTCCTTCCATAGAAGCTCGCCACTGCTCAGGCTGACAGTGATATTCACTTCCTGCTCGGTATTTCTGCTCACTAGTCAATCATCTTTGAATGAGCCTGGTTTGCCCTGTGTTCTGTTGTATCCTCCATAAGTGTTTTTAGAATGAATGAGTAGATGTTTGTTAAACGGTCAATGAAGGTGCTGTATAGCGAGTTCTTCCAAATTGGATCACTGCTTCTAGGAGGGAAGGCAGAGGCACATAGGAAGTAAAAAGCCAACAAAAACATATGAAGCCCAGGAAGTTCCTAAAGTTAAGAGATTTACAAGGTTGAAGTCCCTCCTCAACTGTGGAGAGCCTTTGAAGGACCTCTTGGCAGGAATCTGACATTGGCCAAAGACAAGGAAATGGACTTCAGGAAGGAATCTGACACCAGGGTATGGCGAAGAATTAAGTTCAGGCAGGAATCTTAATCTTAGGGTGGAACAAAAGAAGCAGGCTTCAGGTATGAATGTGACTTTGGGCTAGGACAGGCAAGTAGGCTCAGATATTTTGATCATCCTGATAAGCCCTTAGAAACATTGATCATGTGACTTTATTGTCTTGCCTGTTCCTTGACTGTTGGTGTTTATTGTCTTGTTTGTTCCTCATTAAACTGGTATAAAAGTGGAATGGAAAAAAATAAACCTGCCTTCAGTCTCAAAATTCACTACAGCCATGCTGCAGTTTTGTCTTACAGTCTTTTTTCTTTTCAGTCCTCGCTCCTGCGCTGGAGAACCTGTTGACTGACTGGGCTGGCTTGGTCACTCAACGTTATGAAATCAGTAAACAAACAAAAAACCAAGCCACCATCATCATCACCACCACATACAAAAAGACTCAGGAGACCATCTTAGAGTAGCTTGAGGGTTGGGGAAGAGGCAGCTCCTACGGGTGTCTCCCATGCTGGGGTGGACCTTTCCATTGTGTCTCTGTGTAACCCATGTTCTGTGAGTAATCTCTCACCATGCTCCTGTAAGTGACCCCAATAAACTCACAGGCTCCGGAAGTGAGGCTTGAGTGTGATTGGCCTTTGGTCTGTCATGGGGCCCTACCTGGGGTGAATTGACGCCTGCTCACATCTCCTCAGGCAAAGCCATGCAGCGGAATGTCTTACTAAGTCTGCAAATGTGCTTGGTTTAAATGCTGGTGGGTTTCCTGCTTTACTCTGGGGGATGCTTCAAGGGACTGGCTTATAAAGCCTAAGGAAAATGATAAAAAAATAGTGACTCATTTCCAGCTGCAGTAAAGGAATAAATTCCACATCATTAGTACTTAATGAGAACCAGACCTGGGTTAAAAACTAGGTTAAAAGTCAGACCTAGGTACGACCCTGCCAAGGGCCTGGAATAAATTCCAGCGACACCCCTCTCCAATCGAGACATGAGATCCCGTGATAGACAGAAGTGAATTGGAAAGGCAGGCTTGTATTGGGCCTCTATTCCTGAGAAGCAAAATGTTCCCTGTAGAATCTCTGTGATCTTAGTGACGCTGGTGCGGAGGAGTAGTCAGAAAAGGACACTGGCTGAAAGGCTTTGGAATAATCACCAAGGCTCTGCTATACCTGGACAGATGTGACTCAGGCTGATGAAGGGACTGACTCCAAGGCTTCTGGGAGTAAGGGCCGACCATGTCAGTGCCTGCTTCCAACACTGTTTTCTAGCCCAACGCCACCTAGGGTGTTTTCGTTCAGTCCAGCTGATCCTAAGGAACATATGCAGAGGTAGCACAAGGTAAACTGCAGACTGTATCATGTGGCCTCTTCCTATAAAGTGCTCCGAGATTCCATGGCAGAGGCAGCTCCTCAGGGAAGGGCTCCTATTAAAATCCCAGCATTCCCAAGCTTGCTCTCCATCTCACCACGTACGAGCTTCCTTCTCTGTTCACAGAAAAATTTCCATCCACACCATGATGCCCAGGGTCCGGGGAGCAGCCATCTGAGGGTTGGGGTTCTATGTCAGGGATGAGTTAGAGCAGAGCGTGACCCACGATTGTAGAAAGGCTCCCTCTAGCCTTGCAGCTTGAACTTGGCAGTGAGAAGAGGCAAGGCTGAGAAAATAGCTGCCTGCTTTTGCTAGCCTCTTGGCCAAAATTCCTGGGCATGCCAGAACCTGACTGACTAAATCTTGACTGGATTTCTCACAGTCTTTAAAGATTGAGAGAAAGCCTGCCTGGGCAAAGTTTCATATACACAGGAAAGACATGCTGCAGAGCACAGAATCTGAAATCGACGCTATAAAGAAGCACACACAGCCACCAAATATGCACCAAGAAGGTGGAGCCAAGCGCATGCGCAATGACCTTTGTTTAAAACAAAACAAAACAAAACAAAAACCAAGGCCAACACTCTTGCTTGTTTTCTGGAGCTGCAGACATGCTCTTTTTTTTTTTTTTTCCTTCCTTCAAACAACCTAAGAAGATGCATTAGGAATCCTAGGCCTTCTAGTTTCAGTTTCATAGAATCTCATGGTTTTTGTTAGGTGGGGGGTCTGTGAAAATATAGATGACAGTCCCAGCTAATCTTATTAGGGAGCTTCGCTGGGAGCTATGGAGGCCCACCTTGGTCACTCCAAGAGATCCTCTCTGTGATTGTGGAAAGGAAGCTTGTAGGACTGAAGGTTGCCTTTCCCACAAGACCTTGCTTGCTGGCCGGGCCAGGCTCCTTGTAGGGTAAAGGGCTGGACTTCTCAGCCAATTTCTCCCTTGCATTGGCCATCAAGAGGCCCTGTGAATTATCTTTCAATTGCTCTCCTCCAGACAGGCTCCTCTTGTTATATCCATTCTCTCTCCATAGATGTTTTAGTCGTGCCACGGTGGGTAGTTTTCAAAGAACAGCAATTCACAAATTGGAAACAACCCAAATGCCCAGCAACCAGGGAAACATTAGGCAAATTACAATACATTCACAAGGAGGAGTATTTCACAGCCATTAAAAATGATGTGCATGAATGTTCTGCAGCACCAAAAAAAATGCTTATGGGACACTATTAAGAGAATAAAGGGATATAAGATTATATACACAGTACAGATATTTTTAAAACTCTCACTATTTATATTAAAGAACAAAAAAAAAAAAAAAACCACACAAGAAGATGCCTTAAGTACTAAATTTTGGCTACCTCTGGGTGGCATAGTTGTAGATAATTTTAGTTTTTATTTTTATATTTTTCTGTATTTTCCAATAGTTAAAAAAAGCTTATATACCTTTTCAGGAAAAAAATAACTGTAGAAATTTGAATTTATCTCACTTTATACTGCAGAGGTAAAATAATGCAGCACACGAGGCGTGCAAGTTAGACAAAGAGTTGGATGATTAAATCAATAAAAGTCAAACAGTGGAGGCTGTGCTGTGGAGTGGACCTTCGAAGGATGTGAACATAGGGTGTGTGTCTTCCAGGCAGAGGAGTAGACAGTGCCGCTCTGGCAAGTCCCACAGGGTGTGGCACCCACCTTTGCGTGGGCCGTGATCCCCATCACTGCTGATGATGATCGGGCACCTGGGGCTGTGGGTGTAGCTTAGTGCTGCGATGTCTGTGGTCTTTGCAAGGGCTTGGTTTGGCTCTTGGTGTGGTGGTGCCCTCCTGTAATCTTAGCACCTCGGAGATGGAAGCAAGCAGATCAGGAGTTCAAAGCTACCCTCTGCTGTATCATGAATTTGAGGCCTGGGCTGCATGAGACCATGTTTTAAATAAACAAAAAACCAAACAAACAAACTGGAGGTTGGGGAGGAGAGTGGAAATGTGGCTTCGGAGGTCACAATAGTTCGAGGATTGGTTGGGTTTGAGGGACTACTGTTCTGCAGGCTTCGCTGTTTCCAGGCACCAGGTCTCCCCACCCTGGACCCCACCGTGCTGGTCCAGCTCTTAGCTCCCACTGGGCAGCATTCAGAGTTAATTTGCATCTACCCACAGCCCTGGATGGTTACTCTTCAGTAGTAGTGTTGGGAATCATAGCTGGAGTACAGCTGGTTGTCACATCCTGTCCTTTACCTCCTCTTTGTTTTTTGGGTTTTTTTTTTTTCCTTTTCCCTGTGTGTTCAAGAATCCAAGCACAGGAGATGCAAAAATCTGTCAGTTCCAGGCAAATCAAACATCTTGCCTTGGGGCCAACAGGAGTGGGAGGCCAGCACCTGGACCTGAGGGATGCAGAGAATTGCACTCTGTAGACTCTGGGCTTGTCACTCTCTGGGACTCTTGCAGGAAGATGCTTCCTGAATCATTCAAGGCTTTGCCTTTGTCGTGTCCTAGGTTGGCCTAACTCTCTCACCTACTCTGTACCAGGAAAACTGAGAGATGGACAGAGCTCAGCTCTGCCTGCAAGGAGTTCAGTGAGGCAGCACCAGACACAGGCATGGGGGCAGTGGGGGACGATCTGCAATGTCATAGCTACAGGGAGGTGTCAGGAAGATACGACCCCTGGGATCACTGAGTGTGAGCACTCGACTTCCAGCCAGTCACTAACAGGGCTCTGTGACCTTGGACAAGGGTTAGAACTTTTCACTCTCCTCTCCATTAGTAAAATGTGAAGACTGTCCATATCTCAGAAGGTGACCCTGAAGTTCAAGTAGAGGGATTCTGGCAAGCACTCTCCCAGGCCTGCCACAGCTTGTCTCACTCTTCAGCAGAGGCCCTAAGGAGAACAGAGGCTTTCTCAGGCCTTAGGGGCAGCTTAACACAGTGCCTGCAGGACAGGAGAGTGTACCAGGAGAACATCCTGGGATGGGCAGGCTCTGCCTTCTGCTCTTGCCCACCCCCCAAGCACCCCAGGACTCCTACCTTCAACCCCAGCCTCCCGTCAGAGGCACAAAGAACAACCCACATGGGCAGGCCATCATTTTCCCCCTCTTCTTTGAACTCATGGATGGTATTCTAAATTTTCAACTATCAGCAAGGCCAAGCAGCAGTCTATCCTGTGGCCTCAGTACAGACAGGGCCTCCCAGGTCCACTGCAAGGCCAGACCCCAACGGTGGAAACTGTAGGGTGTCAGGGTGTTAGGATATACTGTGGGGGTGGCGCACAGGAGAGAGTGGGCCTTTATCAACCGTTATGAAAACATTTGGGCATTTTGACGGTGAAACAGCTGTGCCTCTGTAAAGGGCTAAGGGAAGGTCTCCTGACCCTAGCACTGGCCCTCCAGGGCTGGTCTTTGCTTCCATCATGAATGTTTAGGTTATTTTAACCTAGAGGCACTGACTTCGTCCCTGGATTACTTCCCTGACTTCACCATATAATCGCACGAGCCGATCCAACTTCCAAAGTCAGACTCAAGTACCACCTCCCTCACCAGTGTTCGTTAGGTAGTCTGTCTGAACCTCTCTTAGGCACTTAGTACCCCTTTCAGGGTGCTGAGCAGGAGCCACACAAGGCCCCTCGGCTCCCCCTCTTCTGCTCAGGGACTGACAGACGGCAGCTAAGTGTCACAGTCCCATACCACGTCCTGGACTAAGCTTCTGGACTCTGGGTTCCCTGGTTTGTCAATGGGGTCTTGTAACCTTGAGCCACTTGCCGCTCTTCTCTGCCTCACCTTCTCAGTCCATAAAATTCAGACTATGATAATCACACCTATCTGGTGAGGCTTTCAAGAAGGAGGTCCAAATTCATGCATCAAAATCTTTAGAGTACTCCTGCCCCATAAGAGTTGGAAGGCTGTCAGCATCCATTACTGCAGAACTCATGGCAGACATCCGATGCATTAACTGAGGAACAAGTGGGTAAGGAATCAAAGCCTTCATGTAAGTAGAAACAATGAAGATATTACGTAAGCCAAAACATGAGATGCTCAAGTAGTGTTGAAGTACCACGTTCCCATGAGGCACATCTCAAAGATGAACACAGAGGTTCGTCTGTGCAGAGTTAAAGGGAGAAAAAGGATGGCTAGATTTCCATCTACTGAGCAAGTGACTGTTGTTGATAATAGTGTTTGTTGTCTATGCTTCGAGATCAGGAAGAGGGGATCTTAAACTCACTACAGAGAAATGACAAATATTGGGGTGATGGCTATGCCAATGAGCCCCCATTTGCCCATGCATGGAACAAAACAGTACCAGGTGCTTTCAGCAGGATGTGTGGTTAAGGGAAGTGTATCGAAAGCAAGACGTTTCAGGCCTCTGACAGTCTCAGGGCTCCTCAACCACCGTCAGGGCACGTGGCTGGGAGAGGTATTCTGGGCCCATGCTTCCTGTCTTTATATCCCAGCTTGGTTCCTCATTAGCTATGTGATGCAGGCAAGCTGCTTATCCTCTCTGAGACTAAAGTTCACAAGAAGACAGGGATGGCAAAGGGAATAACACCTAGGAGAGGTTCGCACTACTCTCTTGAAGATTCCTGGTCGGTTAATGCCCTGCAACTTACAAGGCAGCTGGCATCCTGGGAGTTTCTGGAGAAACAACATGGAGATGCTAATGTTGGTACTTTAGGAAGCTCTGCTCTAAGCCAGGCCCAGAGGCATAGACCTATAATTCAACTACTCAGGAGGCTGAGGCAGAAGGATCACAAGTTCAAGGCTTGTCTTGGGCAACAGAGCAAGATACGGTCTCAAATATTCTCAAAGTTAAAAGTTTAAAGGGCCAGAGTGTAGATTAGTATCAGAGGATTTGCCTATCACATGTGGGAATTCACGTTCAGTTTCTAGGTACAGGAGCATTGCCTCCTCTTGACAAATGCAGCTCTAGATAATTGAAAGTGATCTACAGAGTTAAGGCAATACTCATTAAAAAGCAATGGTATTCTGCATGAAAAAATAGAAAAAATATCTAAAAGCTATGTGATTTCAGAAGAGCTAAGCAGTTCTGATGAAAGAGAGTAATGATGGAGGAATCACAGTGTAGCTTCAGACTATATTACAAAGCCATAGTAACAAAACCAGCATGGTATTGCATAAAACATGCCAGTCAAAGGAGCAGAATGAGTGTCTATATTAGGTTTGCCTTGGGGGATTGTCTTAACTAAGATAACTGATGCTGAAGCATTCAGTCCATTATGGGTGGCATCATTCCTTAGTTAGGGGCTCTGCAACTATAGAAGAATGTGGAAATTGAGCAGAGCTCAAGCAAGCAAGCAAGCACACATTCATTTCTCTCTGTTCTTGAATGATGATGTGATGTAACTAGTTATTGTAAGTTCCTATTGCCTCGACAGCCCTGCTATACAGGACTGTAGCCTGGAATTGAGGGCTAAAATCAACTCTCCTCAGCTGGTTTTTTTGTTGGGGTTACTTTATCATCCCAACTGAAACAAAACTAGAACCATCATTCATTGGAGAAAAGACAGCCTCTTCATCAAAAATCAAACACCTCCCCCCAAATCATCCAATTAATAAATATAATTAATTACCCAATTAATAGAAATAATAGTGGGCAGGTGAGTTGAACAGAAAGTTTTCAAAAGAAACACAAATAGCTAACACATATATGAAAAATAAAAGTGTTTACTATCCATAGCCTTCAGGGACGTTGTAAAATCAAAGAGTCCATCTCACTTCAGTTAGGGTGGCTAACAGAGAGAAAACAAACAGCAAATGCTGGCCAGGATGTGGAGAGGGAGGAGCCGCCATTCACGTCGGGTGGGCAAGAGTGTAAAATGGTGTAGCAATGACTGGATTGGTACGGAGGTTCCTCAAAACCTTAGAACAGGGCTGCTGTATGACTCAGCCAAACCATCCCTAGTTGTGCACTGGAAGGGCTCTCAATCCACACACCACAAAGCTGCTTCACACTCACACTCACAACGCTGCTCACAGCAGTCTGGAGATGGAATTAGCCGAATAGGCAAATGGATGGGGAAATGTGGTGTTTATTCACATCAGGGTTTCATCCAGCCATAAAGAAGAGATCATGAATTATTTGTAGACAGACGTGGAAATCATCATGTTAACAAAGTAAGCCAGATCCAGGAAGACCTAATATCATGTTTTCTTTCCTATGGGAAAATTAGACTAGAGCAATATATGTATATGAGACATGAATGTAGAGAAGGACCATTTGGAAAGCAGGACCTCAGGAAGGGAGAAGGACAGAAGGTAATGTGCGGATATGGGCAGAGTATGTGACCTGCATATATGAAAATGGCATAATGAAACCCATCATTATGAATGCCAGTTTTTTAAAAAATTAAAATACAACTGATCTCAGCTGTATGATGATCAAAGGGGCATCATGGCGCAATTCAGCAGGTAGCTCAGTCTGGGCCTGGAAAGATTCCTTTCATGGTGCTTGGGAAGGAGGAGGAGCTCTCTGGCTGCTGTCCTAAACTGCTGCTTGCATTGAGTCTCACAGAAACTTCTGTGGTGATGGTGATGTCCTAGGTCCCCACTGTCCATCACAAGAACCAGCCAGTTCCCCTGCGAGGCCACACCAGCTACCAAGCATCTGAAAGGAGGCTAGACTCACTATGGCGGGGCACTGACTCTTTGGTTTGAATTTGATTCTCTTTCATTTAAATTTAAACACCCACCCATGGGTAGGGATTACTGGAAGGGGCTGGGCAGCTCTAGTTTGTGAGTCTTTGTGTTATAAAAGTAAGGTTTCATGGACTGAGAGATGGCTCGGTTGATAATATAGATGCCCTCACAAGCATGAGGTTCTGAAGTTAACCTTTAGAATCCATGTAAAAATATCCAGATGGCAATGTATGTGCGTAACTCCAGTGCTAGGGAGGCAGAGGCAGAAGGATCCTCGAGCTCATTGGCCAGCAAGCCTGGACTAGTTGGTGAGAGATTCCATCTCCAAACAAAGGATCAAAATGAGTGAGGAAACCACCCAGGTGGCTAGCACAAGGTCAATGGTGCCTGAAGAATGAAAGGCAACCACAGTCAGCCTCTTACCTCTATATACATCCACACCCATGTGTGCATACACACACACACGCACATATATACACACACAGAGGCATGCTTACACACATGCACGCACACAAACACACTCGTATACACACATACAAATTACAGAATTAATAAGCAAAAGTAGTCTTTTCCTACAAAACAAGGGAAAGCTGATGTCAGACCTCACGACCCTCATCTGGTGTCCAATGGAGCCGATCCAGAAGAGACCTGGCCTTTGAGAGGAATGAGTGTCACGCATGCTGGCAGTTAGGCTATTCCTGCATGCTGGGAACACGTGCTGTTCTTAAGGCTGAGCCTGCCCCTCAGCGTGTCACTGGTGGGCACAAGCTGTCCCTCTCCCTAGGTAAATTCCCTAGATAACTCAGCCAAAGCTGCTTAACAAGTCTTGATGCTGCAGATGTCAACAGCCCAGATGCTGGCGAAGTCCCAATTGCCTGGATGCTGTCCCCAGGGATGGTCCCTGTCAAATACTGCCTTATCTATCCTTTGGCAGCTCTGCATTAATTTGCTAGCCTTGAGCTGCGTAGAGACACCAGGCCACCTTGGGGAAGGTGCAGGTGATCATGAACTTGAGAGCTGTTTTTTGCTGGTGGCTCTAGAGCTGGCTGGCCCTGTCTGGACATTGCCACATCAGGTAAGCTGCAGAGGGCTCCTGGGGTACTGAGAATGGAGACTGGAGCTAGCCTTCACTGGGATGTTTATCAGGCACCAAGAATCCCCAAAGCCCCATCACCGGCAGATGTAGCCCTACAAAAACTTAATTCTTGTTTGCATGTAGCTTAAAAAACAGAGGTTGGTATAAACACTGAGCAAAAATTAAACAAAAAGAATGGTAATACCTTGTTAGAGTGATGCCCAGGCCCAACAGCTTCATGGGGGAGGGGTACGTGGTGGGGGAGCTAGTTAGAAAGAAAAAGTTTAAGCCCCACCCCTCAGGCCTAATGAATTCAATCTACATTTTAACAAGATTCCCAGGCAATTCAAATCCTTGAGCCTGCTTCAAGCTCACTGATAGACACCACAGACAGCAAGGTGGTGCTGGCCATTGTTTCTAATGTGGGCTGAGACCTTTAAAGTGCTTTAAATGAATCAATGTGCAAAGCTTCTTCAGCTTCTATTATAGTCCAGGAAAGCGAGGCTCAGAGTGGCTAAGTAACTTATCCAAGATCACTCAGTCAATGAGGGTGAAAGTCAGGATACCAATGCAAGTGCTATAGCTCCAGAGTGCCCAAAGCGGCGTAATTCTTTTGTTTTATATATATATATATATATATATATATATATATATATATATATATATATACATACACACACACACACACACACATATATATGGATATGGATCAAAATCTCATCGTGCCTTGTAAATAGATATAATTATTATGCATCAATTTTATATATAGTGAGTGGGCTATGTTTGCTAGAATATGAATAAGAATTCTTTCCTTACTATCAGTTTAATATTTTTTGTTTGCAGTCAAGGATGTGAGGGTGATACTGCACTCTGTCTACAAAGTGCCTCACATGGTACAAGCCAGGCACAGAGTAGATGCTGATGAAATAACAGTATCCCATGGGGTGGCAGAGGGCCCTTTTATATGCAGCACCTAGCACATCTGGCACATTTTTTGGCATGGGGTGATGACGTAGAACATCCTCTAGGTCCCTGAGGGCAGGTAGGTGGAAATGCCTGATTGTTAACAGTGTGTGTCACTGACCGCACTGCATGGCAAGTGGTTGTGAGTTTAGCAGTCATCCAAACAGCTGAAGGAGGAGAAGTCCTTTCTGGATGACAGCTATGGAAACAAGCCTGGAGAGTATGCAGCTTGGAAACTGCAGAGCCCGTACCAAGATGAGGACTGCTTGAGTGGGCACTGACAAAATGGCTCTCCCAGACAGCACCCAGGGCTCTGTATTAGTATTAGAATGCAGCCGCACTTGGTCCTGCAAACACCCACATGGTGCTTATGATCTGCAATGTACTGAGCTAGGTTCTGGTTACTTAGTACAGTCAAGCAGGAAGAAGGGTTGGTAAAAGAGGTGATGCCCAAGATTAACCAAGATTAACCTTGTAATATGAACTGAGGATGGTGGCTAGCTGGTGGGATAGAAGGAAGAGAGAATTCCCAGGAGAGGATACTTATGGGCAACGAACCTGAGTCACCACTGTGCACAACTTCTGTAAACATGACCATGACTCTAGGTGAGCCCAGTCTGTACCTCAGTTGTCTTCAACATGAATGCAGCAAGTGAACTTCATTTATTCTAGAACATCATTTGACTTCAAGTCCCATGCCCAGTGGCAGAACAGTTCATTGAAATGTATGTCTTCAGGGGTTAATCAATAGGCAGAATATAACGGCATGCCCATGTATCATTAGGTATGGCTCCCATAGATTCATGTGTTTGAATGTTTGGCCCATAGGGAGTGGGATTATTATTAAGGAGGTGTGGCCTTGTTGGAGTGGATGTGGCTTGGTTGAAGAAAGTGTGTCATTATGGGGGCAGGTTTTGAGATCTCCTTTGCTTAAGCTACATTCAGTGTGGTACACAGTCTCTTTCTGCTGCCAGAGGATCAAGATGTTGAACTCTCATCTCCTTCTCCAGCAACATGCCTGCTTGGATGCTGCCATGTTTCCAACCATGATGATAATGGACTAAACCCAAGAAACTGTAAGCCAGCCCCAATTAAATGCTGTCCTTTATAAGAGTTGCCTTGATCACGGTGTCTCTTCAGAGCAATAAAACCATGACCCAGTGTCACGAAGGAACGTAAACACCTTTGTCTGAAGTCACAGTCCTTGCCTCTGGTCACAGGGGCCATGCAGAATTTCTTCTTCATAGCCTTTCGGTACTCATCATAGTTTATATAATAAGGATGCTCATTTTATGACATATAAACATCCATGAAGATCACAAAAGACACTGATTGGGATGAGGCTTTCAAACGTTATCATTGAAAAAGAACGCCATCATCTGTTAAGAGGAAACCAGCCTAGTGACTATGAACACACACCAGAGGTCAACTCCTAGGGTTCAAATCCTCCAACTTGAACTACGTGCCCTTGGGCAAGCTAATCAACTCCAGCTAGGTTAAGACAGAGATTCTCAATGTATGGGTTGGGACTCATTGGGGGAGGGTGTCAAATGACACTTTTACAGGGGTCACACATCAGATGTCCTGCATATCAGACATTTATATTACATATCATAGTATCAAAATTACAGTTATGAAGTAGCAATAAAAATAACTTTATGGTTGTGGGTCACCACAACATGAGGAGCCATATTAAAGGGTCTCAGAATTAGGAAGGTTGGGAACCACTGGGTTAACAGGGTCTAGAGGGAAAGTTTCATGAACACACACACATCCATCCATATATATACACGTACATAATCCATATATATATATACACATACATATACACACACACACACACACACATATGTGTGTGTGTGTGTGTGTGTGTATACCTTACCCCATGAAGAGTATAGTGGTATTTAAATTTTCAATCTGAATTTGTTGTTTAAGTGATAGTTACAATTCACATCAAGGTCAGCTTTTTTGTATTTTTCTGGAACAGGCCAAACACTACTTTCAGTTTTATGAACATTGAACTATCTGTCGCTAGGAATTGACTCTGCCACAGTTCAAAAGCTGTCATCTAAATAATACGTAAGTGAATGAGTGCAGCTGTGTCCCAGTAGAACTGTATTTTCAAAATCAGGCAGTGGACCAGTTTGGCCATAGGGTGTCGTCTGCTAATGTGTGCACCATGTTGACATACAGCACACTCATGAACTATAACCTGTAGTTTCACACTTACTGGGGTTGGAATAAAGTTTTACCTTGGTCAGATAAAGTAAGTTGTAGCTATGTCCAAGTTACAACCATATCATATTTTAAACCATTGCCTCTAGCATCAGTTATTTCAAATTTGGCATGGCTGGTCTCCTTTATTATAAATCATTTGTGTGGTGGTTGAGATTTGGGGCCAGTTTCCAAAAGTCCTTACAGTGGTTAATCTTAGTTGTTAACTTGATGGGACTTATAATCACCGTGGAAACAGATCTCTGAGCACGTCTGTGAAGGATTGTGTAGATTAGGTTAGTTGAGATGAGAAAACCCACCTTACCTATGGATAGCACTGTTTCCTGAGGTTCTAGAATGAATAAATAGAAGAGATCCAGCAGAGGGCCAGCCTCCATCCCCTCTCTGCCTCCCAATTGTAGATGCAGTGTGGCCAGCTGTCTCATTCTCTTGTTTTTATGAGTTCCTTGTCCTCACCTGTGAGCCCAAACCACATCCTTCCTTGCCTAAGTCGCTTTTGTGAAGCATGTTTGTCATAACAAAGAGATAAGCAACAGGCATATATCAAGCAGGGCCCTTTTTTGTGCTTGTTCATCCAGGCCCACCAGATGAATGAGCCAACTCGGTCCTCCCTCTGAAAAAGGAGCTGGCATCCTTTCTCTGAGAAAAGGTATTATAATACCTGTTGAAATGGCCAGAGCTATCTTCTCTACTCTGTTTTCAGCTTGTGAGACTTCCAGGGTGTCAACTCAATGTGTCTTTGTTCTGGGACAATATTTTGATTCTCATATGTTAGAGTATAAGCCAACCAGTCATGACCTGTACGTCCAATAAAGTTCAATACAAACTATGAAAATAAAGCATGTGTGTACTATTATTGTTGTTGTTATTATTTAAAAAGAGTAAAGAAGAAAGTGTGTAGTAGGGACTTTTTGGCTCCCAAAAACCAGAGCTAACATTCCCAGGTATGGGAATTCCCATGCTATGTGTCATGGTTCCCCAAGCTACAAATTCCCCTTCCCAGCTTTCCCTGCAAAGGTTCAAGTGTATGATCTGAAACTACACAATGTGACAGGTGTCATGTCTAGCTGACAAGAATGGTGACAGGGATTTCCCTCTCTTGGGGCAATGGTGACAGAAGTCTTCCGGAGTGTCTCATGGCCAGTAGTAGTGATGTGCGTCAGGTGTCTGTGTCACCTCCACTGATGTAGGCCTGGGTGTCACTTGGCTACTGCTCTAGGCTGTGACCCTGGAGTTGTGGCTCTCTGGTTCCATTGAATATCAGAAGTCTTTGAAGGCTCAGCTGAACATTCAGACTCACAATTTATCCTAGACCTCAATCTGGCCCAGCAGCCAGCACCCTATGTTCTAGTTAATAGAAATCTAGGGAGCCTTTTACTCTGGAGAAGCTACCATCTACCCAGGGAACACTCAGGTGTGGGGACAAGGTTGGCCTGAATAGTTGTGGGGATTTCTGTAGCTTACAAATCCCACACGTCTTAGAGGAATCTCATAGATTTAGTCACCAAGGTCCCTTCAAAAGAGTGACAAGAGTCAGAGAATTGAGAAAATCCTAAAGCTCTAGGTCCTTGTCGAACACTTCCAGAACCATCAGGCCAGGTGTAATTTATCAATATGTGGCCATTCGGGTGCTGCACAGTGTTGCCTAGTAACACAGCCGACACTGAAACTTTTTATCAAGTTTCCAGGGGAACAGAGCCAGGGAATGAACCACAGGTCAACTTCTCACAAAGACTGCTCATGCCCAGTCTTTCAGAGCTTTTCTTTCGCTTTAAGAAGTCCCCCTGGGCTTAACTTAGGCAAGTAAGCATTCTGATAGAACATTTACATCCAGCCTTCTGCACGTTTTTGCACAACCCTAGGATAGCCCTTGGGAATCTGTTGAAATAGGAACATTGTTTGCCCTGTGCGTGAAAGTGCCTTAGGAAGCAATGGGTAGAGGGGAACTTTTGGTAAAGTGAGGATCTATGAAGAAATAACTGGATGATATTTACCTCTAGGGTTCTGGTCTGCTTGTTTTATGAACTCTGTTTCCTCAAGTGTAAACTCTCTTGCATGGCAAGGCTGTTTTGTTACACACCATTAGTTTTCCTCAAACAGTTGGCAATTCATGAGTGACTGATGCTCACAGTTATGGTTGAGATTCCCCCAGAAGGCATCCTGCCACATTTGTTTGTATGTTCTGCTTGCAGACGAGGTGAGAGCTATTGCTACCTGGAATCAATTCTGTTTCTTTTTTTTCCTTCCAGAAAGACTGGGGGCAGGCAGACCTGTCTATGTCTGCTCTTCCCAATGAAGCGCTTCGCTGTTCCGCCCACACAGCGCCAGATAATTAAGGCCACAAAGCATTCCTATTTGTTCTCCCATTGTTATTATTATTATTTTACATTGTGGCAATAAACAAGTGAACCCATCCATGGCCAAAGACATGGAGGAATCACTGATATTTACAGCAAAGATAATGACTTGGGGCGGGGGTGGGGAGGACTTGTTCTCAACATAAGATAATTCTATTTTAAAAGTAGCTTACCCTCAGTGTTAAGGTGTTCTGAACATACCACTATGGTTTGGAAAATAAACAGCTTAATTATAAGTCTCACAAAAATCTGTCTTAATGTTAACAAAATGAGTATACCTGTCATGCTGGACAGCCTCTAGAAGCTCTAAAAACAGTAGCCAACATCCTGACAAAACATAGGCTACAGCAATTTTATACTCCTGCTGAGCTTCTTCAAACCACTACAAAGAAGAATGGAACCATCCACAACACTGTAGCAACGGGAAAACTGAGTCCATGGGACACAGAAAATAGCTTCCACAGGCTATGTCTTAGCATTTCCATCAAGAAAGACTCTTTGGACCAGAAGTGACTGTGTGAGACATGAAAGAATCCACATTTAGTCAGTTATGCCATAAACATCTATGTTGAAATAGAAAAAAAATCAGCCCTATTCTTAAGGAGCTGATGGTCTAGAACACACACACACATATACATACACACACACACACACACACATACCATATACACATATGCATACATCATGACCCTATACAAATTTGCCAGAAGAGAGCCAGGAAGATATCACTTGTTAGGGGTAGGGACATAATTCAAAGAGGAGTCCTATCTCTCAAGGTAAGTTCTTTTTGAAGCTGACTGAAAAGAATCTGAGGACTTCTCCCCACTGTAATCCATGTATAATGGTTTCAGATGTTAAACTCAAAAGTATTAAGGGACAGGAAGAGAGCTGTTCTTGTAGAAAGACCGCTCATGAGCTTCAGTGAGAGCAATTGTAAGAACATTTTAGAGGAAAAAAATGTAGATAGCAGCTTTCTTTTTTGGTAGCAGCAGCGGTGAAGGATTGCCCTGGGTGTCTGCGCTCTGATGTCTAACTCACTTCTTGTACCTGTCCCATGAGGAGTGTCCTTTCTCATGTTACAGATGACAAAAGGTGATCCCAAGAGGTGAAATCACTTGTTCAAGTTCTCAGAACTATACAAAGCCAGGCTGGGATTCCTATCTGCCATTCACCTGACTCCCCAAGCTGTAGGATTTCCAGAAGACAAATGCAATCAGGACTTTTAAAAAAATGTTAACATCTACTTTGGTTTTAGGAAATCCAACCAAGGAAGGATGAAAAGGATGACATAAATGGCTTTGAAGAAATCCGGGACATGTAGCTTGTGTCCCTTTCAAGTGTGTCCTGGAAGTTCTGCATTTCCTCGTGGGCCTCTTTAGACTTCCAAGTTTTCCAACACCACTCTGAATGGTGAAATAGACTCAAAACGGAAAAATGGCTTCTGATAAACACAGTGGATATAGGAACCACACGACTGTATGGGCAGGATCACACAACAGCACAGCTATTTGTTCTTAGAAGTTGAAATCTGATAACTGTGAGGAGGGTGGAGCTGGCCAGAAGGTGTAAAAGCTCAATGAGAAATCAGCTTCTGGAATCAAGGGGAGAGAAGGGGGCCACGAACCACAGCTACCGCAGCCTGGGCAGAAGGGAACGGAGACAAGAGGTGTCACAGATGCTGCATAAGACATGCACTGTAAACATTGTCCTCTGGGACAACATGGCTGTTGCTCCATTGAACCATCACTACCTGTGATTATCCCAGGGAGACTTGATTTGGCCCCATTGACTTCCTAACATGAGTGGAGGAGGGGCTCACAAGGTCCTGCTTCTCCCGGAAATATACAGGCAGCTAACAGGGTTGTTTGGAGGAGGGGACAATGAGGGCGTGTGTGTGTGTGTGTGTGTGTGTGTGCTTAAACTCACTGTTACACTAAGCTAGATCTGTGTGGAATCATTTCATGTCTACTGTTTGGTGTCCTTCCTATCATGTGCAAATAGATGTTCATCTCTCAAGGAAAAGTCACACTGCAACATGCTGGCCAGTTGGATGTAAAAGCAGGCGTAAACAGTTCTAGTTTTCTAAAGCCAATGGGAATGCCTTCCTTAGAGACTAGAGAGACAGGAAGAGCAGTGGATTTGGGGATATGATGACTTCAGTTCTACGATGATGTCAGAATTTCTGAGGGACATGTTCCATAGGCAGCTGGAATTGAATCAGTCCATGTCTACATTGTATAAGTGTCTGTTGGCTTCTCACTGTGCGCCTAGCATTGATCTCAGGGATGGCTCTGACGTGATGGGACATTCTGAAGCGCATAGGCATTGTACACACAATCTGTATGGAGTCACAGGTTAGTTACTGTGCTAGGCAGGGGTTACAACATTCCCTTGAGTGTGTGAGACTAGACAATAGGAACCTGAAGGGAATGGCAGGATGGAATGGGAAGAGTCTGCCTCAGATCAGAGGAGGCAATGTTTGGCTGGGCATGGAGAAGCATCATCTATAGAGATGAAAAGGTCAGAGATGACATCATTGAGGCGGTCAAGGAATCTCACCACTGCCTAGGATCTGAAAGGCTTGGTGCCTCTTAGGCTGGGCCAATGGCCTCCATTCCCTCAACTCTGAGGACATATAGTCAAAGAAGCCAAGGTGCTGGTGTATCTGGCTGAGGTTAGACATTGTTCCAGGTCTGTGGACATTTCAGTGTCGTGGGGCATGTTTGCACATGGAAGTTTGCCTAGGGTATCCACTGATTTGGCCTGGAATGTGAGAAACCTAGGTGATCCGTTAGCTTCAGATGACTGGCTGCTGGGACTAATTTGGGATTCCTATAACCCCAGAAGATCCTTCCATCGGAAGATGCCTGGCCAATTTCCATCCTCTTGTTTTAACAGAAAGCTGAGAAGTGGGAGCATTTTAAGGGAGCCCACTGGGGCACAAGACACTGTGGTACAAACAGAATCACTGAAGGTGTTTTTGTTTTTGTTTTTTTTTTTAACATTCTTTAAATGATCCTGTCATTTAAAGGTACGGGGAATCTAGGGAAATTATGTAATTCAGCATTCTGGTGTAGAAGGGAGGCTGAGGCAGGCAGAAATGGAGGGACACAGCTCAGACTCCCTTCCCATCCTTCTCTTCCCACAAGAATTCCACACTACAGGGACAGTTAAGTGTCTTCTCCCAGGACAGCCTAGCATCCGTTCCACCGGAGGGACCCTGTTCTGGCTAAGCCGGTGCTCTTATTCACCCAAGGTCCCAAGGTAGCCATGAAGAAAGAAAGATAAAGACATTTAAGAGGATGGCACCCGCAAACTCTCTTTACAAGGAAGCCAGACTGCATTCCAGAGGTTCCTTCCCCTCGGATATAACACAGTTATGCTTCTCGACCCATGCCAGTTTTATCCCGTACAGGACCAGCCACATATAAAGCTATTTCCAAAACCCCACGAGGATTTAAGATGTCTCCCCAGGTCATGAGGTTCCCCTCCAGTGTGCTAGGGGATAGGGACAGCAATTCTCTCCCATCCCCACCCGCAACCTATCTTCATTTCAGAGGGCAGCGCCAATCCATCACAAGGCTATGGCGAGCCAAGAGCTGTTCTGTGATGCTCGGAAGTCAGGCAAGACGTACCTTTCCACCTGGAGGTTGACCTTGGAAGGTTCCACGTTGGGATTCTCCCACTCCATCTGCGGGCAGTGCATGAAGTAGCAGAGCGTGTACAGGGCCTCTGGCTCCCAGTAGAGCGCCCCCTGCTTGTGGTGCATGGGCGTGCCATTACCGTGGTGCTTCGCATTGAGGGGCTGTAGATGGTGCATCGCCCGGGACACAAGGTCACCTATGGACAGAAGCAAAATTTCAGAAGACACCAACCTGGAGATCTTTGCAGAGACTCTGAACCCTGGTTCCCCCAAGACACTGAAATGGTCCCACATTAAGACGAGAGGAAAAACATTCATTGTCCACGTGACTGTCAGGGATGATCTGAAGCACTGATGGCAATAGAATCATGTGGAGTCTTGCTGTTCTGCAACGTCAATTGCTTCCTCTCCTCTCTAGTGTAGCCCATGATAGCCTCACAGTCACTGAGGATAACTTGAATTTCTGATCCTGCCTCCATCTCCTGAGTGCTGGGATTATGTGTCCCACTATGTGGTGTTGAGGATGGAGCCCAGAGCTTCTTTGTGCATGCTAGGCATCCTACCGTCCTAACCTCAGCCCTAGCAATCCAATTTCTAACAAGCCACAGGAAGGCCTTTGTGCTTTGCTCCTGTTAACTGTCTCTCCTGACTCACAGTGTCTCCTATCAAATCCACTGCATAGCTGACGGTAACCCCTCCAGGAAGCCATGCTAGAGCCACCTTGTCCATTTCAATGAGCACTCTGTCCTTTCTAGGTAGCTCTCAGGTGTAAGCTTAGAATTGCCTATTTCCTTGCTAGCTTCTCCTCATACAATGATAACTCCTTCTTACGTGGTGTTTCTTGGATCCCAGCAACAGTTCAGATGCCTTAACTCATATCTAAAAAGTAGACTGGACCCAATGTGTACCCCCAAGTCTATGTGTTGAAGACTTGGCCTACAATTCCACAGCAGGGACCTTTGGGAGATGCTTAGAGCCTGCGGGGACTGATCTATTGATGAGTTCATGGCTTATGGGCTGTTGGGGGGCGGTGGGAACGTTAGATGGGCTCTGTGGGAGGAAGTTGGTACCTGGGTGTATACCTTTGAGAGGTGCACACCTTTGAGAGGTATATTTTTTGTCTCCAGTCAGTGAGCAGAGTTACTTTACTCTCTTAGGCACACCCTACCATGAAGCTCTGCCTTGCCACAGGTCCAGACCACAAAAAATGAAGCCAAGTGATCATGGATTGGCACCTCGGAAACTGTGAGCTAAAGTATTCTTTCCTTTAAGTTTATTTCTTGGGCATTTTGTCACCATGTGCGTACATGGATTTATGCGCACATTTGTGTAGGTACCTGAAGAGTCCAAAGAGTGCTGGATACCCTGGAGCTGAACTTACAGGTGTTTGGAAATCACCTCATGTGGGTCCTGGGAGCAAAACCCAGGTCGTCTGAGGCATCTCTCCAGTACCTCATACAGTACTGACTACAGATGAAGATATGGAAGTCCAAACAGGTTCCATTACCTCTCAAGGTTACATAGCTATAAGAGGAGGAGAGTGAGGGTTTGAACCTGGGACTCTGACTCCAGAATCTAAACACTTAGCCATCCATACTCCTCAACCCTGAGGTCTGTTTCCCTCTTCTCACCACTAGCAAACCTGAAAAACGTGCTGTTCTTTTTTCCTTCTCTCTCAGGGGGAAATCAGAATTTATTTTTAAGATTTTTATATTTGCTTATGTGTATGCATGTGTGTACAAGTCTGGGTTCGTGTATGTGAGTGTGGTATCCACAGATGCCAGAGGAAGGAATCAGATTCCCTGGGACTGGAGTTCTAAGCAGTTATGAGCTCCCAGATGTGAGTGCTGGAAACTGAATCCAGTCCTCTGCAAAAGAAATAGGAACTCTTAATAATTTACTTATTTTATTTTTTATGTGTATTAGTGTTTTGTCTGTCTGTATGTCTGTGTGTAAGGTTGTCAGATCCTGGAGTTACAGACAGTTGTGAGCTGCCATGTGGGTGCTGGGAATTGTACCTTCTGGAAGAGCAACTAGTGCTCACAACCACTGACCCATCTCTCGAGCCCCTAGTCGTCGGAACTCTTAACCTCTGAGCCATCTCTCCACTCTCAATTCAGGCTTCTCAATCAAGTCACACCTGCATGCTTTCATTGTGCAAAGGGCAGATCTTCCCGTGGGAGGCTGACGGAGCTCAGAAGCCCATCTTTGTTCTGGCTAAGACAATGGTCCCATCCTTCACGGATGTTGCCATGCCAAAGTGAGCAATCTTTGCTGCTACTTGCTTCATTTCAAATGTACTCATTTTGTTGTATTTAAATACATCCATGTAATGAGGAAAATTATATCACTTTCCTAAATAGACTATGAGCATCACTTGCCATAAATAGAAAGTAAATCTGATGAAGACAGCTCAATTTTGCTTCTACTTTCTTCTTAAATGAATAACAAAGTATCAAAAAGAGGTTTAGAGGCTCATATCAGTCAGAGCCTTTCTTAAGTAATTAAAGTTAAAGCGTCTTTAAAAAAACCCCAGCACATGATAAATGTATTTTAATGCCCTGCCCCTGGCCACTAAAGTCATTTTGTGTACAGTGGAGTGTGTTCCACACCTTCGAAGCCATTTGTGTAAGATTCAAAGGATTAGTTTTATGTATCGACTGGGCTGGGCTGTGGAGCTCAGCTGCTTAGTCCGACACTGACTAGATTTTTTTATGGGATATTTTTTTTTAGGATCAGTAGATTCTCAGTAAAGCGGAATGAACACCTTCTGTAATGCTGAAGGGCCTTGGTTAACTTTCCTCAGGTTGAAGGCCTGCGTTAAAATTGGGGCCAGAGAGATGGCTCAGCAATTAAAACCTGCACTGCTCTTTCAGAGGAGCAGAGTTCAGTTCCTAGCACCCACATCAGGCTGCTCATGACTACATCAACTCTAGTCCCAGAATATCTGATCCCCTCTTCTGGTCTCTGTGGGTAGCCTCCAGACGAGGCATGGCATTCTGGTGCGCGCGCGCACACACACACACACACACACACACACACACACACACACCTTTTATTAGAATCCTAGTCTTCTGGCCTGCCTTGCAAGTGCTGGGCCTGCAGATCACAATCATATCAGCCGAATCTTTTAAGTCACCGTTTCCCTCCCACCCTCCCTTTGTCTTTTGACATATAGTCTGAGTCTGACTTTGCTGCTTAGGCTGACTTTGAACTCCCTATGTATTCCAGGTTTGATAGGACTTGTGGGGATACTCCTGCCTCATCTTTCCTCACAATAGACATGAGCCACCAGGCCTGCTCTCTCTCTCTCTCTCTCTCTCTCTCTCTCTCTCTCTCTCTCTCTCTCTCTCTCCCTCTCCACCAATACACTATGTGTATTGTCTGGCTGAGCCCAGGCCTCAGAGCTTGCTCATTCCCCCTCCCACCCTCCTGCTGAGCCTCTCATTGATACACTTACACTTTACCTGAACTCAAAACCAGACAACATGGGGCCAAACAGGGAGCTGGGGTCTTAAACTCTATTTTAGGTTCCCTATTTATCTAAAAGAGGAGTCACCACCGTAAATTGATGATGGGTAAGAGTATAGTCCGCTCCATTAGAAGGCCATAAGGTCCTCAAGTCCCTCCCTCTGCGTTGAGATGAAGCTTCACCATCCTTCTCAGAACAAGATTCGGAGCTCTACCAGTTCTTACGGGAGGTGTTAAGAGTGCAATCCACAGGCTTAATACCTGGTCAGCAGGTGCCAGGGCTAATTTAGATGTCAGCCTGACTGGATTAGGGGCTGCCGCGACAGCTGGCAAAGCCTTTTTGAGTGTGTCTATGTGGAAGTTTCCTGGCAGGACTGGCATTTAAATCAGCGTTCTAAGGAAAATATACCCAATGTGGGCATTCAACTCACTGAGGTCACTGATAAAACAGAGTAGCAGGAAACGAAAGTCCCCTCTGTGTTTGGATTGTGAACACCCTTCTGCTTTTCAGTTTACGGCCATGGTAGGAAAATGGCAGGGCACATGTTGGTGGCAGCGCTTTGATCATGGACACCCCAGTGACTATATCTGTGATGAAACTAACTTCTGTTCCCGACTCAGTGCCTATCCCAGAGCCAGTCTGTCCTTCCCTCCTTCCCCAAAGCTTGGAGAAACAGTCAAGGGAGAAAACGGGGCAGTCAGGCTGGAAATTCTCTCTGAATGACATAGGCCAGAAGCCCCCAGGAAACCTTTATGTGGGGAACAGAAAAGGTAGTCAGTTGCACTGGAGAGCGCCTGAACAAGGTTGGGGGCTAGCGGGATGCTGAGTCTCTGGGAGCGGCAGGGTAGAAAACATTGTATTTGAATGCTGCAATGCGAACAGGAGCCAGCAGCTCAGACAAGGTTTCATTGTGGACATCAACAAACACTTATCTAATAACTTCCTGTTGGCTGATTGGCAAAGGACCTGAAAGTCTCTGTCCCTTTCCAGCTCTTTGCAAAACAAAAACAAGCAAAATCTAGCCAGGAAGGACCAGGGAGGTGGCCCAGTTGGTAAAGTGCTTGCTGCGGATGCATGAAGACTGGAGTTTGATCTCTCGAATCCCATGTTTAGAAGAAGAATAACAAAGCTCAGGGGCAGCACCTGCCATCCCGTCCCTGGGACTCACTGGCCAGCCAGTCACTGAACTCCAGGTACACACACACACACACACACACACACACACACACACACACGCATGTACAAAACAGACAAAATCCACAATACCTTCTGGGGTCTTGGGGATAGAATCCTCATGTCCTCACCCCTGGGTGCTTATTTTGGTACAGTTGTATTAAGTTAGTCATTGGGGAATCCTATGCTGTGTGACAATGTGACTTGGGTTAGCGTCCTTCCTCGTTTATAAAATGGATATGCCATGAGGATCCACTACTTTGATGTAACATGTGCAAGGTTCTCAGCACACAGGAAGTCCTTTGACATTTCAATTAATTTCATGGCAATAGATCAGGCAGGGTTTTTTTTTGATAATCAGGACTATTTTGTTTTATATCAAGTTGATTGTACATCTACCTTTTTGATATTTACAATCCAAATGTATCCATCCATCCATTCAATCAGCCAGCCAGCCAACTAACCAACCAAGCAACCAAGCAACCAAGAAACCAAGCAAACAACCAAACAAGACTCCTAGATCTGGGAGTGGCTCCAGGCTTTCTCTCTAAAGTGCTCCCAGTCCCAGGTAAACTGCTGTCCCCACTGTTTTTAGGAATATTACAAGCACCTTCTAGTCACTGAATACCACTAAGACACTAAGACAACTAAGACAACACCTAGCACATCCTTTCTTGCCTCCACAGTATCTGCAGAGCACAGTGATAGGGCTCAGTGTTGCAGCTGTGCTTCTCAGCTGGGCTGGCTTTCAACCCCAGGTCAGCAAAGTCTGGGGACAGTTTTGCTCTTCACACTTATGGAGCTGCTATTGATACCTAATGGGCTGAAGTTAGGGACCCCCCCTGGAAATCCTGTGCATAGGTCAGCTACCACATAAAGAATCTAGCTCCAAAGGGCCATACAGCTGACATGCAAAACCGAGGCCTAGATTGCTGGGCGAGGAGGTGGCCGTGGGGGTCAGACAAGGTTCCGTCTCTTGCTAGTGCCTGAGTCTTCCTCTCCACAGTGGTCCAATTTTCTCCTTCAAAGGCAGCCCAGTTTAGCTGGTCAGGCCTTAGTCCATCTTGCAGCAATTTAGCTTTATGCAGCAAATGTATTATCAAAGGCTCCAGTCCCCAGAGTCAGTAATCCACTTCTGGGAATGTGTCCCAGTGTTAGAATTCAAAATGTGACAGAATCTCCATCCACGAGGATTGGCGCTCAAACTTTATTTACAGGCTCCCAAATCCGGCAAACAAATGTCCAAAAATAATAAGAAAGACTTTGTAGTATACCCACAAGATCAAATAAATAAATGTAGGAAGACATCAAAACTGTTTGCACAAAACTGTAATATCGTGAGGAGGAATCTTCATTAAAATGGTAAGTACGGAAGTGCGAACTCAAAATTACTTACAGTGTGATCAGGCTTATGTTATTAAAAAGTATGCGCAGAGTAAATATTGAGGCAAGGGGAACGCAAGTGTTGACCAAGGATTTTTCTGCCCACAGGGATTATGGGTGGTATCTGCAGTTTCTGAACGTGAATTCTGGCACCTGGGGGAGAGGTATTTTTTTCCCCTACCCTTTTGTCCAGGGTCAGACTAGAATATTCTTCCTCTCAAACACTCTCGTGAAGGAGGAGCTCACGAGGCCCTGAAGATTCACATACAGTTGGTGGCCACTAGGGGAGCGAGAGAAATTGTTAGTGCTAATTGTCAACTTGACAAAACCTAAAGTCAACTGGGAGAAGGGCCCTTCGGGCATGTCTTCCAGGGTTGTTTTGGTTCTTTAGTTGATGGGATGATTTTCCCACTGCAGGCGGGTGGCATGATCGTCTTGGCAGAGGACGCTGAACTGCATAAGAGTGAAGAGTAGAGCTAGCACGCATGAACTAATTCATTGCGCTTTGCTCTTGGCAGTGGACATAATGTTGCCAGTGGATGTAATGTTGCCAGTGGATGTAATATGACTAGCTGTGCAACTTCCTGCTGCCTTGATTTCCCCACAGTGATAGACTGAAACCTGGAATTGTAAGCCAACTAAACCCTTTATCTCTTAAGTTGCTTTTACAGTTTTTTTTTTTTTCTTAAATCACAGCAACGGAAAAGAAGCTAAAGCGGAAACCATGAGAGAGGAACGTGATAGGGTAACGAGGGGATGAATACTATCAAATCATATTATTTACATGTGTGAAAATGTCATAATGACACCTATTGTGTATGATTAATACATATTAGCAGAATGAAAAACATTCTTTTGAGTGAGAAAACACAAGAATGCCCAGAAAATGGGAGTGGTGCTAGTAATGACAGAGACAGAGGC
The DNA here is from genome assembly GCF_000001635.26 of Mus musculus. Classification (NCBI taxonomy): domain Eukaryota; kingdom Metazoa; phylum Chordata; class Mammalia; order Rodentia; family Muridae; genus Mus; species Mus musculus. Next base: position 85,554,752 of record NC_000076.6, on the reverse strand, counting down.
AATGGTTTCCTCCTGCCCACCATCTTATCACCTCCTGGGGCACCAGAAAAGCTGCTGTGTGGGTGCCCTTTACTTCATAGTCTCCCTATCTCCCTGTTTTCTTGGGGACCATTCAGCTCACCTGGCAATCTCAGGTCCCCGCTTTGTTGATTTAGCTTGGGTGTTTACTTCCCACATCCTCACAACTCCTGATGGCTGATCAAACGGCGTGTCTCCAGGGAGCCCTCTAAAATGCTCTGGTCAGAACCTCATTCCCTTGCATACTTGCAACAACACATCCTAATAAAGAGGAACCTGCTTAATTTTATAGTGCTTCCCAGTTAACTATCTCCATTTGTGCTTCCTTCACGGATCCTTCCACACAGAGACTACACCCTGGTTCTTGCTCTCTTCTGGGGAACAGATAGCATGCTCTTTGCAATGCACATTAGTAACCAATCTGCCGTTATCTAGTAGTGACTCTGAAAAAGCTAGTTTAATTCTCTGTGAGAGTGGAAAAGAATGGTAGAATAGATTTGTTGTGTACTTTAAGGGGAAAACACATAAAATACCTAACCTGGGCATCCTTCTCTGTAAAATGGAGATAATGACAATATTTAACCTCAGAGAATTAAATGAGGAAATGCATATACATGCTTAAAAGTGCTCAAAGGGGGAGGGGTCTGGAGCCTTGTTTGTGCTTAATTGGCATTTAGCACTATTTTATTTTAGCATCACTACCATTGCCATCGTTATCACCACCACCATCGCCACATCATATCCATCATCACCATCCTCACCGCATCATTTTCAACCTCACCAACATCAGCAACATCATTATTGTATCATTTCTGCCATCACCAAATTCATCATCACCAGCATTATCAGCGCTCACTACCACCATCATCATGGCAGCCTTTTCATCATCACAACAATCATCTCTAATCATCATCAGTGTCATATAAAATTGGTCACCACTGTGTTCATCGTCACCATCATCTCCATTCTCACCAATATTGTCACAGAATTTCAACCATCAACATATTCATCACCATCATCTATCTCCACCACCATCAACATTATTACATCATTTCATCACCACGTTCATCACCATCATCATCAACATTACATCATTTCAGTCATCACCATGTTCATCACCATCACTACCATCGCCATCATCGCCAACATTATTGCATCATGTCAGTCATCACATGATTTCCATCATCATTGTCATCTTCATCCCTGGACCAGAGGGGCCTTCAACATATCTCTAAGGAGGGCTGTCTATGTGAGACCATCACTACCTCTGCTTGAAACTATTCGCTCTATAAGTGCTTCTACCTGCTGTGTCCCCTGTCTGTGACATGAGCCCCAAACAGAAAATCATCTTGTCTTTCTCCAGCTGCTCGGAGCTTGGGCAGCTGGAGTTCAGTTCAAGGAACTTATCCGAGAATCCATCCACTGGTAATTGTGTTTCTCAAATGTCAGCCACCTGGGAATTACCATCATGATGTCTTCATATCTGTGCACAGCTTGTACAATTTATTTACTTAATATTTCCTCTTTAAATTGCCTCACTTGTTCATACAAATAAATTTATTTAAAAAGGAAACTTCATATCAGTGCCATAAATGGAAAACCAACATTTCCTCATACTCATGAAATATACATAGCAATTAAAATTAAAACGGCTCTGTACATCACCTACAATCATCTTCCTTGCCAGCCCAGGGGATGCTTCTCCAACATGCCCAGCTCCAGCTCGAATGTACAGCCCCCTTGAAACTAAGACTGCTGTGAGCCAGGGGTGACTTCCCTGGAAAAAGATCACCCAGTCCAATGAGGGCTGCTTCTGCCCAAATCTACATGTAGACAGCCCTTTCATTTTGAAAAGAAGGAAAGGTAGGAAGAAGGAAAAAGGAGAGGGGAGGGTGTAAGAGGCAAAGAGAGGAGAGGAGAGGAAAAGAGAGAACCACATTCAAGGGTGGCCACAACTGCTCACACACTCCAAGTCAATGTGGGCACCACATGCTCTCCTAGGATGTCACCTCTCTAGTTTGTATTTGAGAACATGTATATGTTCAACCCAGGATCTCCAAACTCTAAAGTTCAATTAAAAAACTTGATATTAGTCTGGATTTTTCTTTGAGCCCCCAACCTACTGCTCATTCTTCACTCTTCGTGTGTAGTTCACTTCAGGCTATTAATTTCTCATTCAAGGGACATTTGCTGAGCTGTGGGTGGTATACGAGGTGCTCAGAATACAAAGCTTACTCAGACACAGCAGAGAGGACAAAGAAAACCGTTTGAACTAAGACTTGTTGTCTATTTTCTGATTGTTCACCCCTGGGCAAGACAATGATCCTTCCTCACACCCAGTTTTTGTTATCTGTGAAGTGGGAAACACTAACAACGCCAGGAGTGTGTGCTGTGCACTTTACACAGTGACGATCCAGAAATGGTGAGTGTTTTTAGCCCAAGATGATATGTCAGCCAGCATTCCACCACAGTAACAAAACACCTCAAGTCATCGACTTAAAAGGAGAATGGATCTTGTCTATGGTCTCTTGGCTTTACCACTTTGGGTCTGTGGAAACTCACTATCTCATGGAAGGAGTAGGAGGTAGAAGAGGCATCGTCGTCTTGTTGCAGCCAAGAAAAAGCAAGAGAAACAGGAAGGGTTGATATTCCAGTGTTCCCTTCAAGGACACCCCTGCTCCCCACACTGACCAAGGGCTGGAAGATAAGCTTTCAATATATGCCTCTGGGAAACTTTTAGGATAAAAAGTGAAGCAAGGTAAACGGAGGGATAAAGGTGAGTGCTCCAGGCATTCCCAGTGGCTTAATATAGATCTGAATCTGAATATGATTTACTGAAGAAATGGCAAGGTGACTTGGAGAGACACCTCAGCTTTTAGGGCTGGTCCCCTCCTCAGGGACTTGGCAACCTTTCTGAATGTTGGGTATCAACAGTTAAGTTCAGAGCCTGTATACCCTCAGAGCAAACTGCACATCCTCAGAGTTGGAGGAGCATAGCCCCAACTTGGTACCCCATCCTCATGGAGGGGCCTCTGGGATCTGAGAGCTACCTATTCACATGACCCTGGTAGGAGAGCAGTTCTATGGTGATGTGTGGCAGGGTTACCTTCCGAAGCCTGGGTGCAATTTCCAGCCCTTGAGATCACAGGTGAGGCTGATGGAGGAATTACTGTTCAACCTCCTCTTGCTTCCGCCACCAGATCACAAAGTAGGGACAATACATCAAAAGCGGGCCTGTAGATTTATCACAGCACCCTTATTAATTATTACTTGATGTTGTGACAAAACATCCAACAGAGAAAAAGAAAGTGTTTCTTTTTCTCCTCCTCCTTTTCCTTCTCCTCCTCTTCTTCTGCCTCCTCTTCTTCTTCTTCCTCCCCTTCCTTCTCCTTCTTGTCTTCAGACACACCAGAAGAGGGCATCAGATCACATTACGATGGTTGCAAGCCACCATGTGGTTGTGGGGATTCGAACTCACCTTCAGAAGAGCAGGCAGTGCTCTTAACCACTAAGCCATCTCTTCGGCCCTTATGTGGCCCAGGACCTCAGCTCATGGGATGGTGCCATTTATATTCAGTGTAGGTCTTCCTTCTTCAGTTAAACCTTTCTGGGAACATCCTCATAGACACACCCAGAGGTGTGTTACCATGGTGATTCTAATTTCCTCAGGTTAACCATCTAGATTAGCCAGCATGGCACCCTACTTCCACAGACATCAGTTGGTGCTATTATCATTATTAGCTATTAAGAAGGGGCTCTGCTCTTGAATCTTTCACCTTTGAGACTGCTTCAACAGCTGAGAGTCTCACCTCAGCTGCAAAAACAGTGGTTTTCTATTGCCCGCCTGGACAGAGCAACCTTTGAATATGAAGAAGAGTTCTCTGTGTCCACAGAGAGAGCTGGTCTGTGTTGATTCAGACTGCAGAGCAGTCTAAATTACAGTCAGATCTGAAGAGAGGAATCTTATTACCTTCTGTCTATGCTGGGTTTTAACAGAGCACGTCTGCGCACCGACTTCAGGCCCAACTTAATGAACACACAAAACACACTCGCAATTAGCAACACCCATTTGTGTGCCAACAATTCACACATGAAAGTCAACATCCAATGACGACGGTGTTTAATTTACACAGCAAATTATCCTTAAAAACGATTTCTGCAGCACGCTGCTCCCATGGGCTGCCTGCTTAGGTGAACCATGGAGTTGCTTAGCAAATTCTTTGAACAGAGGCTGGTGGGCACCTTTGTGGCACTTCAGGACTAACCTTTGTATGTGTTAAGTGTGTGTAAGGGTGTGTGTGTGTGTGTGTGTGTGTGTGTGTGTGCGCGCGCGCGCGCGCACATATGTGTGTAGAGGATCCACACTCAGGGACTCACACTTCCTTGAGAAGCACTGTACTGACTAAGTCATCTTCCTAGGCCCAAGACTAACCTCTGAGACCCGACAAGACAGTGCGTGGGCTACATGGTGTGGAGGCCTCTTCCCAAGTAATGTATATACAGACATGTTCTGACCCTATAGTCATATTCCACAGCTTGAGGGACAAGAACATTTCCCAGAAGGAGAAGGTCCAAATGTCTTTTGTATTCTGTTTTCTGGCAATGCTTTCCAAGGGTGTTGCTTGGAGCCTTTGTACATTCTGCGGACACCCTGGCAGTGTGTTAAAACGCAAACATCCATCACTTCCTTGTGGATACCTCAGAATCATATTCATAAATATCACAACCTCAGAATTATGTGGCCATCGGACTTACTGCTGGATCCCATCATATCATGTGCTAATAAAATCACAGAATGTGGGGGCTGGAGAGATGATGGATCAGTGGTTAGGAGCACTTGCTGCTCTTCCCGAAGACCTGAGTTCAGTTCCCAGAACCCACACGGTAGCTCACAACCATCTGTAACTCCAACCCGAGGGGATTTGACGCATGTGGACATGTAGGTAAAACACTCATACACATAAAACACACACACACACACACACAGAGAGAGAGAGAGAGAGAGAGAGAGAGAGAGAGAGAGAGAGACTATGCCATGATTTAAATGTAAAAAAAAAAAAATTGGTTTTCTTTCTTTGTAGTTTTACATCTGATGCACTAAAGAATGTTCTAAGGCAGGGTCTCTTAGACATCACCAGACTCCCAACAGGGGAATGTCACGTATAAGCTTTAGATCAACCACACAGCACGGAGTCAGAAGATATTGTTACTAGGAACAATATCTCATGGCTTTGGAGGTCTGTAAAGGATGGGAATCCCACCTCTCAGCACAGAGACCAGGAAAGCAGCTATCTTGTGACTGTTATGGTTTGTATATGAGGCGTGCCTCACTTAAAAGGCTCATCTGTTGGAGGTTTGGCTTCTGGCTTGTGGTGCTACCTTAGAAGGTGCTAGAAACTTCAGGAGGTGAAACCTAGGTGGAAGAAGTAGTTTCTGGGGATGGGTCCTTGAAGTGATCATGTCCCCCCTGCTCTCTTCCTGTCTTGTTCTTGGCTTCCTGTTTGCAAGGAGATAAAAAAAAATCCCCCTTGGACACATAATCCTATCATCATGATGTTCTGCCTCACAATGAATAAAGAAACACAGAACCAAGTTGCCAGGGATGGACCCCTCTGAAGCCGTGGGCCCCAATAGACCCTTTTCTCTTGTGTTATTCTGTTGGGTATTTTGTTACAGTGAAAGAAAAGTCATGAATACAGTGCCAGAGATTGGCTCCTGCTCCCTCAAGGCATGGTATCACAGAGATGCAGCTTGTCCCCATGGGAGGCGATGTCCTGGGTGGGTCAGGGACTCCTCTGGAGGAGGGGCAGGCTGGGTCCTGGGTGCAAAGCTTTGTACTGCTCAGGATCTGTTGTGATTGCTGTATCAACTTCTGCCCAGTTTAGTTGTCTAGAAATCAACGCTCCAATCCCACCAGGAACCGAGAGACAGCTAAGCTGTTTAACAGTCAACTGAGAGTCTTGAGCAAATAGAGCAGTAATTTCCTTTGCTTGCTGTCCTGGAGAGTTTTTATTGTCAACTCAAGGGAGTCTCAACTGAGGGATTTTTCAGGTAATTCTCAGACTAGATCGTCCAGTGGGCGACCTGCCTTGACTGTTGATTGACTGATGTGGCAAGGCCTAGCCCACTGTGGGCAGTGCCATCCTCAGGCAGGTAGTCTTGAGTTGTATAAGAAAGCAGGCTGAACATGAGCTGAAGGGACAAGCCAGTAATCAGCACCCCTCCACTACCGCAGCTTCAGCTCTTGTCTCCAGGCTCCTGCCTGAGTTGGTCCCTCGGTGATGGACCGTGACCTGGAGGTGGATGCTGAAATAAATCCTTTCCTGCTCCAGGCTGCTTTTGGTCTTGTGCACTTTATCACAGCAAGAGAGGAGAAAGGAATACAGTGGGTCTGGCTGGCTGGCACAGGCCCAAATCAGGCCGTATATAACCAAATAGTCCTCAAACCCGGGATACTCCAAACTTGACTGTTTTCTCTGTGTGAGCCATTTTTTTTTTCATTGCTGCAACAAAATGCCTAACAGAGATAAGAGAGGAAAGATTTTTGGCTCACAGGGTTCAGTACTCCGAAACCCTGTGTCCCCGCTTGGCTTCATGTGTGTGTGCAGAAAATCAGGATGGCAGAAATGAGACACCATGACAGTCACACCTAGAAGAATGCTTCCTAATCCCCTAGACATTTCTTACTTTTTTCACTTATTTATTGTGTGCTATGTGTGTGAATGTGTATGTGCCAAGGCATCTACGGGGGGTGTCAGAGGACAACTTGAGGAGGTGGTTCTCTGCTTTCACCATGTGGGGCTTGGGGACAGAATTTGGGTCATCAGTCTTGGCAGCAGCCCCTTCACCCACTGAGCCACCTCAGTGGTCCTCCCTGGGCATTTTTTTATCCAATCATGGTAGCACAATTGACCACTACATCTTCTTTTATTTCTTTTATACTTTTTTGTGACCCACCTCCTTTCCTTCTTTCTTTACCCCCTTTCTTCTGTGTTTCATACTTCCCAAGTTCCAGATAGTGTTATATGTATGTATGTATGTATGTATGTATCTATCTATCCATCATCTATGTATTTATCTATCTATCATCTATGTATGTATGTATATATGAATCTATGTGTCTATCATGTATCTATGCATCTGTCTATCTATCTATTATCTATCTATCTATCTATCTATCTATCTATCTATCTATCTATCTATCTATCTATCATTATCTATCTGTTACTGTTTTATCAGTGAACACATCAAACGTTTGTCCCGTCAGGAAGGGAGGACAGACTCCAGCAGGGAGAGAGGCAATGCAAAAAGTAAAGCAGTTAAATGTGGAGTGTGACTAGGAGATGGGAGGGAGGGGACTGTTATGGGTTTGGGGGCTCTTGACTGTTTATCCATCTCTCCAGACCCCAGATGCTTGCCTTGTCTATTCTAGTGGATTGCTTTACTAGCCTGAGGTAAGAAAAGAGTCTTTAGAGAGTTACTGTTTCACAAGGGTGAGAGAGCAAGACGTGGAGAGTTGTTTTGGCTTGGGGGAGCGGTCAGTGCAAAGGTCCTGGGGTTTCCCTCTTGTGGTCAAGGAACAGAAAGGACCAAAGGGAAGACAGAGTGTAGTGGGTGGGGAGCCTGAGAGCAGTTCTGAGGACTTGGGCTTGTCCTGTGGATCAGAAAGGAACCAGGGATGAATTCTGAACAGAAGACAGAGGAGATCTGATGTGCATTCAACAGATGCTGCTATAGTCATCAATAGTTAATGGGCACTGTTTGGAGATCACATATATTGCCTGCAGCAGGCAAGATACCACACCCTGAGATAGGCGTCTAAGTATTCCATATCAGAACATCAGCAGCACTGGCTGAGATGATTTCTTCAGTGTAATTGGAAAGGAAACAGGCTCAGGGTAGATGCAGACTAGATTTCCCTAAGGCAATGACAGAGCTGGGAGACTTAGCAGGCCTTCCTTCCTCTAGAGCCCTCATCTTTCCTAATTTCACTGGCACTGCTTTATGTACACAGCAAGCACTCAATAAAGGCACCCTGGACAGGTCAGCATGAGCACCTTTGGCATGAGAGACTGGCATGCCACTTCTGACATAGAGAGGCTATGTGGGACGGACGCCAGGTTTAGAGAGAGTGTCCACTTACTGAGCTCGGCGATGCTGCCCACCCGTGTGGCCAGCAGGGACTGCTCGATGGTCCTCAGCTCTGACTGGCTGAACATGGGGAGCTCTCCCGGCTTGCTGGGCCGCTGTGGGTCTCGGTGCAGGTTCAGGCTCTCTGGCAGGCTCAGCACACCTGCAGTAGGGAGGGACAGAGAAGGCAAGACAACTAGTCACTTTTCCATTCATCAAGCGAGAGGTGCCAAACTTCTAACCGTCAGAAGCTGAGACAGGAGCCCACACTCTGGACCTCCAACCCCTTTTGAAACAAGGTAGCATATAGAGCTCCCATTGGTGCTGTCCCCAATCATTATGTAGCCAAGGGTGACCTTGAACTTGTGATTCTCCCCCCTCTATCTCCTGGGATTGCTGGTGTGCACAACCATGTCCAGTTTATTTGGCGCTGGAAATCAAGCCTTCATCCCTGCTAGGCAAGCAGAAACCAACTGAGCTACATTCCAGACCTTGGACCCCTTTTAGATATAGATGCTAATTAACCAGCCATGCGAGCTTTCGTCTGGGCGTTATATTTCCAAAGATCATGAACAGACTTGTTCTCTGGCTTAGCAGAGGATCTGTCTGCTGCGAGGTGCTTCTCCTGAACCCAGAGATGACTGCCTCGTTCTTTCTTCAAGAGACAGCCCAAGCACTAGGGACTGGGGAAAGGCAGTCCCTGCAGGTGGTAGCCTTTAAGGACTTTCTTCATTGGTTGAATACATGTAACTGGGGTGGCTGTCCGGTGATCTGGGAGACAAGGCTTCAGGGTTTCTCTGTAGTGATGTATATGGGGTTGGGGCTAGGATTTCTATACCTTGTACTGTGAATGCCCACAGAAATTCCTGGAATACACTACTCTTCCTCCCTGTTTGCTCTGGAAACATTTAGTGAGGACCTGAATTGTAAATATGTGGCTTATGCAGAGTCATTTACCAGTCACTAAATTGCTAACCACCTCCAGGAGGAAGGAGTGTGTCCCTGCTTCTGGAATTTCATGTCTGATGAATTGACTTACTTTGGTCAAGGGTACATTAACAGAGAAGACAGACTCAGAGCCTGAAAAGTGCCTATGACATTGAACTTGCTTTCCTGAGCTCTGCCTTTATGATGAACAGAACATACCCTGGGTAGCCTTGCTCATTTAAGGAAGGGGAGAAACACACACACACACACACAGTGGTATACCCCAGCCAAATACACACACACACACACCCTCGATGCTCACAGAGGAACTTGGGAGAGATAACCCATGATCCACATACAGGTGCTGAATGGTGTAAGTGATGTTAGCCAACAGGCAGAGGGAAAGGAAGCAGAAGGTAAAGCCGGTGAGCTCAGCTTCACTCATCACCCACCCGGCTCAGATCACAGATCTCAGTAGCCCCACCCAAATCCTGCCACTCAAAGCCCTGGCTGAGACTGTAGGGGGGGAGGGGGAGGCAGCTAGAGTAACCATTGTTTCCAATTCGTGGTAACAGTGGCTAAAGGATATGAAGGCCCATTCAGTTTTAATACTCTGAAATTCTATAAGCCTGAAATTTTTCACACAAATTTTCATTGAAGACTCTTCTCGAACTGCTTTTGTGTCAGACACTTTGTAGCTCCAAAGAACGTACTTCATATCACAGCCCAGCACACACAGAGGGCAGACTAATGTGCTGGAACAGGCAATGAGCTTGGAAAACATCGCAGCCTGGCAGACAGGCCAATACAGCCTCACTATTCATAGGACACCTGAGGACCTTTCAGTTTTCAGACAGGGAAGGCCAGACCTACAGAAGGTGCCCACTATGCAAGAGACCCCTCTGCCTCTCTAACATCCTCCCATTGGAACCAGGCAGGGAGGCCTTGAGTCATCTTCTTCCTTCCTCACACCAACCTGAGGGTCAGAGGCTGGACCAAGAGGCTGCTGCCATGGCAATAGATCTTGGGCTTATCCCTCACCTGAGGTCTCTGATGTCTGTGGCTCTAACACATGGACCTCCTATCCCCTTGAAGGGGTCAATACATATGATGCCAGAAAATCATGATCAGGGCTAGAAAGTGAGGTTAAATTTCTACTTGTGGGTAGAGGGAAGCAGAATCAAGGGGCTTAAAGAGCCAAGAGTGAAGTCCTGAACACTGAGGGGGAAGAGGCAGACCAGTATCAGCACAGGTCCTCAGGTGTCCCTAAGGTTTTCATGTGCCCGTGGCTTTTATCACTGGCTGTGGGTTAACCCAGATTGCCGGCCTGTATGCTGCTCTCTCCACAGGGATCAACGGGCACAGGAGAAAGAAACTTGAGTCTGGGTCTCTGAGCTTCACCCTAGCTTGACCTCAGACAGGTCCGTGAACCTCAATGTGAAATGGGGGCAGGGGATGGGGGTGGGATAAATCACTGGATTTGACTTTCTTCTGGGGCTGCTGGGGACGGGGATGGGAAATGAGATCCGATGGGCTAGGCTGTCTTTCAAGTGCTAAGCAGAAGGGTTCACCACACATCGACCTGAGATGAAACACCAGCTCTGGATTTCTTCATGCTTCATTGCGCAGATGAACAATCCCCCTTGGAGTTGCTTGTCCTTTCATAGAGGTATGAAATTCAAATGAGGAAATGCCATTATTCAAAGAAGCCTTAAGAACTGGATGGCGGAGATTTGCAAAATCTGTAATTGATCTATTATGCAAAGATTATGTATTATGGCTTTATTTTCTTAACTCCATATATATTGTCTTAGGATTCTCTGGCTGTGACGAGACACCAGGACCACGGCAACTCTTATGAAAGAGAACATTTCACTGGGACTGGCTTACAGTTCAGAGGTTTAGTCCATTATTGTCATGGCGAGAAGCATGGAGACAGGCAGACATAATGCTGGAGAAGGAGCCCGAAGTTCTACACCTGGATTGGCAGGCATCAGACAGTGATGCTGAGCCTGACTTGAGTTTCTGAAACTTCAAAGCCCACCTACAGTGACACAATTCCTCCAACAAGGCCATACCAAGGACACACCTCCTAACAATGCCACTCTCTATGGGCCCACGGAGCCCAATTTCATTCAAATTGCCTCATAGGGCTTAACACATAAACTGAAATACTTATTTTTTCTAATGTAAAAACTATCTAGGTGAATAAGAAGGCCTGAACACCAAAGTTTAGTGTCTGATGCAAGTCTATTATTGGAGTTGAGGACAGAATGACTTGCTGATTAAGATCCAAGGTCACAATTGAATTCAATTAAGATTGAAGTTCAGAGGGGTGGGAGAGATGGTTCAGCCGGTCAAGTATTTGTTGCAAGCCTGAAGACCTGAAAAAAGCATATAAAAGCCAAATATGGGGCTGGTGAGATGGCTCAGCAGGTAAGAGCACTGACTGCTCTTCCAAAGGTCCTGAGTTCAAATCCCAGCAACCACATGGTGGCTTACAACCACCCGTAAAGAGATCTGGCGCCCTCTTCTGGTGTGTCAGAAGACAGCTACAGTGTACTTATTTATAATAATAAATAAATCTTTGGGCCGAAGCAAGCGGGTCTGACCAGAGTGAGGGGGGTTGACCAGAGCGAGCAGAGGTCCTAAATTCAATTCCCAACAACTACATGAAGGCTCACAACCATCTGTACAGCTACAGTGTACTCATATACATAAAAAAATAAATCTTTTTTTTTTTAAAAAAAAGACAAATATGGCAGCATGAACCTGCAACCCTAGCCCTGGTGTGTGTGTGTGTGTGTGTGTGTGTGTGTGTGTGTGTAGACAGGAGCTTGCTAGCCAGGCAGCCCAGGGAGAGACCTTGCATCACCATCACCATCACCATCACCATCACCATCACCATCACCATCATCACCATCATCATCATCATCATCACCATCACCATCACCATCATCATCACCATCACCATCATCATCATCACCATCATCATCATCATCACCATCACCATCATCATCATCACCATGTTGAGATTGATAGAGGAAGAGTGCTGATGTCAACTATACATGTACACTCACCAATGTACACACACACACTGTCCCCGAGAAATCTGTTTTCGTGAGATTCTGTGTATTTTTCATTTGGCTGAAGAAGGGAGTGCATTCAAATCCTCAAAAGGGGTTGTTACCTCCAAGAACTACAATCAGTCCACCGCTGTGAGTGCCACCACAGCCACGCCCATCAAGGTTTCTGATCATGGCTGGTGCTGAGGTGCAGAAAGGCAGGCAGGGCATGGCCTACGGAGCCAAGTTACTTTGCAAACTGGATAAGACTTCTCCAGGCTCCAGGCAGTTTCTCTACCTGTTGAGAGCAGCTAAACGGCGGGCACTGTGAGTTTATTGAGATGATTAAACACAGCAATGTACTGAGACCCTCCGGCCTCTGGCGTGAGAGCTTCACAGACACCGCCCTACCAAACCTGAAGTTTAGTAAACTCATCTGTCTAGTATCTGGATTCAGTGAGGATCCTCCTTCCAAGGTCTCGTGTGACTGGAGAAAGAGAATCTTTTGGTCAAGTCACCCAGTGCATAAGACCTAAGGGCTCTACTACTCTGCACGGGATCTCGGACACACTGTGTCTAGCAGCTCCTCTGTCATGGAGGCTATCAGATAAGCTGCTCTTCCAGCCTGCTTCCCTTCTGAGGTGCACAGCATGGCCCTGTGGCAAACAGAGTGCCCCACCTTCCTCTGTTTTTTATCGCTGGACCTGGGTCAGGGATATACTTCCCCATGAGGAGAAACCCATACTCGCCAGCACCCAGCCTTCCCCCACCCACCCTCAGGGACGATGCTGGTGCTGATGGAGGAGGAGGCCAGCCAAGCTTTACTGAGTGCCAAATCAGTTGGCACTGTACCAAGTACTTTTTATATTTACATTAAAATGTATTTGAATTCTCACAGTCAGACTTGTTAGCATTCAGTCTAAGCTCCGCCCCACAGTTATCTGGCAACAGCCAGGTAGGCCTAACCCACCATAAAAGGGGCTGCTTGGCCCCTCCTTGCTCTCTTGCTCCTCTCTTGTTCTCTTGTTCTTTCTTGCTCTTCTCTCACTACTCCCATATGATCATAGCAGGCCTCTATTCCTCTACTTCTCTCTCTCTCTCTCTTTCTCTCTCTGTCTCTCTCTCTCTGTCTCTGCCTTTCTCTGCTTCTACTACCCCCTTAACTGGCCTTCTCATGCCCTTAATAAACTCTATTCTAGTCTACACTATACCATTGCATGGCTGATCTGTCAAGAGGAAGGGATGCCTTGGCATGGGCCCAGTGAGATAGCCCCTCCCCCCATACCTCATCACACCTCCATAGAACATACCCCTTCTCTCTTTATCTTTTCAAAAACACTACACTAAAGTAGAAGAACCTGTTGTTGTTATTATTATTATTATTATTATTAATTATTAATTATGGTGATGTGATGATTTGGAGGCACCAAAAGGTAATAGTTTAGGACAGTCTCTGAATTTGAATGGTCTTCCTTTGAACCATAACTACAGTACGTATGGTGGCTTGACACTCTTGGCCTACAGGTTGCCTATCTTTGGTGCTTCCTGTGAGTAACCTAGAGTTGTGATGCAGCAACGGAAGTAGCCAGGATCAGGAGATGCATATGCCATGCTGAGGGTGGGGTGACAACGTGGGTCTGGTTCTCTTGGCACAGGGTTGGGCTCTGCCTCCTCTGTCTCTGGCTGCAAGAGAGTAGACTGTGCTGGCGCTGGCTGCCAACCTGGGCTCAGTCTTCCATGGAGTGAGAAGCTGAAAGCGAAGATCCTGCCAGCAGCTCGGCTTTCCCAGCGAACGGGAGGGATGGAGCCTTGGAAGAGACACAGCTCACTGCTAATGCCCACTTCGCCACCTTTCGTGGGGGTTGCCCGGCTCTGACTTGGTTGTCCTGGCCCTATTCCACCCTTCGCAGTGTTTGATATTGCTCTCGCCATGACTGGTGGAGAGGCAGAAATGGGATAATATATATGGACAAGCTGGCACAGTGAATGGAGTCGATAAATGTTTGCTAATAAAGTAAGTAAATGAAGTTCTTTGGAGCTAAAGATTTAGGAAGTCAATAACCCAGTCACTGCTAGAAGGCTTTCTTTTACTGTTAGATTTATGAAGAAACAAAATAGAAAGTCAGAGCTTTTTTTTTTTTTTTTTTTTTTTTTTTTTTTTTTTTTATGTCTATACCACCAGTTTGGAGCTCCTCTTTTATTTTAAAAAGATTTGGCAGCAGGAAGCAGATTTAGGGCTGGTTTAGTTTGCCCTCTGTCTATGTGAAACAAGCCCTTTTTCTGCTAGTGTGAGCACAGTTCCTGGTTCACAGTTTGCCCAAGCACGAGTTTCCTTTTCAGAGATCTTAGAAATATTGGACCCAGAGCACCTCAGAATGAGAGTGGAGGAAACATCAGTGTAGATCCTTTCTAGAAATGGGTGCCAGGGCCCACTGAGATGGGGAGTCTAAAACCTGCTTAAGGAAGGGCGTGCTGACCTTCAGAAAATGCAAATACCTGAGCAGGTTGGGTCGATGCCTGAGGCCCAAGGCCTCCAGCTTAGCTGTGAATACAGGCCTCCACCAGCTGGAATATTGTGGAAGAAACAGCAGAGGTCAGACTACGCCCTGTATTGTCCTGTGTGGTCCCGTGAAGCCGCCCCAGGCAAGCCCAAGGCAGCCTCCGTTTTGGATGTTTCCTAGGGACTCAGTACCAGCTGGGATTTGAGAATCAGACTCCACAGAGCAATTCAAAGAGCTTGAGTTCTGGAAGCTGGGTTTGGCCCACAGCGCTGATGCATTTAGTTAGCCTCCCCTGAAGCACTAGTTTCCTTGGGAATACTATAGAATAATGGAGAACTTCCAGCACAGCCATCAGTTGCCTTGCTGCTGGAAGATTAAATGAGTGAAATACAGCTTGCTCTCTATAAATAGCTCAATAATGGCAGCTGCTATTATCATTATAATTGTTGTTGGAGGACAGTCAGTGGAGGAACAAAGGCCCAGAGGCAGGTGCTCAGCATGTGGGGGAAGTGCCAGAGCGGAGGGTGGTAAGTGGACACAGGCAGCTGCAGATCACAGAGGACTTTATTAACCGGCCAGAATCTCCACCTTCACCTACAAGGCGCTATGCTTCTCTCTCAACTCACAGCCCATTTTCTAGAAACAGTGATCTCACACTGCATTTCCATCCTCTCTTCCCACCTCTATCCCCACTTCCACTGGTCTAACAAATTCAAGGTTATCCAGGTTATCCGACTTGGGATGCCAAGGACTTGAAGAAGCTTCATGCCCTGCTTTCGAGGAACTTTCAGTCCAGGCAGCCAGGGAGGCAGCGAGAAGGGCAGTGGAGACTGCCAGAAACAAGACACAGAGAGGTAGGGCAGGTAGAATGGAGTCACAAGCAGGAAGTGGCTGAATGCGATCTCACAAGCTGTCCTTCCCTCTGAGAGCCACAGGCAGCCAGCTTTTCCTCCTGCCCAGCTAGGGATGAGCTAGGGCTAGCTTCCCTCTGGGCTTAGTGCACTGTGGGAGCTGTGCTGCTCTAGAGACTTGGTATAAGAGGCAAGGAACGGAGACAATGGGAAGGTTAATGTGACTCTAACACTGGTGGCATAATGAGAGAATTAACTGGAGAAGCAAGAAAGTCAAGGGTTAAAAGCTTAGCTCATTCTCTCATTCAGTGAGCATTAGCTGAGCACCTACTAGGCGCCAGGCAATGCTCTAGGTTCTTAGGATATGGTAGCAAAGTACTGGAAAGCCTTGATATTTGTGCCTAGTACTTGTGTTTCAAATCAACACTCTAACAACATGACTCAAATATGCCAGCAACAGGCAGTAGGGGCCACAGAGGAAATGGCAGAAAATGATGAAGAAGAAGCCCTAAAGTAGAGGCTTGAAGGAAGTGACAGGAAGTATCAGGTATTTCTATTAAAGAGTGGGACAACAAAGGGGTCTGTAGGAGGAAGAGCCGAAGGTGGTGTGTGCTGAGCCTGTTAGAGAAAGGAACAGAGTAGCAAGTCCGGAGATGTCGTCTGGTGATAGAACACTGAGGATGGATTGGGTGAGGCCTAATGGGTGACCCCCAAAGACGTTGGGTCTGACCTTGAGCAAGGTGGGACACACTGGAGGATCCTGAATGGAGAAGGGTGGAATTGGACCTGGTTTTGAAGGGCCACTCTAGGGCGGCTAGGGCAGAGTAATTATAGTAATTAGAGGGCATACATAAACCGGGCCAGACAACGAAGATGCTAAGTGGATGCTGGGTGTAAGAAAAAAAGAGAAGAGTCTAATCGCAAGGGGCACAGGGTGGGTCTGTCTTTACTTGAGGGGCCTGGGTTTGGAGAAAAGGCCATGTATGCTTAAGATCGTGCTAAGCACACTTCCTTTCTGCTCCTTGGATGCAGTCTTCTCACGTGAGCCCTGGGGTGGGAGATACTTCTTGCCCTCTTCAGTCCTGCCAGTAGGGATTGTTGCTAATCATACCTGCCAGGCTGTTGGCCCCCTTCCGCACTCCACCCTCTTCTGTCCTAGGGTCCTGCCTCCACTGTATCATCCATGCAATCTCTCTGCATGGTCCTCAGTGCTATCTACCTTGAAAGGAAAGAAAAACCACATTTTCCAGTTCCCCCATATCTTTAGTGAAGGAACTTCCTACGGCTTAGTGGGTCATGAGAGCACTTGCTTTAAGCCCTAACTCTTCCTAAGAAGAGTCTCGGAGGAGTGTTATAGAAGATCTCCCACGAGGTCTGGCGTAGCTGTGGAAGTATCAACAGTGGTCAGCTCCCAGGAGGAAAGTGTGTGGTCTTTGGATGGTTTTCTACAAAGCTCACCTGATCCTCGCACAGTAGTGACACTGAGGGGAAAACTGGCACAGAACTGGATAAAAATCAGCCTTGGGGTGTGGCTAACAGTAAAATTCTACGAGTTAGAAATAGTCTTTGACATTTCAATTATTTTCATGGCAATAGATCAGGCAGAATTTTGGACAACTGGGACTATTTTGCTTTATATCAAGTTGATTGTGCATCTACCTCTTAGATATTTATAATCCAAATATATATATCCACTCATCCATCCAACCATCTACCCAGTCGTCCTCTAACTCACTCATCCATCTGCCCATCCATCCATTCACCCATCTATCCATCCATCCCATCCACCCACCCACTTACCCATTCATCCATCCGCCCACATAACAGGTCATTTTTAATTAGTTAAACTAAAATGTGTGAGGATTTACAATGTGCTAAACCACAGAGACCCAGTAGACAATATACCAAAGTAGCTGCTTTCATGCAGCTTAATGTCCATCTATCCTTCTGTCATTCACTCTTTCATCACACATCTTATCTTTCTTTCTGTCCTTCCATCCATTGACTCCACACCCTGTGCCTGACTGGGGCTGCAATGGAAAGTAAGACACACTGAAGCTGCCCTTAAGGAACTCAGTGAGGTGGCGAGCCTGTCCATGTCCATGAGTGCTGCAGGTGCTGTAAAGGAATTCTGCATGCTATGTGGATGGCATAATAAGGAACTGGGTATTCCACCTGGGTGGCAGGCCAAGAAAGGCTTCATGGATAAAGAGAGAATGAACGCATGCTCATTGTGTGACCTGGATGGGCTAGTGGAAGGTATAAAGGCTAGAAGACAGATGTGTCATGGTGACTGCATGAAGATGCTCATTGCTGGAGCAACACACAGAAGGGAATTTCAATGAAGTGGGTAGGGCTGGACCAAGGAGGGGTCAGAGTGCCTATTGAGCATCTATATCATTGAGGCGAGCGACCTCCCTGAGAGCCAGCTCTGGTGTCTCATTCCAACCTACATGAGGCCAAGTTTCCTGAATATCATTCTGGTTCAAATAGCCACGGGAGATCAGCAGAAGTCTCAGCTCAGCTGCCAGCCAGCTCAGAGCAATGCAACATCCACACTGTTCTCTGTCCCTCGGCTGCCTAGGACCCAAGTGCTGCCTGTGAGTTCCTCTGGCTCAGCCAATGAGATAAGAATCCTGTGCCATGTTTCTCTGTGTGCTCAACACCCACCCTATCTTCCCTACCTCACCTGTACCTCATCTCTACCTCCACCTCTACCTCATCTCTACCTTCACCTACCTCACCTCTACCTCCACCCCTACTTCACCTCTCCCTCACCTCTACCTCATCTCTCTGTTTCACCTCTACCTCCACCTCTAACCTCCGCCTCTATCTCCACTTCTACCTCACTTCTACCTCATCTCTGCCTCACCTCTACCTCACCTCTACCTCATCTCTACCTCACCTCTACCTCATCTCTGCCTCACCTCTACCTCACCTCTACCTCATCTCTGCCTCACCTCTACCTCACCTCTACCACACAGTACAGTTAGCCCCTGGGTTTTGCTGGGTGAGACCCCTGGCTGGATTCTGTTTCTGCAGAACTCTCTAATGACCTTCATCCTAGAATGAGTGTCTCCTTCCCTGCATAGATGCTGAGATAATGAAGACAGCCACAAGTTGACATCCTTTCTCTTAGATGTCCCTTTACAAACTTGCTCCTTCTGCAGACATTCACTTAAAACACCTAAACCGTTTGCGAACAGCAATCATAAAGTCACACATAGGCATTTGAAAAACTTTCACATTAAAAACAGTAAGCAGAAAGCAACCTCCTTTTCTTTCCCTGCCCCACTCTCCCAAGGGACTCTATTACCAGTTTCTTATGTAAGATCTTTCTATCAACACTCGTTCATTCATTCACTCATTCACTCACTAACTCACTAATTCATTCACTGACTCACCCATTCACTGACTCACTCATCTACTCACTTGTTCACTCACTCACTCACTCACTCACTCACTCACTCATTCACTGACTCACTCATTCACTGACTCACTCACTCATTCCCTTACTTATTCATTCACTCACTCATTCATTCATGCATTCATTCACTCACTCACTCACTCATCCACTCACTCATTTACTCACTCACTCACACACTCATTCACTGACTCACTCACTCATTCACTACTCATTCGTTTATTCACTCATTCATTCAATCACTCAGTCACTCATCCACTCACTGACTCACTCATTCACTGACTCACTGACTGACTGACTGACTGACTGACTGACTGACTCACTCACTCACTCACTCACTCACTCACTCACTCACTCAACATTACGAAGCTCAAACAATGTGCAGGTTCTCCAGGGAATAAAAGTCTGATAGTTCTTGCCTTCCTGAGCCCAGAATCCAGCCAGAGAGACTAACGTTCATCTAAGGAGCATACAGAAGACAATGCATGTAGAACTTTGCAAAACACCATGAAGAAAATGTTCATGCATGCTACCATGCCCTAACCCATGTAGAAGCTGGATGGTAGCATCACTTAATTTAATTTAATTTCTGTTACCCTACTAAGACCGAAGTCTGACATTACCAGAAAGTCCTGAGCTCAGTGCAAAGTGGTGAGTTCCTTTTACTAGCAGGGCTTCTCCTCTGACCCTGTCTAGGAGCCCCAAATCCCTATACCCTCTACCTGCAGAATTTCACATGGCCTTGGTTAGATGACAGACAGATTCGGCTTCCTTTTTTTCCAAATAAGAGCCCATTCAGCCGGCACCTGAAATTCCTGGAATGCCTCCCTGTGCTAAGGAGGCATCTCACTCAGCAAATGACCTTTTCTACCCTGGATATGCCTACCCACTTCCCCAGAACTATATAACCCTTGATTCACCCCGAATAAAGTTGATCTTCCTCCCTGAGTCCCTGTGAGTCATTATTACTGTTCTTACTCACGGGCCATCAGAAACCCTGTTTGTCAACTCTGCTCCCTTTGTCCTCCGTGGGCCAGTGACCAATGACTCTGGGGAGAAGGGAGACCCACAAATTCATATAATTCTAAGTAAACACACTTTCCCTGAAGTCATTAGCATCTGTTTCCTTTGTCTCTAAGTCAGTCTACCCAGATTCTCATTGATAAAAATGTTCTTTGCACTTTAAGAAACCAGCCTTTTGCTGACCTATGTGCTGCACACGGACGTCTCAGTTTTCTATCTGTTCTTTACGCATGCTTTTTAGTATCATTCCAACCAGGGCTGTTCTCCTTCAACTTGGCTCATTCAATCTTTCTCTCTATAGGCATAAGCTTATGTTTATCAAGTGCTTCCTCTGTAGGGAGATACAAGAGGACTGATGCTCAGATCCCCAGAACCCACGTAAATGCTGAGTGTGTATGGTGGCTTGCTTACAATATCAGCCTTGCCCTTGCAAGGCAGAGACGGGATCCTAGGAGCAAGCTGGCTAGTGAGTCCCTTCATGCTGGTGAGTCCTGGTTTCAACTGAGAGACCAGGCCTCAAAGATTAAGTGAGAGAGTGACTGAGGAAGAGTTCCAGCATCAATCTCAGGCCTCTACATGCATGCACAGAAGTGCACATAGAAACCTTGACACACATATACACAAAAAGAAGAAGTAAGAAAGTGTTTGCTCGAAGTACTAAAAGTTATTTTTCCAGAGTAACCCATCAACTGTGTCAGTGACTCCTGGCTAACCCACCTTAGCCCACTGATTTACATCCTGCTCTATAAACCATTTTATTTCTAGGTACGGTGGATTGCATTCACCTCTGCATTTCCCACTTTATCCTATCGATCTCATTTTTTTTCCAGTGTGGGAAATAAATTGTTTCATTATTGAAGCTTCATAAAGGCTTTAAAATCAGAAAGGACTGGTCTTGATTCAACCTCATTTCTTTTAAAAATGACACTTAGAGGCTATTTTTATCTCATTCTCTCCAATATCAATTTAAATTCTGAATCATTGGATCTCTGAATGCTGTCCAATTGGTGAAAAAGACTGTATGGGAGAGGAAAGCCAACAATGGGGTGGTTCGAATGCATAAGTCTAATAAAGACCATGTTTGAATATACATTATGTTTCCTGAGACACGTTTAGCTGCTCCCAACTCTCTGGTTCTACCTCAGAATCCTCATGGGAATTTCCTTCATAAAAACAAGTTGAATTCATGAATGAGTCCTGGGTAGAATTCTTTGTAGAGAAGAAGGATTAGTGTTAAAGAAAGGTGTTAAAGCCATATTAACACCCTCCTGGGGATTCTTCTCCGTTACAGAAATTAAAGGGAGCTGGGGAAAAAATTGGAGGATTTCACACCAGCTGCCAGCAGCATTTGATGCCAAGGACAAATATTCACAGATCTGTCTCCTCCGGGGATATATACAAGCCATTTCCAGGTAAAAGCAAGGATTCCCGCTAGAAGGGAGGCTGCTGTACCTGGCTGCCTTCCAGGGGGACATTTCTTTCCAATAGAGTCTCCACACAGTAAGAGGATTATTTCTATGCATCGCGAAGCCCCTTAGGGTCTGCAAGATTCCGAGTCACCCACAAAAGATTAAATCACATTTAACCCAGCTTCAGTGCTAAGTATATTTAATTGTATTCTACGTCTTCGAAGTCTGATTATCTTTAATTAAACAGCCCGATGATAGATTTATTACTTATTTGATATGATATGCTAGAGAACTATTCACTGAAATGTACCCAAACCTTTGGGACACAATGAAAGCATTTCTAAGAGGGAAACTCATAGCTATGAGTGCCTTCAAGAAAAAACGGGAGAGAGCACATACTAGCAGCTTGACAACACATCTAAAAGCTCTAGAAAAAAAGGAAGCAAATTCACCCAAGAGGAGTAGACGGCAGGAAATAATCAAACTCAGGGGTGAAATCAACCAAGTGGAAACAAGAAGAACTATTCAAAGAATTAACCAAACGAGGAGTTGGTTCTTTGAGAAAATCAACAAGATAGATAAACCCTTAGCTAGACTCACTAAAGGGCACAGGGACAAAATCCTAATTAACAAAATCAGAAATGAAAAGGGAGACATAACAACAGATCCTGAAGAAATCCAAAACACCATCAGATCCTTCTACAAAAGGCTATACTCAACAAAACTGGAAAACCTGGACGAAATGGACAAATTTCTGGACAGATACCAGGTACCAAAGTTGAATCAGGATCAAGTTGACCTTCTAAACAGTCCCATATCCCCTAAAGAAATAGAAGCAGTTATTAATAGTCTCCCAGCCAAAAAAAGCCCAGGACCAGACGGGTTTAGTGCAGAGTTCTATCAGACCTTCAAAGAAGATCTAACTCCAGTTCTGCACAAACTTTTTCACAAGATAGAAGTAGAAGGTATTCTACCCAACTCATTTTATGAAGCCACTATTACTCTGATACCTAAACCACAGAAATGTTTAATAAATGGAAATACCCTAAATACCCTACAGCTGACCACATGGAGTGACAGAGGTAGGTGTGGGGGGGGGCGCGCACAAGCATGCGTGCATCTACAGCATTTTGAGAGTTGGCTGTATTCCTCCGTTAACACAGTATAGAGATTGATAGCACATAAAAGCGCACGCTTGCCATTTGCACCCTCGCATGTGTATACAGACATAAATAACTAATCGGCCTTCCACAATCCATCAAAGCTACAAAGATTACTAAATTGGCTTTTAAAAACTTTAGAATCCCATTAGGGCAAATTCAGCTGCTGACTACAGAGCAAATAACAAACCACAAGAGGACTCTAAACTCTCATTTGTGGTTGCTGATAAGAGTTAAAGGTAGCACACTTTCACTCTCAACTAGACTATGGGGCCTGGTGGGAGCTGGCAGGGGGTGGGGGTGGGGTTGGGGGTGGGGGAGCGGGATGCCGAGCTAAGAGCTAACCTTGCTGGTTAGCTTTTTCTACTAGACATGTGGGAAGGATGCCTCTGGGGGTCATGTCCAATATGGGGATTTAACAAGGCTCAGCATTCCTTGAGGAATCTCAGATGTAGCTCAGTGGCTCTCAGATCCCCGACATGAGCCAAAGCCTGAGACTGAAGATACTCAGAGACTGCCAGTGCCATTGCCTTTAGTCTGCCGAAAGCCCAACACCTGTAAGAGGGACCTCTCAATTTGCATGCCAGTAAGTGAAGGGCACCAGGGTGAGCTGATGCTGGGCTTGGAGCACTTTGTCAGCCCAGTGGCATAGATAGGGCCTTGAAAGAGAACATCTGAGGGAGACCGGAACACACTAGCTGTCCTGAGTTCATCTCTGTTGCTGGGGTAAGACACTCCAATGGAAGCTACTATAATAAAGATAGGGGCTTATTTGGCTCACATTCCCAGGGTACAGGCCCCTCAGGGTAGAGAAGTCAGGGCAGGAGCTTGAAGCCGCTGGCCACACCCTCAGTCAGGAGCAGGAAGGAATGAACGAACGCATGTGGACTTGCTGGTGGTGCTCAACTTCCATCGATGCTTAAACAGTCTGAGACCCAGAGCCAGGGAAAGGTGCTGGGCAAAATGGCAGGGCTCCCTGCTGCCATTAATAACGTCAAGACAATCCCATACAGACATGCCCACAGGTTGAGCTAACCTAGACAGTTTCTTAGTGGGACCCTCCACCGAGGTGAATCTTCATCGTGTCAAGCTGACAGTTACACTGAGGCGGCCACGTGGGGAGGGGAAAGTGATCGGTGTGGGGATCTATAGGCTGAGGGACGCCATAGCTTGCTGGCAGCCAACAAAACCTGGGAGGGAAGCATGGACCAAATCCTATCCCGCAGCCTCCCATAGAAAGCAAAGCTGTGGATGTCTCCATTTCAGATCTCCGGCATCCAGAATACAAGAAAATGCGTTACTGTGCTTGTAATCCATCGGGCCTGTGGCCAGAACTGATTTCTCTCTGGGTGTTAAACACATCTGACTGCTCAGAGCAAGGCTTTGAGCCCATGACCTTCTTCCTCTCCCACTCGAACAACCTGTAGTGGCTCCCTCTTGCCTGGAGGATGGGATGGAGACTCTTTACCCAGGGCTTAAAGGCCTCCATGGCCTTCGCCTGGCCTAGCTGTTCAAACAAATTCCATCCCACTCACAAACCCACAAAGCCACTTATGTCCCTGGATAGGATGTTCCACATCCCTGTCTCTGCTCACACAACTTTTCTGATCTCCAAGGCTCTCCCTTCAGTGTTCTATGGGGAGCCATTCCCGGCTTTTCTGAGCATAACCCGACATTGCTTTCCCAGACAGGCTGACCCAAACTCCCCTAAATAGCCTCAGATCGTTCACTCCCCCACTTTACACAGCAAGATACCCAATAATATTTGGGTGCAGACAGAAAATGATAGTACTCATAGAAAATGAGAATGAAGACTTTTGTGGCACTTCTTGTGGGCCAGACACTATTCTGAGCACCGAGCACCATTAATTATTTTAATCCTCACATCCCTCAGTAGTTTGCATGGTTATCCTTCTCCAGATGATGAGAAGGAGGCTCAGAGAGGTTAGGTTTCTTCCCAAATGTCACATAGATTGGGGGCTAGGTGGGGTTGGAGATTAATCCATTTGGCTTCAGAGTTTGTCCTGCTCAGAAAGAAAGGGAGCGGCTATGCTGGGAAGGACTCGAAGGCGCATCTGAGATCAGTGAAAAGCCAGAGGCAGAGAAACGATCTTGGCACAGAGTGCATAGGGCCAGGCTGCTAGTATCCAGGCAAGAGGAGATAACAGTTTAGGCCAGGGAAGGGCTGTGGCTGCTCAGAGCCTGTACCAGAGGGCAATAAGTGACTAAAGGAATCAGCGATCCTTGGCTAAGTAGCAGCCTGGGTTGTAGAGATCTGTATATGACTTCTGTAGCAGATGGGGTGGGAGACGAAGAGAGTTTTTAGTGACTCAGCAAAGGCTGACACAAGTCAGGGCTGGCCCTGAGCTGACCCTGGATACCAGGTCAGGGGCTCTGAGCACCAGGACTGGAAGTCACAGATAGGGAATGGTTAGAGTCAAGCTAGTGATATATAAGAAAGAACCATCACCTTGGTAGCCTGAAGCATTAGACAAGATGGCTGGTCAGATGTATCAAAAGATGGCCTAGTCGGCCATCACTGGAAAGAGAGGCCCATTGGACACGCAGACTTTGTGTGCCCCGGTACAGGGGAACGCCAGGGCCAAAGGGGGGGAGTGGGTGGGTAGGGGAGTGGGGGTGGGTGGGTAAGGGGGACTTTTGGTATAGCATTGGAAATGTAAATGAGCTAAATACCTAATAAAAAATGGAAAAAAAAAAAAAAAAGATGGCTGGTCAGAGTGGATGAAGGCTGCTTTGGTGTAGGGGACGCTGTCCAGGTAAGTAGGAGGTGAGAGGAGAGTGCTGGGAGCAGCAGCCAGCGGCATATACTAATGTGCAGATACCAGCGGCATATACTAATGTGCGGATTCCAGTGGCATATACTAGTGTGCAGAGATGTTCACCTTTCACCCCACCAGCTGCTGTCAGCAGAGCCGGGTCTCAGTGGCAACAGGCTCACGATGACCCTTCTCCATCCCCCAAACACATGTCCGAAGGTTGGTTAATTCTAGAGAGCCAGGGGCTGGTTAGAGGAACAGGTTTTCTATCTGTGCTTTGTATGCAGGTGCCTGCACACATAAACACACATAAACCCTGAACGTTTACACAGACGTACAAGCACAGCTGCCCAGCTATTGGCTGTTGGCGTGTGTGCTCGACTGTCTTCTGGTACAAAGCACTGTGCCAACAGAGAAAAATGATCCACCCCTCTCCCTGAGGAAACTTTCTCAACAGATGTGATTATGCATCTTCAGAGTCTGCGTCTGTTATTTAGAAGCAGCGAGTCATGAAATCGCAGGCCCTGTAAGCTAGGGAGCTATAGATATTATGAAGTACAGCTGCCAGCATTTCCAGACCCGAAGTACACAATGACGATCCCTTATCAGAGTCCTTGGTTAAGCTCCTTTTCATAGAGGTAAGCAAGGACCAGAGAGGGTAGGGAACTTCCCTAGGGTCACACAGTCTTGGATAATGGAAAGCCACTTCCAGCGCCAGGCTGAATTATCAAACGTGAAAGGAATCAGAATTGTGGTGTTGAATTCTAGTTTCAAGGTCAGTGGAGTAATGGTCTTCAAAGATGATTACCATTAGCTCGCCAGAACCTATGAATTTGAAAGGGGCTTTCAAAAGGCTGTGCCCAGTCTCTACCAGGTCTCCGAAGGGACACGGTTCAGTCAACCCCTTGCTCTTAGCTCAACAAGGCCTGTTTGGGATTCTGACCTCCATAACATGAAAATCGTTTCAGGTCGTTCTGTCTGGAGGTCTGTATGGTGGTCATGGGAGACTCAGCATTCAGGTTAGGCTGAGCCACATGAGAGGGTTCTTGTGTGCTGGGCCTGGTGAGACCATTTGTAAGTGGCATCACTAGTCCTCCTGGAGACCCAGGAAGTAGCTGCCTTGACTTATCCAGTGGGAAATGGGCACACAGGGATTGGTACCTTAAGAGGTGTACCAGCTGCTAATAGGAAAGGTTTACCCACAGTCCAAGTTGCACATATGTGAGAAGCACCTAGAAGAGGACTGTGGGGTTGGACTATGACATCTCTGGAGCCCTTCTGACCCCTCCGACTCCTGTCAGAGATGAGGGTCTCGGGATGGCTGTGCCTAACTCTAGTCACACCAGGGCCAGTGTCTGTTCTTAGTTACCAATTTAGGTTTCCAATAGCTGGACCTAGGCAGCTCAGCTATCACTTCCAGGGTAGGTTCAGGCTGGTCTCTGATCAAGCCTGGTCTACTTGCAGATCTTTTAAGTGTGGGAACACCGGTGTGGGTGTGGCTGTGCTGGTAAGGTGGAACCTGACTCCCTCCCAGGTTGGATGCTCATAGGAGGGATTGGCTGATTCAGAATGAGTCACGTGGCTTTGTGGCTGAGCCAACTAAAGAAGGCTGGCCCCTGTCCCACTGCCTCATCCCAGACACCAGAGAGAGGGCGTCATTGGTAAGGACAACAGGTGACATGGGGGAGTCTCCGACTACATAGACTCAGAGAGGCTGCCCTATGATCTGGGAGTTCTGGTTGTCCCCTCCTGTCCCCTCTATTGTGGGCTTATGATTACAAGCCTGTTCTCTCTCTCTCTCTCTCTCTCTCTCTCTCTCTCTCTCTCTCTCTCTCTCTCACACACACACACACACACTTTTTTCTCTCTGCATTTCCTTTATTTCCTTTCCCAGATGGTTAGTGACAGCTCCACTGTGTCCCCACAGTCCCCTAATAGGAGCTGCAGCATCAAAGGCTTGTTTTGCAGGCTCTGGAGGGCCTGTGACGCTACATTCCATGCTTTCATTAAAAATGATCCCACAGGTATGTGGCTTCTACCTAAGTAAATAACCGGTCCCATGCTCATGCAAGTAGCGCAAATTGAATATGGTGGCACACACACACACATACACACACAAAGACTGAGAGTAGTAGGGGAACCTGGGACAAAAGGGTTTGGTGGGAGGAAGAAAGGCATAAGAAAAGCTGATGGGGGAGACTTTGATTAAAGAACACTGTATACGTATGTATATGATGTATATGTAGTATATGTATATAATGTATATGTATATGTAGTATATGTATATGATGTATATGTAATATATATATATACACACATATATGCATATGAAGTTGTAAAAGAGTAAATAAATTAAATAATGATTTACAAAACCCAGAATAACCCCCAAGGCCCTGTTGAAGAGAGGCTGGGCTCAGCAGGAAAGGTAGGTGCTGCCTGGGGAAAACCCAAGTTCTGGGGCGGTGTCAGGGCAGGAGGAGGCCTTTCCTGTACCTCTTGGTTCCTGGCATTTGATAGCTGGGCCACCTGGCTTCCTGGCCACACCCTGGAAGCCTGGGAGCAGCCTTCTGGCTTCTTTGCAAAGCACCCCTAGCTTTTGTCAGCCCCTCACAGCGGACAGCCTGGCCTATGGCCCACTTCTCTGTCTGAATGCTGAGGAACTGAGATGGGGCTTCATCTTTAGGCCTGGATCTGCCAGCTGCTCTCTTAGGATCCTGCTGTGCAGCTCTAACCAGGACTCTGGGAGTGCTCAGTTGATACACATCAGCTCAGCTAGCTTGAGCAAAACACCTAGCCAGCACTATTAGAGAGCCTACCTTCATGTCAGGGTCTGATTTTGCCTAGAGAGATGCTTTGTCCCAGGGCACCCCCCCCTATGGTTCACAGCCAAGTGGCCCCACAGCTTCCCTTGTGGGGACAGTGAAGGGATGGAGCTAGGGCTTGTTATTTGCAGCCTCCTCCAAGAGCACCCAATAGAGTGCCTCCTTCCTGCTGCAGCTTCAGCCCCAGGGGACACCCGAGGCAGCAGTGGCCTGGTCTTGGGAAAGTTCTATTCAGTAATCTAGCCTCCGGTGTGCACCTGCCTCTGGTGTGTTTAATGTCACTCTGATTCTAAGAGCAGCACAGGCAAGTGTCTGCTGAGCTCAGGTTCCAATGCAGGCATTAGTACACAGTGCCTTCCCAGCCCTTGGTGCTGGAGGGCATGAGTTTATCTCTGTGGAAAGGCAAGAGGCTGCCCAGAGCACACAGCTAATAAACAGGCAGAGAATTCAGCTTGAGTCTTTTTCCCCCTTGGCTTTCCCTGCAAAGGGCTAGCTTTAACGGGCATGCCACTTTCTTTGGTTATATTAAGTGAGTTGGGTTAGACCTCTGGAGGGAGAGGCCTACTACAGGCCCTTAAGTCATTCTAAGAGGGAGGAAGGAAAGGAGAGAGAGAGAGAGAGAGAGAGAGAGAGAGAGAGAGAGAGAGAGAGAGAGAGAGAGAGAGAGAGAGAGAGAGACAGGAGACTGGGTGGGAGGGGTCAGGCATGGTGAGAATTTCTTAGAGGGGCAGGAAAGCTATCCCTGCTTCTGGTGCTAAAAGGAAAAGTGTTGGCTTCCGAGAAGGAGCCAAGGAGAGCCAAGGACACACCCCATTCTGTGTCAGCCTCAGGCAAGAAAGTGGCGTCTCCCCAAGGATCGTCCCTGCACTCTCTGCAGGAGAAGGCAGCTAGTCACTGTCAGCAAGCATCTCTCCATTTCTTTTTCAGATGGAAACACTGGTGTCTGGTCAATAAGTTGTCATCACTAGGTGTCAGTGGATGGAAGTGTCTGTGACAGGAGAGGGTGCAGGGAAGAGAGATTCCTCCATATTCTGCCTCTAAATTCTCACCGAGCCTCCGTGTGCCTTTACAATGTCTCCCCAGACATCTGTGCTTGCTAGTCCTCTTACCTAAGCCCCTCCCCCCAACCCCAGGGCTCAGCATAGCTGCCCAAAGGACAAGCCAATAGTCCTTAAGCCACACTCAGCCTAGCACCCTGTATTAGGGGAGGGTCAGGACTGTGTCTCTACCACCTGGCAGGGGGCCAGCCTTTGGGCAAAGTGTGGTGCAAAGAATAGTGCAGGGATGCCATTCACTGAGGAGGGGGGGAGTGAGGAGAGCAGAGCGGATGCTGAGAGGGAGACGAGCCATTTCTGTGCCATTCTCTGTTTGTCAATGGCAGGCCAGGGCTCAGGCGTTCTCAGGACACACATGCCAGGCTGAGTTCTTCATCTGGCTAATAGAATAAGAGAATTAGTATAAGCGTCTTGTTCTGGGTCTTGGGCTTAAGCTAATTCCCCGCTTACTCAGATGAATAATCATGCAGATCTGAGTTCGAATCCCCAGTTCCAATCCTTGGAAGCCAGGTTGCCCTGTCTAGTAACTCATTTCACGGTGGCAGCAATAATGAATTGTGCTGAGCCAAGCACGGGGTGAACAGGCTACAGACTCTGGCTGGGGTGGCCTCAGCCCCCTTCCTGTGAAGTTGCTATTGCTCTTTAGATGGAAAAGGGTCAATTTTCAAATTAACTTTATTTGGTATAGTTCACATCCAATAATATACTCATTATTGAATGTGCAGCCTGAGGAGTCTCAGCCAGCGGGCCATCTGATATCTAATTAAACAAGAACTCAATCAAGTCACAGAGTAGATTTGTTCCTCTTTTCATTGTTGTGACTGGGTACCTGACAAAAATCAATTTGAGAGAGGAAGGGTTTCTTTTGGCTCACAGTTGAAGAGATACAGTTAATCATGGTGGAA
The DNA here is from genome assembly GCF_000001635.26 of Mus musculus. Lineage (NCBI taxonomy): Eukaryota > Metazoa > Chordata > Mammalia > Rodentia > Muridae > Mus > Mus musculus. The sequence continues at coordinate 85,524,685 of NC_000076.6, read as the reverse complement.
GTGGGGGAGGCAAGGGGTGACCGGTTACATTGTATCCATCGTGTGTGAGACCATAGGTGGGTGCTAATATTCAGCTTGCTTCCCCACACTTTGATCCTGCCAGGGACCCCAGCCCATGGGAAACTGCCACTCACATCCCAGGTGGGTCTTTCCTGCTCTGTTAAACCTTTCTAGAAACATCTTCAAAGAAACACCCAGAGGTGTGTTTCCATGGTGACACTGAATCCCATCAAGGTGACATGAAGATGAGCGTTTACATGATTACACGGCATTTTCATCATCCCCTAACACTGAGAGATGGAGGCTGTCAGCTAGCAAAGGAGACTAGTGTGGCCTGAGCCTGGCTGTGACTCCAGAACCTAAATTCTGTCTCTCCCTCCCGCCATGCCTCCTAAATCTTTTACCTCCAAGGCTGTATCTCCCTGAAGCCAGCTCCTGCACCCAAGTCCCGCCTTTGCTTTTCACAGTGGCAAAGGCTGTCCTTCTCCTCCCCCTTGAGTGCCTCTCCCCCTCCCCAGCAGCCTGCACTTTGGAAGTATTCCCCCTTCAGAGCCACTCTGTCCCTCTGGCACCTCTTCCTGGTGCACACCGCCTTTACACCGGCATCACTCCCAGGATACAGCTCAGACCCTCTGCTGCAGGTGATCAAGTGCCATTGTCAGAAGGGGCAGCGCGTCTTCTTGGTCTTCCTGATAAAGGGCTTTTTTAAAAAGGGAGCTCAATGACATAGTACCGAAATTAGATAGAAAAAAATCAACAAGGTGTGCAATCTGGACATCTTAGCACAAGCCAGAAGGAAGGTGTGGGCAGTGTAAGCAGAAAGAGGACCTTGGCAGACGTGGCAGACATGGCCTGAAAAACGAGAACAGCACCCAAGGCCTCTTTTCCTTGTATTTTTTCTTTCTTATTTGAAGGGACATAAAATTGCCCTCCTTCTAGGAAACATGGGCTTTGGGAACAAAAGCAGCATTCTGTCTTCTGGGGGACAGCCAAGGGGGAACTATTAAATATTTTTGGTTTAGCCTTCCTGTTAGCTAAGAGTTTGTCTGGGAAGCCTAGAGCTTGGGGTGTATCTAGGACAGTAAAGACTAATGGCTCCCTGCATGAATTGCTGCCAGGGTATCTTTCAGTGTCCTTAGCTTTGAGCATGGAAAGACACAATAACTGTTGTTTACTGTCATGGCTTTCCAGCCCTGGGCCAGTCTAAAGGCCTTGCCGTGGATTCATGGCCTGTGGTTCTTTCTTTCCGTAATACCCCCCCACCCCCCCCCCCCCACCCAAGCCCTTTTCTTGAGACAGGTTCTCACTATGTAGCCTTGGCTGGCCTGGAACTCACTATACAGACCAGGCTAGCCCTGAATTCACAGGGGATCCACCTGCTTCTGCCTCCAAGTGCTGGATTAAAGGCGTGCATCACCTTGCCCTGCCCCCTTTGTTATATTTTGAGACAAGATACCATGTAGCCTAGAACTGGAACTCACTATGCAGACAAGGACGACTGTGAATTTCTGATCTTCTTGCCTTTACCTTATTAGTGCTGGGATTGCAGGTATGAGCCACCATGTCTGATTTATGCAGTACTGAGGAATCTAAGCCAGAACTTTATGCACACTAGGCAAGCACTGTACCAACCATCTCTGTCCCTAGGAGTTTGTGATTAAGACAACGTCCCTACCTGGGCCATTGCACATCCACTACGAGCCAGCAGCAGGGACTGAGGAGGAAGAATACTTCTGTTCTCTGGGAAAAGCTGAGAAAAGCAGGCGTAGAGTGCACAGCAGATTGTATGTCATGCAGTATCAGATTTCCAGCTATATATGGGGGTCACAGAAGCAGTGATGGTTGAAGTAATGATAATCAGCCTCCGCAGCCAGACTACCTGAGTTCAAACCCCAGCTTACCTACATAGCAGCTGTGTGATTGAGAAAGTTACTGACTTCTCTGGGCCTCCTTGGTCCGTTGTTTATTTGTAACACATGACTTAGAAGTGCTATGAAGGTTAAAGTAAAGGCCAACTATGAGAAACTGCAGGACAGCAGCCAGCTCAGAGGGCTGTGGACATCAGCAACTCACTATTCAAAGCTGTGAGAACTTTGCAATGCCTTGGACACCAGACAACTAAGGGAATCGGGAACCACCAATGCCTGCTTCTCTCTCTGTCATCTGTATACTTCCCCCAACGAGCCTGTGTCCTTGCCCTGTCTCTACCCAGCCCTGTCCACACATGTCCTCAGCAATGACTAAGAATGAGACAGTCCCTGTCACCTCTGCACACAGCAGAGAAGCAGCTGAGAGCGAAAAGATGCTTGAAGTCATCCTTCAGGCCACCGCACGCACTTCCTTTTGCTAACATAATTTCCACCATCGTTTTGTATGGTCTTGAAAATATTGCCTTATAAGAAAAAAGCTATGTTGTGTGTCAAGAGAATATGAAAAAATAAAAATAAATAAAACAATGATCTCATTTATTGCCCTGCAGGAATAATTCCCCCTGGGCTGGGATAATATGTGATTTACGGGCAAGGCTGGGTGATCTGCTTTGGAAGGTCAAGTGTTCTGCTCTTTTTGTTGCTTGAATCTTCAATGTGAAAACACACACAGGCACTTGTGCACGCACACACACATACATACACATACATATAAGTGCAGATGCATGTCACATAAGCACACATGCATACAAACACAGACACAAATGAGTATACACCTGAATATACAATAGACATGTATACACACACACCATGCATGCATACACACATATGAACACGCACACACAGACTCACACATGCACACACAGGCATACATACAGACACATCCTGGCAAATACACAGAGACACATATACACACATATGTGCACATGCACACACAGACTCACACATATAGGCACACACATATGCGCACACAAAATGTATGCACATGCGCACACACACACATATGCATGTACACATGCATGGACACACGTACATACACAGACACACACAGTTCCAGTGTTACAAGAGCTTTCCTCTCAAAAAGCCATGGGTTGAAAGGCAGAGGCAGGATGGGCTACACTAAAAAGGCACAGATATGGGTTCACCTCCCTTAGCTGGATATAAGAGTGACAACAGAATCTGTCGATTGGGAGGACCAGAGGCTTTTGGTTCTTTCTCTCTCTCTCTCTCTCTCTCTCTCTCTCTCTCTCTCTCTCTCTCTCTCCTTCCTTCCTTCCTCCCTCCCTCCCTCCCTCCCTCCTTCCTCTCTCTCTCTCTCTCTCTCTCTCCTTCCTTCCTTCCTTCCTCTCTCTCTCTCTCTCTCTCTCTCCTTCCTTCCTTCCTTTCTCTCTCTCTCTCTCTCTCTCTCTCTCTCTCTCTCTCTCTCTCTTTCTTTCTTTCTTTCTTTCTTTCTTTCTTTCTTTCTTTCTGTGTGTATTGGAGGGGGTCCTGTACAATTTAAGCAAGCCCTCTGTTACTGAGGCCCTATCCCCAGTCCAGTTGTTCAATCTCTGGAAAACTTGAGTTAACAACAAGGAGAGAAGCAAGAGTGAGGCTCGGGCTTGAGCCCTGCTTTGCCACAGATGCATTTTAGGACTGTTTGGCACCCCAGTTACCTGGTCTCTAAGCTGGGCACATTTCACAGTCAAGGAGAAAATATGCATGAGGTCCTCTTAAAAAAAAAAACAAGACCAACGATTTATTTTATATATATGAGAGTTTGCCTGAGTGTATGTATATTTGTTGGATTACCAGTATTAGGAGTAACAGACAGTGTGAGCTGTCATGTGGGTGCCAGGAACAGAACTCTTGTCCTTTGCAAGAGCAGCCAGTGCTCTTACCCACTGAGCCACTGCTCTTACCAACTGAGCCACTGTTCCATCCTAGGACCTTTCCCTCCTGCAGCCTTCATCCTGGCAGATGCCGGCCGGAAGTAGTCATGCAGGGTCCAATGAGCACTGAGGCCATACTGTGCCCCATGCAGAGCTCAGCTCCCTGGGCTCCCTGATTTTAACCCACTCAGTGAGTGGCAGCTTCTTTCTCTAGGCGAAAACCACTGAGCCAGCCTTGAACCCATGGGTTCTCAGAAGTTGGCACCTGGTAGAGAGCTGAGTATGGGTAGGAAGTGTGTGTGTGAGTGTGTGTGTGTGTGTGTGTGTGTGTGAGTGTGTATGAGTGTGTGTGTGTGAGTGTGAGTGTAGATGCATCAGTTCTCAGGGACAGCAGAGATCAGGGGAAGTCAGTGCTAGAACATACCCTCTCAATTCCCTGCAGATGAAATAAGATGGAAATACAGATGACTGGAGTTCTGAGTGGGGCCAGGAAGGAAGGGAGCTACCCTAAGTCATACCCTTGGCTTGGAGCTTCTGGGTGAAATACCCAAACTGTGCTGGGAGATGGTGGCCCTTCCTCAGGAAGCCAGAAACAGAATGGAAAGGGCAGGTTAAACAGGTGTGACTTACTGGCTGGGGGGGGGGGGGGGGAGGGAGGTGGTGGCCGTGTGCCCTCCCCTCATTTGTTCTGGCAATCGGACCCCCGTGTTTTTTTCTGGGGTTCCACCATTTGCCCTTTCCTGAATCAACATGGAATCTCTGCTCAGAGTAGTTACTCAGCACTTTCCTGACATGACAAGGGCTCAGTAGGGAAGGGACATGTCCTTAGTTCTGAGTCAGTAAGGTTAATCAACAACCACCATGAGAAAGGGACTGTGGTTGGATGATTTTTGGGGCAAAGTCTTACTATGCGGCTTGGGTTGGCTTTGAACTCACAGTCTTCCTGCTTCCGCATCCCAAGTGGTGGGATGACCAGGCTGGAATGAGGTGTGTGTTTCGAAGGTCTGAAGAAAAAGCCTTGAAGTCCAGTAATCCTAGCTTCAAGAAGGGCTAAGACACCCTAGGGAGAGCAGAGATAAAGACAAGAGAGCAGACCCCAGAGGAACCAGAGGCAGGATCAAACCATCAACAGTGTCCCTAGAGCCAGCCATATCAGAAGTGGAATTCCAGCTAATTCAACTGCTGAATGAAGACAGTTGGCTCCATCTATGTGCAGTAGGAGTTTCTGCCACTTACTAGGAGAACCTTGGCCACACAGACACCTGCAAGCTACTATGCCTGGTAGGTTCTGTGTAGGACCTTGTTGCTCTAATGCAGATAGATGTCTCAACCACAGCAATGTGGATGCCCTAAGAAGGGTAATCATGTTTCCAAAAGAGCTGGTCTGTAACTGTCAGAACATCCAGTGCCATCCTTGTCCTCCACTTACAAGATCCAATATAGTCACCCTTGTTGTCAACTGTGACAACCCCAAATGGCTCCAGACATGGTCACATGTCCCCAGGCTGGTGTCTTGGAGGACAGTGCTGGCCTCCCAAGCCTGGCAAGTTCACCTAGCCCCCAGTCTTCCTGCTTCCTACCTAAATCAACCAATCTTTCCTTCACTGTTGCTTTGAGATATCACACATGACTCTGCAGATATATGTGCTTCACCTGTTGGTGTGAGCCCAGGCACAACCCCGTAGCTTATTGCTGGGTCTGCACACATGTGCTCCTCTAAGAGGCCTAACCAGTGGGCTATCCCCCATGTGTACACACCTGCATATACAAACCTGTGCGTAATGTGTACAAGCATGGCACATAGCATTCAGTTCTTTGTAACTGGGGCTGTGACCTTCACAATTGAAGGAGCTCCCTTCTTTCAGGCCCTCTAACAGCTTGGTTGTATCTTTGCCTGACACGGCAGAAGAAATCTGGAATTCGGACACCTGCCTGGGGTGTGGACTAGACTGCTTCTCACTATAAAGATTTGGAGAAATCTTGCCCCACTGCCTCACTGGCTTAGAGCTTCAAGAAGCACTAGGCATCGTCAAACCCAATGACCTTCTAGCACCTAGTTTCCACCTGTCATTACATCTAACTCTCTGTTACTGGGTGGTCTCTCAAATGCACAGTGTGTACTTTGTTCAAAAGTATTCTGTGGCTACAAGAAAAAGGTGTCTTATTTTGTCATGGAGCTCGGACTACCTCTCATGGTCAGGTGTGGTTTGGCCTTCCACCTACTGATACCCAAGCGAAAGTTAACGACTTTTGTGTCTTTATTTTTGTTCCCTCTGCCTACATGCCTTTTCCCCAGCCTCACATCTGTCCACCCCTTTGTAGACCTGTCACCACCAAAGTGCACCTGCTTTGGTGACCCTGGTGTCACCCAAATCAGGAATTTCTGACCTTGGAACTCTCCTGTACTAGCTGTGAACCAGGGATGTGAGATAGACTTCTCCAGGCCAAGTCCTGATGCTACCACTTTCTGGATCCCTCCCTAAGGCTCCTTCTACTCAGCGGACAAAAAAAAAAAAAAAAAATGGAGCCGATAAAATTGCCAACCTCAGAGAATCAACATTTTCATTCCACCCCGTTAGGAACTGAGCCAACTCGCAGGATCTCACGCAGGCTGTGGATGCTGAGTGCTTATCGCAGGAAATGCTTGGTACACTTCAGTACCACCATTGACATCCTTATTGGGCCCTGGGGAGAGGTTAGGAGAATAGATATTCCCTCAGGGCTGAGGTGAAATGATAAAAACCAATTAGAGCACACAGACCAGCTTCTAATTCCACACTGGGCCTCCAGAGGAGGGAATTAGGAGTAATAACAGCACACACCTGCTTAGAGCTTAATATGTGCCAGGCACCATGCTCAGTACTTTATGCACACCGACTCTAATTCCCAACGCAACCCTAAAGCATGGAGGCCATTCACATTCAGCTTGCTTGCTGGACACTGAGACACACACCTGAAATCACACAGTGAAGCCAAGACTTGGCCTCTGAGGCCCGCTTCATTGTGATGGAGACCCCTGTGTCCTTACAAGGTATGTTTATGAAGTGTCCCTGAACACGGATCCAAGGTAGCTCTAGGGAGGAAATGGTAGCAGGGGATGTAGGCGAGCTGAAAGGTGACTTTGTGTGAGGCTGTCTGCGACCTCATGTTTAGTCTGAGCTCTAGCCACAGCCACCTGAGATTGGCTGGTTATTTTGGAGCAGAGAACATCTGGAGGCCAGATGTGTCTGCCATTCTCTGAGACAAGTCAATATATGTAGCCTTTACCAAACCTATCAGTTCTCGAAACCTTTGAATAATGCTTTCGGGGGAGAAGGAGGAAGCGTGGAGGAAGTTATCAGCATGTCCAACTCTGGGGAACCACCAGAAACAAACTTCATTTTCCCTGTGAGAGTCAAGGTTTTGCAGAGGAGCTCGGCTCAAAGCTCATGTGGTTCAGGCGGCATTAGGACAGAGCTGGGGCGGACTGGGCTCAGGGCCAACTCTGAGGGGTTGTGGGCCGAGAAGGATTGTCTTCAGTGTAGTGGAGAGACAAGTTTAGAATCTAGATGTGTTCTTTCCTGGAGGCAAAGTCAGAAGGGTTTTAGGCTCTCAAACTGGAAACACATGCATGGTATAACATTAAAATAGAGGGGTGACATTAAATTATTGTCTGAGGTCTGAAAAAGCAGAAAGTGTCGCCAGTTATTCACCACGATGCTCTTTCTGTACGTTGGATTAAATCTTTTCTTTATTCACTCATTTGCCTATCAAGTTATATTCAAGTGGTTTCTCATCCACTCACCAGCCCAAGACTGCTAGGAACAACTACCATTTGTGGACAAAAAATTAAGTATGGGAAACACAATAGTACCCTAGACCCCTGTGTTTCTGGTCTTTGTGGGCCAGCCCACCTGGCCTAGCTTGATGTGACCCTGGCCCTATTTCCCCTTCCAATTCCATACCACCCAAATAGTCAAAGCCTCTGAAATTCAAACAAGATCATGTCTCCTGAATATTTAAGTATATTAAGTGTCAGCTTCAAAATAACCGCATACAGCGCCAGCAATAATAATCCCTGCAGTAGCCTGATTGGAATAATGTGTAGAAGTGGTTAAGCATCTGGCCCCTAACATGTCACTCACAGCTGTGCCATAAGGAAAGGCCTAGGCTCATCACAGGTATGAGAGTTTTCATCTAGCGATCAGTGGCTCTGGGAATGACTTTTTCTACCCACACAGGGTGTATTCTGTTTTTTAACTTCCCACTTGCTGTTTTAATTCTCAACTGTTGTTTTCGGTGTTCTTTCACATGCCTTTCCGAGTCATGTGACCCCATGAATCTGCCATCCACGCTTTTGGAAGAAGCATTATATACAGAAAAAGGGAAACCCACATCCTAAATAATTGTCTCTTTCTACTTTTAAAGATTTAGCTTTAATTTCTAATTTTGTCAATGTGTGTGTGTGTGTGTGTGTGTGTGTGTGTGTTTGAGTGCAGTGCCCTTGGAGACTAGAGGAGGATATTGGATAACCTAGAAGTGAAGTTACATGAGGTTATGAACCATCACGTAGGTGCTGGGAACTAAACTCCGGTCCTCACAATGTGCTCCTAACCACTGTCTCTAACTCGGGAGTGCATTTTCCTCCCATGACGGAAGCATCTACTGTAGTTAGCCTGCTGTCACGTAGCTTTCTAATCATTTCAGATAGGTTTCCTTTGTGAAGGACTCAGAGCTGGGCCCTGCTGCTGGCCCATTAGTCATCCAGCAATAGATGAACAGCCTAGATGAACAAAAAGCATGTTGCTGAAACCCAGAAACAGCCAGCATTCCTGCAGCTATGACCACTGGTGAGCACTTTGGTAATGAGAGTGTGAGCAGAGAAAACAGCCAATGCACCTGCAGGGTCATCCTGTCCCCTCGATTTCGAAAAATCCTCTGATGAGGTCATCTTTGGTGAGTGTATCCAGTTGACTTGTATCTACATGAATTTCGCACATTCAAGTCTAGCCCCGTCCTGCCTCCCCTGATGCCTTTAGTCTAGCCTCGTCCTGCCTCTCCTGATGCCCTTAGTCTAGCCTCATCCTGCTTCTCCTGACGCCTTTAGTCTAGCCTATCCTGCCTTTCCTGATTGATGCCTAATTTAGTCTACCCCATCCTGCCTCTCCTGATGCCTTTGTCACTAACTTTCTAGCTAAGCCATGGATCAGTATATACTCACAGTTGACCATTTCTCTAACAAGAAATACAAGACAATTCGAAACACTGCTTCAAATTCTGACCAGTGAGAAAATACCGGTGCCCTTTGGGTCTGGACAAGAGAGGCTAAAGCAATGCAACTCTTGGCATTTGGGTGTCCGATGTGTTCTGGGCCATCAGTAAGACTGAACACTGTCTTCTCCTGGGAACCTCTGGTGAGGGATTCTCCCTGGCAACATGGCTGCATGGAAAGAGTTCTGTGCTGAGAATCTTTCTAGGCAGGTACTTCTCTGGCAGTTGAGTTTGCTCTCTGCTCCCCAATCCAGAAGGGTGTGATCAGGCGCTGAATGAGCACAAGGAGACAGACTCTTCTGGAGGCATGCTTTAGGAAAACAGCTCATTTAATTGGGAGGTGGGGAGGCATAGGCTATTTAAATCTTTGGGGGGGTCAGTAGAGCCTATGGGGTAGTGTACAACAATTGGCTGGGGCCAGGGTGCTGGGGATGCCTCATTTGCATGAGAAGGAATTCCAGGTGCTGCTGGACATGACCTTATAAGGGAAGATGAATTTTAACCTGGCTATCAGGCTATGTGACCTCCTCTGGTGGGGTAAAGGTGGGGTACAGGTCTACTTAGGTCTGGACATGCAGGCCTGGGGTGGGTGAGGGAGCAAGCCTACTCCTGCCAAACTCAGGACGGGATTTCTGGGGATTGGACACCGTTCTTGCTCCCCACAACACCACAGCTCCCCAGCCCCCCAGCTAATCTCAGCATTAGCTGGAGCCTGCTTTCCTTGTGGCAAATTTACCTGACGACCACTTGGACAGTAACTCACCTGGCTTCCTTTCCTCAATGCCTTCCTAGAGGCTTGGAGCCCAATTTACAGGCCCCAGAGCGAGCCTACAGAGAGGCTCTAGCATTCACGTCTGCCTCCTTTTGGCATTTTCTCCCTTGTGTCTCCATTGCTGTGTTCTCATTTAGTCTATCCTGCTATGTAGTATATAGACTTTTTATTTTCATCACTCAGGATGGGACCCTGGATCTTGAACATGCTAGATATGTACTCTACTACTGAGGGTTAAATCTTTATATATATTTGAACCATTAAGAGAAATAGTATAAAATTTAACAAAAGTTCGAAACTTAAAAAACATAAAGCAGGCAACCCTGAATATTAGGTGTCCACACTTACAACATTCACGCTAAAGCACACATACCACAGAACACATCCAAGTTTCTCCCCAGAGCCTGTTGGCAAGCTGGGTTAACACCCTCATCTCAAGCATCAACAGGAACAACTTTCAGGACCAGCATGGCGGATGAATCATGTGGCCCTATCACATCTGGAAAAAAAAATTGCTCTTGGCTGTTGTCAGTGTAAGATGTATAATGAGGATGTCAGCTCTCTGTCCCCTGTCTTGCATGGTGATGTCTCTTGACCCGTTTGTTGACTTGGTGTTGGGAACACAACACTAAAGACAAAAGCAGGAGATAGACCATGGGTGTCCTAATGTGTATTGATGTTTTGCCTGTATGTATGTATATTTGTATGTATGTCTGTGTGAGGATGACAGATCCCCTAGAACTGGACAGTTGTGAGCTGCTGTGTGGGTGCTGGGAATTGAACCCAGGTCCTCCGGAAGAGCAGTTTTTAACTGCTGAGTCACTTCTCCAGGCCCTTAAATAAACCTTATTATTTGGCTTTATGTGTATGCGTGCTTTGCCTGCATATGTGTCTGTTTATCACATGTGTGCCTGCTGCCCAGAGAGAAGCGGGTGTCAGGTCTCCTGGGACTGAAGTTATAGCTGTTAGTGAGTCACCCTGTGGGTACTAGGAATCAAACTCAGGTCCTCTGACAAAGCAACCAGTGCTTTTAACTGCTAAGTCATTTCTCTAGTTCTGTAAAGCCTAGATTTTAAATCAGGAAGATGCAGCATTTTCAAACTCCAGGAACAGAGCTCATCTAAATATCCCTGAGGAGGCAGCATGTCGCAGGGCCACTCCTCTGGACACAGACAATGGAAATTTCCTCTAAGCAATAGCTATCTTATTCATATTAAAAGCACAGATTGTTTTCGTTTGTGAGTGTGGGATGGGTCCATTCATGTATGTGTGTGCATGCGTGTACACAGATGGGTGTACATACGTATTCAGGTGTGGGAAGAGGTCATAAGCTGACATCAGGGAACTCCTTAAGTTGCCCGACACCTTATTTTTGAGACAGTATATGTCATTGAACCTTGAGCTCATCAATTTAGCTAGCCTGGCTGGCTAGTGAGACCCAAGGGTCCTCATGTGGCTGTCTCCTGACCTTGGGATTACAGGTGCATGCTGCCACACCCAGATTTTTTTAGTGGATGCTGGAGATGTGGATTTAGATCCGCAGGCTTGCGCAGTAAGCGCATTACCCACCAAGCCAATATCCGTAGCCCCTGGCTGTGTTTCTTTAGCTGAATCGGACAGTTATTGTACATTTACTATACAAGTACACTGTTAGTGCAAGCATATACACAATGAATGGGAAACATATGAGCACTTGCCAACACCTGTAAGCAGCTTAGTGTGCAGGGGCATGTATGAACACACGCTCCGTGCTTTCTCCCCTGCACAATGTTCTCTGCCCTTAAGGTGGATGCAGACCCAAGGCTCCCTTTATCACACCACAGAAAAGTCTCGAGGACAAAGGCCAGGCATTACCTCTGACCCTGTCCCAGTCACCTCTACCCCTCCCTAGCTGAGTCATGTCTCACAGCTCCGGTGACTGCTAACTGCAGGAATACATCCAGGCATTCAAGAGGCACACAGTAAATAATCACACTGTGGAAACGCTCACCAAGCAAGTAAAGGAACAGTGAACCTAGCTCTCCTCAGTGAAACAGACCCAGAACTGTTGTGAGGTTTTGTTTAGTTGTTTTTGAGAAGCGGTCATCGCCATGATAGGTGCTTTCTGCGCTTTGTCTCATTCTATCCTCAGAGGAACCTTTTGAAAGATGAGCAGCTAGTTCCATTTTACAGATGGGAGAAGTGAGAACCTATGAACCTGGGGGACAAGACCAGGTTTCATCCAGGCCAAAGAGGAGCTGTAACTGAGTCCAGAGCTCTTGATACCCAAGATCGGAGATGAGAGAAAGGATGATTGGATGCATTTCAAGGCTGTTCTAGACACTTTGGGTGACTTTTAAGAACACCAAAACCTCCAGCGCAGAACTTAACAGACGGTGGACGGTGGAGGCTCAGCAGAGCAGCTCCTAGCTGAAATTGAATATGCCCTCGTGCCCTAGGAAGCTCCCTGGGGGCCAGGCAATGGCCGAGCTGGCTTAGTTGGCCCTGGGTGTGATCAACCTGCACAGCCTGGGACCAATCAGATAGCCATGCCCTCTGCCCTTCTGATGGCTAATCTGCAGGACCTTGCTTGGTTCCTGTCCCCAGCTCACTGACAGAAGTGGTGGCATGACACTGCAAAACAAGCCAGTTTGCTCCAGCTCCTGGGGAATGCTTGCATCTCACTTCATCCTGCAAGAGTGTGATCCCTCACTTAATCCAAGGAGGGAGGAGAGAACTGGGCTCTGATGCTGACACAGCATCCTCAGGGCTCTTGGGACAAGAGAGGACCACCTCCCTCTGGCAGTCTCATCCTGGATGCATTTCACAACCTTCATCTGGTGTTACATGCTTGGCTGTAAAAACAAACAAACAAAAAATCCCAAAAGACAAAACAAACAAACAAACAACCCACCCAAGAATTCCCACAGTGGCCAGGGGTGCCCAGGGAACAAATGAGCACAATGGAAAGGGTAATGGCCTTTTGTGTGAGAAGCCTCTAGTGCAGATCTTGTCTTCATTCATAGACCACTTTATGCCATGGCTTCCTCCTTTTAAAAATGAACCCAGCACAACCATCTGCACAGGTTTGTGCTGGAGAAGAAATCAAATAGCCACGGAAAGCCCCTCTAGGGGATTCAGCCAGGTAAGTTATAAGGTCAACCTGGTTTCCTTGCTCCCCAGGGGTTATAGCACCCCAAGGATCAAGGTCAGAGCTGACCTCCTCTGTGATCTGCACGGAGAGTGAAAAGGCCGGGATGTGGGGCTACCAGGCTGGAGCTCGGTGTAGCAAGTGCTGGGTAGTGGGAATGGCTGACATTCACCCCCAGGTTCTGACTATGGCTGCACGGAGCACCCACTGAGTGTCTGAGCTGTGCTCTGCATCCACATCCTTTGGTGACTATGACAACTTGATCATCTAGGCCCTATGATTCTCCCCCCCACCCCCCATACTGAGTGATGAGAAAATGAAGAGAGGTTAAGATCAGGCCATACCTTTACCCTAAATCATTGGCAAACCGGCTGCTTCTTAGCCATGGACCCATGAAAGCGTTACCCTCTGAAGACACCAGAAGCTATCTCTCCAAAGCTAACTTAGTGGGTCCAGGAAGTGAAGCCTGGCTGGAAGTTTGCTGCTGACTTGAATTAATGGGTGCATGGTAAAGCAGCAAGCTGAACTCAGAACAAACTTGGGGCTTGGAGAGGTCCAGAATCAGGAGGAAAGTAGAGAGTGGGAGCCAGTGTACATGAACCTCTTTCTTATGCGACCCAGAACAAACCAAATAATATTGGTTCCTCACAGCAGTCATGTACAGACCTGGATTCATCAAAACTACTCCAGGGGCATGGAATCCCTAGTCATTCTCTTCTAGTCACAGCCAGGAGAATCTAATTGAGTGGGGGAGGTGGAGAGGTTGTTGGTGAAACCCAGCTGAGCAATGCAGCAGCTAGCCTGGGAACCTGGTAACCAGCATTATGCTGAGGCTGATAAAATACCCCCAAAGCTGATTCCTCATCTTCTATCTGATTCAACATGTTTCCTGTCCTTGCAGGGTTAAGAGCTCCTAATCTCCAAACTCTCAAGATCTTTCCTGATGCTAACGCCTCCTTCCCTCTTTCTAACACCCTACAGCTCAGCCTGCTCTTTCCAGGGATGAGCTGCTGCAGAAGAGGGCAGGCTCTGATCTCTTTCATCTTTGCTTAAGCATTCCTGCTTCCCAACGCCTCCACACTGGGCAGGGACCTGCTGTTTGGAGAAGCACTCCCTAATGCCACTGCCACCTTGTTATAAATCTTTCACACTGCTGCATCCCAGGGTCCTGACACAGGGGTCATGTTCTCATTAAGGGAGTGGAGGCTCTTAGCGGCAGTGGCCAGCAGGGAGCCCTGCATAAGGTTTAGCTTAGAATAGGTGGTTGGTTAACAGTGGGCTGAATGGCTCCTTTCTAGCTCAATGCTGAATGTCAAGGACAGAGGACTCAGCCACTCATCCCCAGCTCCATACTCAAACAGGACGATGTGCACAGTCATCAGGATGGTTTCTAGAACATTCACAGCAACACTAGAAATACTCCGATGGCCATTTACAGTAGAACGGATAAACCAAACTGTGGTTTATTCTCCAGTACAAAAAAATCCAGCTAAGATGGAATCGATGCAATGCCAGACAAAGGGAATCAGACACAGAGGACAAATTCAGGCTGCAGGACCCTCTGTGTGGATTTCAGCAGGGGATGGAACCTGTCAATGCTTCAAGAGTTAGGACAGAGCGACATTCATTGTGGTGGGGATGCAGGAATTAGCTGTTCTCTGAACCCTGACCAGAGGGCTGCTTGTAAAGTGTATTTGGGTGATGCAAAGGTACTAGAATGTCTACTTCTGATGGACACACTTTCTATATGCTGATTGCACCTCACCCCAGTGTCGTTCTTGAGCCAGAGGAGAAAAGTGACAAAGGATGCCCACAGCTGCATCCTGGGACCTCTCGACTCATGGGACTTTAGCTCTCAGCTTGTCGTGGCCCCCCCTGTTCCCTAGGCTTCCCAGACTCTTAGAGGTATCCCTTTCTAGAGGAGGCATCGTAGTGGGATGATCTCTGTCATCTGGTGGGGATGATGGTGTCAAGAGATGTAGGTGTTCCTGATGTCCTCTAATGACCCACTCAATATCCATGGAGACAGCTAAGCCTCACAGGACCAAGTGTGTTCAATCTGACTGGTCTTGTCAAGGACATAGTACCATATACTGATAGCTGTCGAAAGATCAGAACTCAGAGTCTACAATACATGTGTCACCTGTGTATTGCAGTCAAGGCAGAAAACTGGAAAGAGAACTATGACGTTAGAAATCCTGTCCATCATCTTTCTCTTCTCTCCTTTCATTTTTCCTTGGTCTAGAGAGGGGACCCAACTCACTTCTGAGTCTCTTTTTGTTTTATTTCTGCTACTAAAGTTCCCTGACAAAAAGCAACTAGGGGGGAAAATGGTTCTTGGTTTACAATTCCAGGTTGCATTCCTTTGTCCAAAGAGGTCACAATGGCAGAAACATAAAACATTGAAGG
Organism: Mus musculus; assembly: GCF_000001635.26. Classification (NCBI taxonomy): domain Eukaryota; kingdom Metazoa; phylum Chordata; class Mammalia; order Rodentia; family Muridae; genus Mus; species Mus musculus. The sequence goes on along the minus strand of NC_000076.6, from coordinate 85,509,325 downwards.
CATGCATGCTTGATTGCTTGCTTGTGTTCAGCTCCATACGAATGCAAGAACATTCTTATACAGTTCAGGATTCCCTGCCTAGGGAATGGTGCTGCCCACAGTGGGCTGGGTCTTCCATCATCAATTAAATTAGCATGTCCACAGGCCAACCCAATATGGGTAAGCCTTTGTGGAGAATTCTCAAGTGGTTTTATACTGTGTCAAGTTGACAGTTAAAGCTAACTGTCATAGTTCCAAACCCCAAGGTTCCAAGAAGTGAAGGCAGACTTCTTTTCTGGAAGAAAATTGCATTTGCACCTAGTCTTCTTATCCCTGACACTATACTTTCTAGCTGTATGACTGTGATAGTTATTTCTGTGTGCCTTAGTTTCCTCTTCCATAAAGTGGGATAATAGTGTCATTTAACAGAGCTTAAGTAAAAACCCAAAGGGTGAGCTTAAAAAAATAAATTATTGCATGTAAAATAAATATAGACAGTAACACTTCCTGTTAGGCCCATGTAGTGGCTGTTTTTGAAACCCACTGAAAGTACTGAGCTCAGCTTGGACACTTATTGCCCATCTATCATGCCACTCAACAATTTATTATTGATTACCTGCCTTCTTCAAGCCTGGCATGCTCAGTGGGCCACAGCTGTTCTCTCTGACAGCGACAACTGTTCTAAGGTGCCAGGGAATATACCTCTGAGAATAAGACATCCACATCTCACCCTCCCTCCCCAGTCAGACAAATATCTCGTGTCCCCCAGCTGGCTGGTGAGACATCAGGGCCCAGCTTTCCAGATGGCTTAATGCTTTCTCCTCGTGCCTCTGCTCTGGGTGTTTTCCCATCATCTCTGGCCAACATCCCAAGGAGCAGGGACAGCTCCACCCATCTGGGGCTCAGTCAGCCATGGCCTGGCACTAGGAGAGGTGCCACCAGGCCAAGGGCAGTTAATCTTGTCATTAGTTAGCAGTCATAATGGGTGACAAGGCCCAGGGGTGACCTCGCAGATGGCAGTCTGCTCTGTGCTGGATGATAAATGGGGATCATCCAAGCCTGAGAAGGGCGGTGTCCATGCTGGTTTCTGAATCTCTACACCTCACAACTGCAGCCCAGTTATCACAGGGTCCAGCACAAGCCTTCCTTAGGCCAGAATGTGGGTAGCACCCTGGGAGGGCTTACCCAACCAGGTGCTTTGGGAGTAAGGAGCCTAGCATTTATTAAGCCCCACAGAATGCACCTAAGACATACTAATGATCATAGTATGCAGTTATAGCATATGAAGTTGCTGCCTTTGTAGAAGGGGCTACTAGCATAGGATATGCTCATCAACTTTCTACCACTGATGGGAGAGGGGCTCAGGAGACCTCACACCCCTCCCTGAGGAGCTATAGGCAGTCAAATGTGTCAGGGGAAAAAGGATGAGTTCTATAACCTCAAGGGGTAGCCACTGGTCCTTCACTTTTGTTAAGTAAACTAGCCCCTACCCAAACTTATGCAAGTAATTGTAATGAAAAGCAAGGGATTGGGGGTGGAGAGAGACAGAGACAGGGACAAAGGCAGAGACATAAAGAGAATTAGGAAGGTGTGTGTGTGGGGGGGGGGGAGGGATAAGAGAGGATGAGGCAACTTTGATCAAAGAACATTTCATGTATATGTGTATGTTTATGTATATGTATATCTGAGATCGTAGAAGAACAAATAAGCAAAAAAGAAGAAATGAAAAGAAAGAAAAAAAAAGAATGAATCAAGGGCAGTGGGTAAACAGCTTGGTGCACAAACACAAGGATCCAAGTTTGAATCTCCAGCATTTACATCAGAAGTGCAGAAGCACAGCTGTGCATACACCTGCGATCCCACGGGCGGTGTGGGGTTGGACACGGGAGGCTGCTGGGGTTCGCCCACTGCTGCTTTGCTGCAGGTTCAGTGAGAGATCCTGCCTCAGGGGAAAAGGGAGAGAGCTAGAGCAGAACGGCCAACCCAGTGTCCTCCTCTAACCTCCAAGTACACACACACACACACACACACACACACACACACTCACACATATCACACTCACACCCCACACACATTCACACACACCACACACACTCACACATACCACACACACACCACACTTACACACACACTCTCACACATCACACACCACACACTCATATATACACTTACACACACCACACACATACACACACACACTCACATACATACTTATATACACACACACACACTCATTCACATATACTACATACACTCACACTCAAATGCACAGTTACACATGCATGGTCTGTCTCTGTCTGTCCCCTCTCTCACACACACATGTTCTGTGTCTCTGTCTCTCTCACACACACATGCACTTGCTCTGCCTCTTTCTCTCTCCAAACACACACTCACACATGCATGCTTTGTGTCTCTCTCACACACATGCATGCACTGTTTCTGTCTTTACTTCTGTCTCTGTTTCTCTCTCTCACACACACATGCATACATGCATTCTCTGTCTCTCTCTCTCTTTTTTGGTTTCTCTGTTTCCTTCCTCCTCCTCCTTATTCTCTCTCTCTTTCTATCTCTCTCTGTCTCTCTCTCTCTAATGAATTTAACAGTGACAGCCTCTTCATATGGATCATATAGATCTATTGTATTCTCAATGAATTGTATTCTCATTGCCTGCCACTGAAAAATGTGATCAACAGGACACAGATCACTTCATAAACTACTCAAAGAAAACCCACTGAGTGCATGCTAGCACTGTGCCCATTTTAGAGATCAGTGTGTCGAGTTAGATATCTTGTCAAATACCAACCAAAGGGCAAATCCATGATTCCAACCCAGGCTGTCTGGTAGAGTGTTCAACTGCAAACCCAGAATGGGGAGCCGCTGAGCATGCTCATTTCAACCCCTTTCTGCATGTGAGAGTCTGATGCCTGTGGGGAAGCCATCTGCAATCCATTCAGATCTTAGACCTGTGGCAGAGTCTGGACTGTCTGGAGCTGCCTGTGGCTGGGCCAGGGTCATTCAGAGTGCCACACTACCTGCTGCCAGGTGCAACACTTCTCAAGAATGAGATGGTTGCCCGCGTCTTCCTGCAGGCCTTTGGGATCTACCTCGCCACTAATTCTGAACTTCGAGGACGTGGGAGGAAAGATAGTGTATAAAAATCCGCTAATATCCTCAGAGGAACCATTCCCATTTTACAGATGAAGATGCTGAGGTAGGTGATCCTGTGGTACCCAGATGGATGCAAGCCTCCGAGGACAGCCAGTCCTGCCTGTATCTGCTGTACTGTACTCTAGCCATCCCACCTGGAGATGAGCATGCGGAGGGTGGCTCTAAGCCCTGTTCCCCGGAGGGTGACAGGCTATGAGTCTAACTGCAGTAGACCATGGGCTTCAGACCTCCTAGAAAACTGCTTATTGTTAAATGTTCCATAGTGAGATCGATCAAGCTCCTGCTTCTGCCTCCTCCTTGTCCTACCTGTGTTTGCCCAGCACTCACTGCCCTGGGAAGGGAAGGTGATGCATGCTCACTGACTTACTCTTTCCCCAGCAGCACGTAAGCCACACAAAGCGGGACCCTTCACTACCCTGCTTTTCCTTCTCTGCCTCGCCTAAAACAGCACCCAGCAGCACCCAGCAGGCACTCTAAAAATTCATGGAACAAGGGTATGGATCAAGAAGGAGACCCTGAACTCACAGGCCCTGAGAGTTCCTCTTTCTACCTGTTCTCTCACGCCCAGTCTCCTCCAGTTGGATGTTTGATGTGGCATTATTTGTTTTCAAGGTCACCTTCAAAGGCTCACATCACCAGCCTGAAGACACCCCACAGTGTGTCTGGCTCACTGAGGTTCCTGCCTGGTCCATTTCTCCTATCCAGAAGCCAGCCGGAGCCCCTTGAAACTACATGAGAGGTCACTGGCCAACTTCCCACTCTCCCCAGCACAAAGGAGAGGTGTGTCCACTCCCGCCAGGCCCTCCAGGCCCAGAGTAATGGACAATCAACGTCCAGATGTCTGGCCCCACTTGCCCCTGCACTCTGGCCAAGGCATGCTGGGTCTTCAGATCCACCCCACATGCCGTTTGATGCTCAGACACAGTGTCAGCCAGGTTCTCTGCCCAGGCTTATGAGGGGGTGTTCCCCAACTTCAGTCTCACTGACCTCAGCATACATTGGTAGGGCTTGTGTGCTCAGTGCAAGCCCAGGGATGGGTCTGGTATCCCCAGCTGATGAAAAGCCTAGTGGGATTTAGATGGCCAAGGATGTGTCCAGTGAAGGTGACCACAGAGGCTGACTACAGGCTTCATCTTAGTCCTACATATGGGGAGGAGGCAGGTCACAGCTGGAAGGAGCAATTGGTAGACACATCTGGAGCCTCTGGAGCTAGCCAAGTCTCTGTTGTTTTGTTTACCAGGCAGCTTCCAGAAGGGAAACCTTGAGGGGAAACAGTTTTCACAAACAGAAGGAGAGGGCAACCTTTGATTTTAAAGCTCCTTCTCTTCCAGGCCTCTCTGACACAGAAAAAAATGAACCTCGCTCACTCCAAGGCACTGGCTCCTCCGCAGCCCTGAGAGTGTGAGAATAAAGTTGGGTCTTGATGTCTGTGTCTATGTGCATGTGCACGCGTGCAAACCATGTGCTGGGTGTGAGTGTGCACCAGAACGGAGGACTACCACCGCCTGCAGGACTTTCTCAGGCAGGTCTTGACCTAGCCTCTGCTTGTAATCAGTAGGAAAAATTCAACTCACTGAACAATGATGGAGGATCCTGGTTCACGTGCCAAGGACAAGAAGGTGGCAGGCAGGTGTGGGATTTCAGACGCTTCTAGAAGCTGAAACTCAGCAGGCTAATCCAGGCCTGTTGTGTGCACAGGGTGCTCACTAGGAACCCTGGCTAGAATATGGGTGTGACAGCAGACCTCAGAGTGTCGTATACAGTGTGCATGAGGCAGTAAAAGAAAGGCCTGTTTTCATATTACCCAGTTTAGGAAAAGAGCCCTTTGTTTTAAGTAACTGATTTTTACCAGACTCAGAACTTCTATAAAGTAGATACTACAGATGCAGGGTGTTTCCAGAGCCCTCAGGCCAGAGGTGGTCTCGAATGAAGGAGTTGGGGAATCCTGATATGACACAGAGGAGCTGCTATGTATGGTTTAACATGTATGTGTATCTGGTGCGTGCATGCGCATGCACAAGTGTACGCAGATGTGCCTGTGTGTACATGAGTGTAGAGGCCGGTGGGTGGGATGGTGTTCCTTAGCTGCTATCCACTTTGCATTTTGTGAGACAGGGTCTCTCACTGGCCTGGACCTTGCCAAGTAAGTGAGGCTCTCTGGTCACTAAGCCCTGGGACCCCACCTGTTGTGGGATCCCCAACAGTGGGATTGCAAGGGAGCATCAGCTGGCTGGCTTTGCATTGTGTTACTCTTGCAGAGGATCCAGGATGAAGCACTGGACGAGTTCACCACTATTCCAAGCAACAGCCTTAGCAGGATGCGGTGTTGTTCAGAGAGAGAGAGAGAGAGAGAGAGAGAAAGAGAGAGAGAGAGAGAGGAGCTTGTGTTTTGATTAGGATAAGCTGTTGAGTGAATTTGTGCTGACTATGTGGGAAAAATAATCCTGTGGTTTCCAGAGTTTTCTGGGGTTTACATGTGCACACAAAAGAACAAGAAGACTTGCCGCGCCGCACAGAGCAGAGCGGGATGTGGCCACAGAATGTGGGTTGGCAGCAGGGTCAGTTTTCACACATGAGGCAGGCTGGCTCTGGAACCAGGTCCTCCAGCCCTGCAAGGGTTCATGCGCGTGTGCGTGTGTGTGTGTGTGTGTGTGTGTGTGGTGTTTGTGTCTTGCTTCTCACAGACCCTTGTCCCTACCCAAGGATCCAAGTCATACAATTTAAAGCAAGCCAGGCCTTTGGCTTCTCTTTGCTTTGTGGATGGTGTTCCAGAAACACTGAATTCCCTCCACTTCTTATATTGTTGGGCCAGCTCCTATTTTTCCTTCAAAGATGCTTTCTCGGGTGAGGTATGTGCTAATCCTGATACCCACTTGGCCCCTTGTTCAATGTGTTAAGAAACCTGCCCTTTGGTTTCTGGAAAAATGTGTATCACCCTCAATTAGGATGAAGGGACGTTCACAGTGTGGGGACAGATCCATTCCCAGGAAAAAACAGAGCTGTGGGGGTATTATGGTCTGGATGTGATCTGACCCACGTGTGAGCACTTGTGACCCACATGCTGACTCTGAGCAGCTTTGGAATCTGATGTTTTTACGTCAATCTCCAGCTCTGACTGACTGGCCCTGTGACTCTGGCCACAGGACTTGACTGCTGTGTGTCTCAGTATCTCACTTGTAAAACCACAATCTACCTTTTAGGAGTACTATAAAGCGAAATGAGATTAGGCACACGGAGTGCTGAGCAGTACGGCCATACATAGCACCTATTACGTTAGTACCTTTGTCACTGTTACCATGACCACCAACACCAGGGATACAGTGCTCACAGCACAAGCGTGAGGACCTGAATGCACATGACAAAGCAGGTGTGGTGACACATAATGCCATTTTGGCCCTGGAGACGTGGAGTTCCCGGACAGTGAGAGATCCTGTTTCAAAAACTAAGATGGACAGCCCCCAAGGGACAATAGCTGAGCTGTCCTCTGGCCTTCACACTCGTGCATACGAGCCAGTGTACACACACACACACACACACACACACACAAACTTTAAACTTTCTGCAGGCAAGAAAGTGAAAGAGAAGTAAGTTTCTCAGATCCTCGCTGAAGATATTGCTAAATGAGAGCTGGCTTATAACCCCCCCCACACACACACACACAGAGGTGGCACCCCAAGCAAGACAGGCATCCCCATTCAGAGCTTTTCTTTCTGGAACCCCCTCTTCTATGTCTTAGGCCACTGTGCAGCCAGAGGGTACTTCCAGAAAAGCCCCAGCCCACTTCCTTAGATACTCTGAGACACTTGACTTCCTCTTTTTGAAGCGGCCCTGCTGGGAAGGGCCATTTGATCCCACCCGAGATCCCCAACCTCAGGCCTGGCTTCTTTGAAGTCTCTCAAGCCTTCAGGGTGGATGTGGATGCCAGGTTTGCTTTCCTGATCCTAAGCATATCCACACCCCTCCCCCCACATCTCCAACTTCCTTGCTCCCACCCAAAACTGTCTTCTTTTTCAGTGCAGGAAGTATCAGCAGTCACCCGAGAATGAGGTTTCGATGACAAGGGCAGGGGACATCTGTTACTGTAACACATCCTAAAAACCCTGGGTGGTTTGACAAAACAGAAACATATTCCCTGCCAGTCTGATGGCCAGAAGTTAAGGGTCACAAAGCCAGAATGTTTGGCGTCCTCTGGAGGCTCTGCAGGAAGGGGTCTATGCTGTCCCCTCTCTGGTACTGATTTTGGGAGATGTTCTTCAACCTAAGGTTGAGTAGGGGCAAGGATATTAATGAAAAGTTAGTACCTCCCCACTGCTAAGTCCCTAATGTAGATCAGATTAAAAAACAGTGAATCACACAGAACAACCCTTCTGGGGGGTGGGGGGGGTTCAGAGTCTACAGGCAGCATTTCCAGTCAGTAGCTCAGAAGGATGACAGTGACCTCAGGGGGAGTGTGGGTGCCCTCTTCCTGGTATGAGGAGCAGCTCTGAGGAGAGGCTACAGCTTTGCATACACAGCTGCTGAGACAGGGAGACCCAGAACCCAGGCCTTGCTCCTCGAATCCAGGCCTTTTCTGCACTTCTTTTCTACACTTTGCATCTTAAGTGCCCCCCTTAGGTGTGAGTGGAAAGGCTGTTCCCTTCATGGTGCAACAGGGAGATTGTAGAGTCTGCTGGTTAAAGGACTAATGGCTCCTGGGTCCCTTCCTCTTCTTTGCATTCCAGTTATAGATGAGCAGGCCTTCTCTGCCACTTGCCTTGTCACAGGCCCCAAATCAATGGGGCCAATCAATCATAGACCAAAACCCCCAAACCAAAGCTTTTCTCTCTATAAGGTGACTGCTATAGAACATTGTTTCCCCCTCTACCAGATGGGGGAAAGGGAGATGGACAAGGTACAGCCTCAGGGTCAAGGAGGAGGAGAAAGGGAAAGAGACAGCAGAGTTGCTCGGCCCTGCGTGAACTTCAGTGTGCTGTCCATTTAATTCTCCATAAGCTATTGTTCTAACTTTCAGAACGAGAAAGTTCAGAAAGGTTAAACGAGCTGTCCAAGCTCACAAAGCTACTGAGGACAGAGAAGATATTTGAACTCACTTCCTCCCATCCCTTTTTTCCTGCTGCCAAAATCTTGGTCCTCACTCCAGGGCACCGACTGCCCCTCCCGCAGGAAGTATCTGAGTCCTCCACTGGCCCTGGAGTCCGCTCAGCTCAGAGGCACGACGGCTTGGCCAGATCTCCAGGGCCCTGATGACACTGCTGCTTTTGACAGAGTTCAAGGGCTCATGTCATTGTTGTGCCCAAAAGGACTTCGTCTCTGTCTGTTGGGAGCCAGTATGGCTATACCCATTGAATTGTTCCTGTTCTAACAAGATTGGATGTGGAGAATCTGCACCCAGAGACCCCCATCCATTAGTTGATTAAAAGCCATAGATCAACCTGGCTGTGACTTGCCAGTGCCATTAAGAATAGGAGGTGTCAGGAAATCTTCCGATGTAACCAATGGCTTCAAAATTGCCATGGCGACAGTTAATAATACTTCAGAGTCTATCTTTCAGCTCTGCTGCCAGGCAATAAAACTTGGGATAGCCTTTGAAAAGCAGTTTGTATTGAAATGAGCTGGGAGTGCTGTATCTCAAAGTTCCATGCCCTCAGATTAAAAACAACCATGGCTCCCATCAAAGAGGAGTTTGTCAAGGATCATGAAGAGATTAGACTAACAGGGTGGCCACACATGGTCTTAGAGACAGACTGCTCGGGTTCAAACCCAGGGTGTTTCCTCCTAGGTGTTTGGCTTTGAGGAAGTTACATAACCTTTCTGGGAACTGGTTTCTTCATCTATAAAATGGGGCCTAGAGGTTAGAAAGCGTTCTAGTGGATGGTTGTCAGGGCCAGATGTGTCATTATAGAAAAGGTTCAGAGAGGACCCTTGTACATTCAAATACACAATCATGGAGTTAATAAAGATTGTGTGCATGGCCTTCTGTTCCTTATGTCTCTGATCTGTAGGCTCCAGTAGTATTATCCTTCCATACTGACTCTGAGCTGGGCCTTGTTGTTTCTTTGGCCAAGAGAATGCATGTCATATGTTGAGCTCCAAACAACTGACAACTAAAGCCAGACTGTTGGGGTAATCTTTCTGTGTAAAGGTTGTTTTTGTATTATTCAAATATTGATTTCTGCATTGCAAAGAGCCATCTGGACCTTGGTATTGTAATTTTTATGGATCATCACCTGCCTTCGTATTTTGTAAGCGCTCTTCTCCATCACCTTCTGGTTGGCTTAATAAAGGGCTGACGGCCTCTAGCTGAGGCAGGAGAGGAAAGGTGGAACTTCTGGGCAGAGATAGGAACTCTGAGGAAGAATTGAGAGGCGGGAGACTCACCAGCTAGGTACAGAGGAAGTTGGATATATGGGGACTGAGTAAGGGGTAGCATCACATGGCAAACATGGATTAGAATAAACAGGTTAACAAAGTTATGAGAGCTGGTTGGGAGGTAGCAAGCTAAGGCCTAAGCTTTCATGAATAAAGAAAGAAAGAAAGAAAGAAAGAAAGAAAGAAAGAAAGAAAGAAAGAAAGAAAGAAAGAAAGGTAGCAAGCTAAGGCCTAAGCTTTAATAAACAAACAAACAAACAAACAAACAAATAATACGTCTCTGTGCTATTTTTTCTAAAGCTGGTGAGTCAGAGACAGTCCAGCAAGACCAGACCTCAGGAAAACCTGGTCAACTTACTCCATCCCTGGAACCCCAGAGGAACTGTATAAACATATGTGGGTTGGTAAGCTATAGGAAGGAGATGGTAGAGGAATCTGACTGTCCCCTGTCAGCATAGCTCTGTCTGCAGCAGGCTGATCTTTATGGGAGCGCTCCACCCAGAAAGCACAGCTGATTATGACCCATGGCTGACCTAGAAGACGTGCACTGAAAGCCAGCTAAGACCAGCAGAGCCATCCAGCTATCCCCAGTCTCAAAAAAAGTGCTTATTGCTTATATCTGTTAGAGTCTAAAGGTGGCTTGTCACATGGCAATAGTTCACTAACCCAAGATGGACTGAATCCTAAAAACCATCATAAGTATGGTGGAGTCATCAGGGAATGAGAAGGTGCCTATAACGGAGGGGCTTGTAAGCCTATATGGAAACAACACCAAACACAATCCCATTAGGCTGGGAAGATAGCTCCATCAGTAGAATGTTTGCCTTACAAGTCCAGGGACATGAGTTTGGTCCCTACACACACATTAACAAAAGGACATACATGGTGGTATCACTTGTAATCCCAGCCCGGGGAAGGAAGAGACAGGTGGGCCCCTGAGATTTCCTGGCCAGCCAGCCTAACCTGATGGGTATGTTCCAAGCCACTGAGAGACCCTATCTCAAAAACAACAACAACCAACAACAACAAAAAAAACCACTATTTATCAACAACTCCCCAAAACAAACCAAAACAAACAAAAAACCCCAAACCAACATAATAAAAACAACACTAAGTAAATAGCTCTTGAAAACTGACAGACAAGTACATCCTCTGGCTGCCACCACAGTAGCCCCTCCCCCTCCCTTGTATTCTGTCTCAAGAACTGGCCTCATAGCTACCAAGTGTCCTTAGATGGGGACCTGACTGTACTAAGCATCAGTTTCTTGGTCTATGGAATGGGGATAGAGAACCTTACTTTACCAGCACAGTGGTCATGCAGATCAAGTGCTCAGAACCCAGCATCCCACATACACCAGGGCCTAAGTGATGATTAGTAGCTGTTGGTGATTATTATATTTATAATCCAAACCAACCTGATTAACAGTGGTACAGATATGAGTGGAAAACCAGGGGGAGTGAAAATGTGATCCCTTCCTAAGTTGGGGTCCTGGGGTTCACTGGCTTTGAGGGTTAAGGTTCAAGTGCAGAGAGCAAGGAAAAGCTATATGAGGAGCTGCCCTGAGAGCTAAAGACCTGTCACTAAGGATGGATTACAGTGGGAGCCCCTCATGTGATCTGCCAGGTGGCTTCCACCTGCCCCTACTGGGCATGGAACATCTGGAATCCTTTTTGCTGCTGTGGAAAATTCCACACCAGCCTTTGTCTCAGAAGCCCTAGATGAACCGCTGTTTGCCCGAAAGAGGTCAAAATCCTGCGTAGGAGCAAAGCCAGCTTGGTGGGCTGTAAGCATAGCCGTGCAGCACCCCCACTCCGTGTAGCCCTTAATGGTCTGCTGCAGTCATTCAGCATCCCACAACACATTTAATAAGGGCCTCTCTGCACCCCCATTTTGTGTTGGACCTCACAAATGAGGTAATGCACTAGGCAGCTGTGAATTCTGTAGGTCAGATAAGCATACACAGGATCAAAGTTGAATCCTTTGTAAGACATGCGGACATGAGTATACAGCCCTTCAGCAAACACTTACTGAGTGCCTCCTGCATCCCTGGCACAGGGCTGGATGCTGAGGGTGTATATGAGTGACATAAAGTCTTTGTCCTTGAGAAGTCTGGGCACGAGCTCATGATCTCTCCCTAAGCATGGAACCGGGAGAAGTGGTCATGTCGTACAGAGCTCTGCCATGGGCTCGGTGTGGGGTTTTGCTGGGCATTTCAATTACTTCTGATCCTGTATCTTCTAATTTCTCAAAAACAAGCAAACAAGAGCAATACCAACAAAGCTTTCTTGCTTTCTCTCTCAGGAAAAAAAGAGCATGCTAGTAAGCACACGGTAGAAGGAGAGGCTAGACTCAAGTTCTCTGCTCCAATCTCTAGACCAGCGGTTCTCAACCTGTAGGTCACAATCCCTTTAGGGGGGTCAAAGACCCTGTCACAGGGGTCACCTAAGACCATCAAAAACCACAGATATTTACATTACAATTCAAAACAGTAGCAAAATTACAGCTACAAAGTAGCAAGAAAAATAAATTTATGCTCTGGGGTCAGCACTGCTCTAGACTCAAGTTCTGTGCTCCAATCTCTGCTGTCTTGCTGTGCAACCTGAGACAAAGTATTTCATCACTCTGGGACTTGGTTTCCTCATCCAAAACATATGGCTTATAAACTGCGGCTCTTAAGTAATTGCCAGGAAGTTTCAACGATTGAATTTCCATTGGGAAACACCTTTAAAAGCAGAGCTTTGTATATTTTAAAATACATGTTTGTATTAGCTAGGATATTTGTTTACATCCTAACTCTTTGAAGGCAACCATCAGGGTCTCATAGCCCTTTCTAGCTATCTCAAACAGTCTGTTTCAGGATTCTGAAGGGAAGAGACTGTGTAGCTCCAGGCTCTACGGTGTAACATTAAGCTGAAGCCTCCTCTCTCCCTTCCTAAGATCTGCCTGGCACCTGGGATCTTGGTGCCCCCAACCTGCATCTCTAACTGGGGGTAGAGAGAGCAAAAGACACCCTGAGGAAGAGCCAGGGTGTTTCTGGAATTGCTCTTACATAGTTGAAATTCAAATAGCTGTAGCCTTTCTATGCTGTTTTAGTAATTACCAGGTAGACAGCTCTTGACAGAACTCCAGGTCAACTCATGTAATGGTTTTGGCCACATGAGTTATGGAGCTGTCCGGGAGCCTTTCCTGCTGGAGGGTGATCAGAGCCTCCAGGTCAGCATCTTCATTAAGACTTCCAGTAAGCTAACGATAAAACTTGGACATTGTGGACTGAACCTAAGAACTTGAGCTTGGACCTCTAACCCTGCTCCAGGTGGGCTTGGGGATGCTTTTCAACCTCCTCCCAAATGTTTATGCAGGCGTTTCACCGGCCGGATGTGCAGATGTGCTAGGAAGGGCTCCGGGATTTTCCATACGTATGTTAAATGAACTCCGGAGCAAACCCACTGGCACTGAATTTTACAGCTCCCTTTCTGAGGATTAGAAAAATGGAGACTACAGGAATTGACTGACCATATTGGAAATCCACCCTCCAAGCTAGGCTCTGCCCCTTAACACAAGCAGTAAAACTTACACAGCTTTGGCTTATTCACTCGCAACAACGGAACTCCCACACTGGCTGTACAAGTTGCCGTGAGTATTGACGGTTCCAGGTGTATCATGCTCACAGGCATTCAGTCAACAGCAGCCCAAGGTCTGCAGCTGCCGCCATCTTTGCCATGGGACCTCGTCTAGAATCTGAACTCTAACATTGAGCGTGGCCTTGTGACTTTCAGAAACAAAGTAGGACAGGCTTCCAAGGCAGTAGAAATCTGACATGCACATGCACCCATTTGTATGTGTACAAACACCCACACAAAAACACACATAGTGTGGTGGAGAGGGAGACAAGGTGGGAGACACAACTCCATATGTAGATCAAGGTGAGGCCAGCAAAGCACCCCACAATAGCATCGACTACATCATCCAGGCACCCCACATCAGCATCGTCTACACCATCCAGGTTGTAAACATCATCCAGTGTTTTAGACCAGGAGTCTGGCTTTCTCCTTCCCCTGGACTTCTCCAGTCCCAGCCCAGAGCCTTGGGATAGGAGATTTTCTGAGTGATAAATTCTTAGAGATATTCAGATGTTTTCACCAAGTATCAAAATGAAATGGATGGAGGCCTGATTATCCGTGGTGTGATAGTGGTACTAATGGGGGATGGGGGAGATACAGGGTGTGGAGAGATTGGAGACCAGAGTAGATAGGGCTAGTGAAGCCAGTTCCCTGCCCTGCCCTGGTGGTTCTAAACACAGCCGTCTGGACAAGCTCTGCCGTATATGTGTGTCTTCCTCTCTGGAACATTCCATGGCTCCTACTTACCTCCCTTCCTTACTTCTTATTTCCACACTCAGCACCTCAGTAGATGTCACACAAAGCCAAGCCTCAACCTGCCCTATTAGTCACACATGCCTGCTCTTCATTTCTACAAGGGTGAGAAAAATCTCCCTTTCTCACAGTAGAGAAGAGTTTTGAGGTTTAGGCACCCCCACACTGAGCAGTCTGTGGTCTATAAATGGGTACCTTTTATTGCTCCATCCTGTGTATCATAAATTCTGATTATAGCAATAAAGCATAGCAGGAGTTGAATGACTTATTTAATGAATGAATGGATGGATGGACGAGTGGATGAATGAATGAAATAGCTTGTTCTTCCCGCTGTACATTTCCCTGTTGACTCTTCTGGTTTTTAGTTCCCTGGCTGCTTATTTCTCCCTGGTGGTCAGCAGTTTGGGGTCATCTCAGCTCTTTGGCCAGGAAGTTGTTCCCCTCATTCCTCACTATCATTTACCTAAGTTGCCCCTCACCCCTTACACTTAAAAAATAATCTAGAAAACTAGCTCTGTTTGCCACAGGCCACTCTGACCAAGCACACCCCACTCCCTATATCTGTTTCATAGGAATGGGTTGCTATCAGTGCATTTCCTGTGTTGAATCCCTAGTCTCCCTAATATGGAATAAGGAGGTGTGGCTTTGGAAGGGTTGCTTAGGGCAGAGGGCAAAACTCTAGTGGATAAGATTGTTGCCCTTATAAAAGAGAACCCAGAGAGAACTCATTCCTTGACCCATAAAGCAGGCCTTTTGCAGACATCAAATCTGCCTTAATCTTGTGTTTCTCAGCCCCCAGGATTATGGTAAATCAGTGCCAGGTCACTATAAACTGCTCCGTTCATGGCACGTTGTGATAGCAGCGGAACCGGACAAAGACAGATGCCCTGGGAACTTCACACACCGAGCCTAAATGAGAAGATTCCAGGGTGGCAAGCGGGAGCGTCTTCCCATTCCTCGCCCACTTCTGGTTGTGTGCTACTTACGAGTCATCCTGGACCACTACAAAGAGCAATCACCTCGCAAGACTTACATGCTTCAAGTTCTTCAGGAGTCCCGTATCACCTACCCAGGAGCCATGAGTGTGGGAAGAAAGAAAGGGAAAAACAGGCATGAAAAGAAAATGTCTTAGGCACTTCCTGAGATGTTGGAGCCTGCTGAGGAGAAGGCTTGGGATGTTAAGATG